>NC_135784.1:142676927-142976927 GCF_051106095.1 Pogona vitticeps | reverse complement strand
GAGGGTACTCTTGCTTGGCAGAGCTTCAAAGCCCAAGAAGCCCAAGAGTTGACTAACAGAGCCAGTATAGGAACTGGGTCATCAAGCTTAACATTCAGCAGCCACTTCATCTTGAAAAATGTGAACACCCTCCATAGTGGTCCTCAAAAAAGGAAATGTCCGGGGATTATATGCAGATATACCCATGCAGTAGAACTGATGTCTTCTTTAGGAGCCAACTGAGTTTTAAGCAAGCTCGCCTTTTCCCAGTAGAGACATCAGTGGAAGCAGACATTTAAAATGGAGCTTTCTTGCTTGCTTGGCACCTTTTAATTTCCTCTGCTAGATTAGGAACACCACAGTTTTCCTAAGCAAGCAAACTTGTTCTCATTGCTTTCTTTCATTTCTCTGCTCCTTCCCCAAATTTCTCCTCTTCCAAAGGTGTGTCTCATACTCTTGTTTGGGAAAGGGGGAAGTTTGGCTTCTTGGGACATTCTTCTTTCAGATGGACTGGGGCTCAGTTAAAAGGCAGAGGAAGTGGAACAGGTGGCAGGATGCGCACCTCTAATTCTTCCTCTGGGATTCAGGGCACCTTTTGTTTTCTTCATTCCAGTTTACTCTCCCTAAAGTCTCCTCTGCTGCAGATAGGAAACTGCCTCTTGTACGAGATGAGCAAACTGTTTGTTGTTTCTTGAGGAAAGATGATTTCTGAGCTAAATCAAGGTTTATTGGTAGTGGCTTTTTCTCCCAGTGTCTCTGAAATCAATTAATGAAAAGCTTTCCTGCTGTTAGTTAGTTAGTTATGCGCGGTCAAGTGGGAACCGATTTATAGTGACTCTAACAGGGCTTTCAAGGTAAGTGAGATATTTAAGGAGGGTTTTACCAGCTCCACACACCCCTATGAGTTTCCATGGCCAAGTGAAGATTCGAACCCTGGTCTCCAAAGCCCTAGTCCATCACTCTAACCACCAAACTACCCTTGGTCCCCTTTCCTGTCCTCTGTGCTTGCTGTTAATATTCTCAAAGCTGTCCTGTGTGCAGGCTGGTTGGAATCTGTAATTTTATTCATGTTGTACAGCCTGTAAAAGGAGCACAATGTTTTTGGTTTGCTTTTAAATTCAGGAAGAGGTGGATATGAGATGGTTTTAAATGCAGTTCCCTATCACTGTGCCTCCTTAGAAAGCTGAATCTGCTCTAGGACAGCAGGCAAGTAGAGAAAGGGTTAGTGCCCACATCTTCCTGGGAGGACGGCTATTCTCCCAGTCAAATTCTTGGAGAGAGGATAAGAAAAGCTTTTAGGGTTGCTTGTGATGAGATTTTATTACAGCCCAGAGAGAGACTGATTGGCAGACCATTAAAACAAAAGTGGATGCTTCAAAAACCCAGGAGAAATGTCCCTTGCTCACTCCCGATTCTAATGCAGACAGCAAAGTATGATGAGCACTTGGGTTGGCCCTGTGTGGACCATCACGCCTTCACCAGGACTTGGGCTTACTCCCAATATTTGGGGCTTTCGCCTCCCCTTTGCCTCCCTAACTCTTTAGCCCTGAGGTTCTCTTCCTCCCCCCCCCCCCCGTTGTTTTTGTAAGCCAAGAAGCTTTTACAGCCTCTTCGCCTTTTCCTGTTAAGCCCAGCACCCCTCATAAAACATTAAGAGGCACAGCATTACTGTAACATTATCCAAAGGGACCACAAGGGCGACTCTACAGTTTCAGCGATTATTACACATCCTGGGCAAAATGGTTCTCTCCAAACCACATATAGCCCCTTATAGATTTCCAAGCAGCATGAGAGGCCATTAATTCACGCCCCGATGATGAACTTAATTTTGCTTCCTGCTGAGAAAATGACGGCTTAGAGGCAACTTTGTCTTATTACAGAGTGGAGATTTTTATCTCTTCCCCCACCCCTTTTTTATTTTGGGTCTCTCTGTGTTTGTGTGTGTGTGTGTGTGTCTGTATTTGGTGTATATTCAATGCCAGAGGTTTAGGTAGGAGGTTGCTAGTCACCTTCCACACTGGTAAACACAGCTGAAGCATTAATAAAGTAGCTCCACAGAGACCCCCCACCTTATTGGAGGAGAGTAGAAAGTTAAAAGAAGCAGAGGAATATCTACTGTCTTCCCTGTTTTTCACAGCATGGCTTCAGTTGAGCCAAGTGACCTGTAGAAAATAAGATTGTAGCTGTCCAGCTTTCCAGGGCAGGCGAAAAGACCAAGGTCTGTGTGATAAAATTCTTTGCAGATTGTTCCCATTGCTGAAGCTATCATCCAAAGTTAGCCCGTAAACTATAAATCTAAAATGAAGACATGCTTTAACATAACATAATATAACAAACCTTTTTTTTTTTTTTTGGTTGCGTCCCTTTTAAACTGGCAGCTAACTTGCTATGCTTCGTTCCTTATACTGTAATGTCATTTGGAAGTTGTGAAACTGCAGCAATGCTGTGAAAAGCAAGGGAAATTGGGTACGGTTCTTTCTCTCTGTTTGCCTCCGAGACGGGGGGGGGGGGGCGAGGTTCTCTGGCTTTCCCCTATGAAGGCTTCAGTTTAATGAGCAAGCATGTATCTAAACTTCTGGCGAGGTGCCTGCGCTCTTTCTGCAAACTTATTTCTCATCAGGATTTAGGGGAGAGAGGAGAGGAAGAAGCTTGACTAATCTGTTTGTGTCAGCTTCAGAACCACCATTTTGGTTTAACGCCATTTTTTAAAAGATGTGGATGGTGAAGAAGTCCTATAGAGAGAGGCCGAAATCCTGTTGCTTAGCATAGTAAGTTGCAACTAGAGTAGGGCCATTGAATCAATGGGGAGTTGGGGAGTCAGCTCTTCCATGAGTTACATTGACTTACTCTGCTAAAGCCACAGGATTTCAGGCAGTATATGTTATTGGCTCAGGGCTGCTTCATGTATTTTAATTTTCCACCTAAGGGTGGAAGGCATATTCTGATAAGCTTGAAAATCAGACACGGCATATACATGAGGTATGAAGTGTCTGTGCAAAGCAGCTTTAAAAGCAAACACGTGTGATTTTTAAAAGGAAGGACACTTCTTATACACGGTTTCACACATGAGGGTGTTTGTGGTATTTCTTTCCCACTTCTCAAATCTAACTTTTAAAAATACCACATGCAAGTGGGCTCTCAGCATTCAAGGATCAGTGGGCTGTGGCTTTCCACGATCAGAGGAAAAAGCCCCTTAGCCCTCCATGGGTCCCTGTGCTCTTGAATGGCTCTTAGCACTACCACATTCTTTCCTCCCCCCTTCCCCCCCCATCCCTTGAGTCCTTTCTCCAAGTTATATGAGCAAAAGGTAACATATAATCCAGCAACGGGAACATACAGAAATAGAATAATATAAATTTGCTGCAGCCTGAGAAGGCTTCTGCCGAAATTCACATCCATATATACATATGCTTTACTGCAGCAAAGTAAATTTATATTACTCTATCTATATAGAGTAGAAATAGCAGAAACAACAACACTAGTAGCTAAAAGAATGAATACAATACAAATCATTGCTAATAATGTATTAAAAAACAGGGTGACTGATCATGTGAACAACTTGGAAAATAATCAGGGGTCTACCCGGATAAACAGATAGGTCTTCAAATGGCAGGAGAAGCATTCATGACTGGTAACCCACCTAATCTCAAATGGTGTTCACAGCAATGGTGTGCGGACTTTCCTTCAGAGAGCACCAGGTGAACCTCCCTGCCCTGCAGTAGACTAATCCTGGGCTGGCCCTCAATATGTAACAGTTGAGGTGGGGTGTACAGGAGAAGGAGGCTCTCTCAGAGATCCTTGGCCTGAGCTGTGTAGGGGGCCTCCTTTAAGACAAAAGAAACAAGAACTTCCAGGTCATTGAAAGAATGAGCGGAGCCCAATCTTACCAGCCCTCTGCCTGTGTCTCCGCAAAGAGCATGACCCTACTTTCTATCTCTTAAGACCCATGCGGTAGGTCTGCACTCTTAAGAGATTGCAGCAACTGATCTTGTTTTATGGGGAGGCTGGTGTTTATCTTGCATCACTTAATGCTTCCCATCAGTAGCAGCCTTGGTACTGACAAACCCCACCAGATTTAAATGATCCAGCCTGTAGTCCACCAGCGGAGAGAGCCCAAGGCTCTTGAGCAAAGGTTCTGCAAATCCCTCCCCCAGTTCTGTCCTAGGCTAGCAGCTGTACATGTCTCTCCCCCCCCCGCCCCTCAGTTGCATGCAAATTTCCACCCAGTGTGCACACAGACCCTCCAGAGGACTGATCACCAGCCGTGTGAATGGCATGGAAAAGACTTTGGGAAAACCTCTGAAGGGGCCATGGATAACTAACTCACCATGTTGTGCTTGTTCTGCTGCCCTGCTCCTCTTGTACCTATTATGGGAACACCTGTTGCCTCCTTGATGTCATGGTTGCTAAGTACTTGGAAGAATTACCAACCCATCAGTCATTTTCTGTTCTGGCCTCCGAGGAGGCTGGGCCATCTTGTCTCCGGCCGCTGCCCTGTAGCCTACTGTGTGCTGCAATGGTGCTTTTGCAGTCCGCCGGACTCCAAAAGGCTGTCACCCTCCCAAATGTAAGGTGTCGCTTTTGATTCCACCCTCCCACCACAGCCCCTCCAAAGGACAAGAGGCTTTGAGATCAAAAGTTTGATAACCTTGCATGTACGATTTAAGTATGTGGTTATCATTCCATTATTCTGCACCACATCTGGTGACCTTTCTCATCCTTTGTCTGCTATCCATCTGTCAGGGGCCCAGCCATTGTCATAGGGAGGTGGAATGCAGCAATAGACAACATAGCAAGAAAAAGCGACACAGGCGGTCCATTCCCCTGAGCAAAGAGCCACGTGACTGTGTTCCTTCCATTGGAAGTCTGTTTCTCTGCAAACTGTTTGCCCAGACTTGGAGAACAAAGAGAATGCCACAAGGAGGAAAGTAGCTTTGTCAGGGCGAGTGCACAGCTAAAACATTTATCCCGGTGTGCCATTCATAGAATCATCATAGAATTGTCCTGAGTGTTCATGAGTGTTTTAGTATGGAAAAGACACTATCTGCACTCTCGTTACAGTGTTTATGTTTTGTGAATCCCCTGCCTTTCATCCAGTGTGCTAGGGAGTCAAAGTTGAAAGTGCTTAGGTGACTAGGTGAAATGAGTTAGGGCGATTTGAGCAGGTTTTCCAGGTGGGCATGAGACAAGTCCCTGACAGCATTCCTCCTTCCTGAATAGCAAAAGCAGAGCAAACGGTGCTCAATCTACAAACGTCTGTGCTTTTTACAGCGTATAGCAAGCATCCATGTGCCCTAATCTGGGCATCTTCACACCACACAAATGAAATGAGCACATTCCTATTCCTTCTCTCCCTCATTTGCTGTGAGAAGAGGACAACAGAGGAAAGGAACTGAATTTCTTTCTTCTGCGAATCAGGGGCCGGAGTCAGGAATCGATACAGCCCTATATAGAGTTCACAATCACCCTAAAAGGCTGTTGATATTCTTACTGCTGATCCTCTCCATTGCTGCCAGCTGTCTGTCTTTTCCAAATATGCAAGCAGTATCCACAGATAGAGCAACATCTTCTCCCTGGTGCTGTTTCGGGTGGCTATGCAGACCAAGCACAGAAGGAAGAAGGCAGGTGGGCAAGCAGAAGAACGAAATGGAGGGAGTAGAAATCAGGAGAGTATTTGGAGGGTGACCATCTACGAGGCCTTTGTGCTCCAAAGTCTGAAGCTGGCACGGCCTGAAAACCAGGATTCGGCTGTCATTGCTTGTGTGCTTCCCTTCCTGTTACAACTGGCTCACAGTGCCAGCTCCCTAAAGGCCCTCCCTGGAGCCATCTTTGTCCCATCCTCTTTGTAATTCTTTCTGTTCCCATGCTCTCAGATGACCTCCTGTCCTTCATGGGGATCCTCTGCCCACTTGAGAGACGTGTAGATCTAGGTAGAGCAGATCTAGGAAGTGGTATGAGGGGGAAAGAGGGCAGGGTGGAGAAAAGGGTGTCCATGTTTATGTCAATGCGAGTATTTTGTATTTAACTCTGCTGGAAATTTTTGGCATGATTTCAACCACCAGAAATGAGGGGAACACTCTGCTTCTCTTGCAAAGTTCCTTCCTCAGACTCTTCATCGGAGGGCAGGCTCCTCATGAATTCAGAAATAAGGCATCACCATAAGCCAAACCATTCATTTTTATTGCAGCTTCCCTTATGTATTTATTGCTTTCATGGGTGAGGGTGTGCTTAGCTGCTTGTTCAGCAAAGAGGGAAGGCCGTACCCCACCTCCTTAGGGAACCCAAACATCTCTTAAGGGTGACTGGAGGCTTTATGCAACTGAAGGGATCATTGGAAGAAACCCAACCCGAGGGAGAAACCTTGAACCACCTCCTTTCTGACTGTGTTTCTCGCAGGGGAGACAGAAGACCAAAACAACAGAGTCTGGTGACACCTTAAAGACTTATTTTATTTAGCAAAACCTTTCAGATATTGTAGCCCTTTTCTTCAGATGCATGAAGTAGGCCATAGTCCTTGAAAGCTGGGCCAAAGGAATCTCGTTAGGCTTTCCGGTGCCTTAGGATTCTTGGTTACATTTGTTGTGGAGATCCTTGTGCAGATCTACTGGTAATTCCCATAAAGCAAGGTCCAATTCAACAGGCTCCCAACCTGTAAGCCTGGTTTCCCTTCTGAAGCCTTCAAGATTTTCTCGGGAAGCTCCTTTCTGAAAATTCCTTTTTGTATGCTTCTCCCCTGCTGTGACTCTTTTCTTGCACAGCCTTGGAAGCCAACCCTCTCCTCCTAATTATATTCCTCCCCCACCCTTGCTAAGCCCAGCAGGTGAGTGAGTTCCCTTGGCCATGCCTGTCCCACTGCTTGTCATGCCTAGAATGCAAATAAGCAAGAGCAATGCTACCATCTGGTGGCCACATATCTAAAATAGCCGTATTTTGTGTTCGTGTGGAGTACAAGCAAAGCTTCAGGGCCAAACCCATAGGGGTGCAAATTTGCAGCTGATTCTATCAGTTTCTTCTTTAATGGAATACAGTAATGGATTGTAGGTCTCAGATTCATTGAAGAGGTACTAGGGAAGAGGATTTCCATCACACTTCTCTCGTCTAACTCACTTGGGTTGCTGTTTAATTTCCATTTCTCCTATTCACTACAAGCCAAATAGTGTTATAGGGGAACTTAGATCTGGAAAAGGATGCAGTGGGGGAGAAGGATGAAATCATCTCTTCCCAAACACTGCTGGTTCCATCAAACTGGCAGCTTCTTCTCTTCACCTCTTCATTTCATTGTAAAGAGAAAAGCAGCAATAGCATATATCGTTTGGCCTTATGCTGACTAAGCAGTGCAAGAATTTGCCTGTTTGTACTTAACTCACCCTGTGCTTTCCAGACCAGAACCCAGCAATAGAAGAAGTGGCTCATAACCACGACAAGCCCATATTGCAGAATGGGAAAGAAGAGGTGGAACAGCCACAGATCAAGGTTCCCATGGATGTTCCCAAAAGAGAGGAGAAAGAGAAACCAAAAGAGGAGGTGCAGCTGGATCGGCCTGACCAAGGTAGGGTAGAAATAGAATGGGCTGCAGTCGGATTCTATTTGGTCTCTAGTTGGGTAGATGGGGTTGCAGGGTCCCAATGGCGAACATGCCTTAATGGGACTTTGTTTTATGGTACTTGTCTGCTCTTTCTAGTCTCCTGTTTTCCTTGTCTCTGCTGCAGGATTTGCACAACCCATTGGAGAAGCCCATCGCCACGAGCCACCAGTACCACGTGATGAGGTAGTGGTGGATGAAGGTCAGGACCGTGACGAGCCTGAAGACGAGCAGCCGCCCGCCAACAAGGAGGTTCTGGTGGAGGAGAGTCCTGTGTTGGGAGAGGAACAGGCAAAGCCTCAACCTGTTCCCAAACAACCCAAGGGTGAAGGCAACCAGGAAAAGCTGGAAGGCCATCCTGTAAAAGATGCAAAACCACTGCCAGAGTCAGATGCTCAGGAAGATCAACGGCCTCCATACAAAGACCTTCAGCTGGACCAGCAGGACAAGAAGAGAGATAAGGACGTGGGTGGGAAGGACAGTATCATTCTGCAGGAAAGGCTAAAGCCTGCTGAGAAGGAGAATGACACAGGTAGAACCTTCCTCTGCTTCTTCCTTCTGTCATTCAAGACCTCAGTTTATCACCTGGGCCCCTGAGATTTTGCATTCCTGTGCGTAACTATAAATCATTGCCGCATTCAGCTGGTGCTGCAGAGAATTTGAAGAATTCACACCTGACTCCAGGGGTATTTGAGCCATGCCCAGCCTGAGTCTCTGAGGCCTCAACTCTGCCTTTCCCACCAATAAGTCCTATCTTTAACTCTCGGTATCATGTGACATCTGCACATTCACCTCCATGAGTGAATGAGTAAGTGAATGAAATGCATTTCCTATAGTAAGACAACACAGTTCCTGCATTCACAGGAAATGAATATTCATTGCCTTCTTTGCACTCTTATTTTAAAATGTGTATTTGTGTAATGGAATTTCAAATATTTTAATAGTGAATTGTCAAAGGCTCTCGTCACCTCTGCCTGTATCCACTTTTTCATATGACTGCTACACAACCTTTACCACTCTTTCTCTTGTTGTGGGGGCAGGGTGAACTATAAAGCAGATGGCAGTAACAGATCTAGTAATATCTATTCTGCAGTTGTTTGCTTGCTTGCTTAGCATCAGGTGCTGTGCCATGCTGCTCACTGGGGACCCTGTGTGAGCTAGGAGAGCCTGACAGGTGCCCACATTACTGTGTGTCCACTACAAAGCTCTGTAGGGTTAGGTTTTGCATTTTAATAAGCCAAGGCAGTTAGCAGAGGTTTGGTGCCAGCAGGCTCTCATGCTATTAAATATTTTTATGACTTTCTGCGGACATCACGTTATGGGGAAAACTACATACCGAGTGGGTGGGCGAAGGGAGGCACCGAGGGGCACAGAACATCTGGCACTTCACTGGCTCCATCTAGAGATGCCTGTCTGTTCATTTTCTTCAGGGGAGAAGAAGGAGCTGCCTCCTCCAGAAAGGCCAGAACCACCCCAAGCTGAAGAGAGAGAGATCCGCAATGCTGAGGAGAATGCAGAGAGCAAACGGGAAGGTAAGCCTTTTCCTTGTCCTGCATGCTTTGCTGACTGTGTATGTGCGTGTGTGTATACACACACACACACACACCCTGCCAACTGCCATGGCTCTGCAGAAGAAGGAACACAAGCATCACGGCTGTGCTGCAAGGCCAGGTCACCTTGCCTCGATGTCATCTTGGAGCATGTAATCTGAGGCTGCAGCCACCTGGGCACTGCAATCCAATCACTTCTCTAAACCGATGGTGCAAGCCCTCCCACGTCCAGGAGAAAACAATCAAGCCCTGCCAAGGCCTCTGCTTGTCATGGAAAGCATGCCAAGACTGCTCTTGCTTTAGAAGGGAGCATGGCTGCTCCGCTGCAAATAGATTCCCCCGGCTAGTCAAAAGACGTCGCTTCTCCCCCCATCTAAGGATGAAACAGGTACCACAAAGCCAGTCCTTCCAGAAGTCCTCAAGGTCATGTGTTTTGACAATACTGTGCAGGTCTGAGACCACAGGGACGGGCTTCCTAGGAACAGATGTTCACTCTGTCCACTTTTCTCTGTATGTAAGCTTCGAATATGGATGAGGCTCTTTGCAGACTTCCCCCGTGTCCTTCATCCTCCTAGTCTTCCAACTTCTCTCGCAGTCTCCTCTTGAGGACAATGCCCAAACCATCTGGATGTCTTTTAATACTATTTCTGGGTAATCTACACCCTTAATAGCAATCATTTGTACCTCTGTACCCCCAGGAGTATATTGTGGCTAATGTCTCCATATGTTACCGGCAAGGGATCGCTGGTTCTTACTTGTTTGCAGAGAAAGCAGTGCAGCTTTTACAACGGGGGAACTTTCTGGAGCTATGAAATGGATACTGGGACTATTCTGAACGAAGTACAGATACAGCTCTTATTTGGAACACCGTAGTGTCCTGTGGAGCACTCCTACTATGGAATGGGTGGGGTCCTCTTTAAAGCAAAGCATACCTCACAAGCAAAGGGCACGTGTAATAGTGAGAGGAGGGAGGGAGGTTGAGAGCGAGAGGTTGCGTGGCTGGCGTGAACCCCATACAGAAGAGGTTGACTGGCTGCTGTCTCCTTAACAAAAACAGAACACTATCAGCAGAAGGGAAATCTTTTTTTAAAAAAAATACTTAAAACTACAGCATAGGGAATTCTAATTCCCCAAATGACAGCAGCGATCACAGTACATGAGAGTTTAGAAGTACTGTATAATTGTCTAGATAGCAAAAATTCTTAGGCAAGGCTGATGACTTCTTTGAGACTGTGGGACCCCTTCTTTCCTCGTACCAAGACTGGACAGCACCTTAAACAAGCACAGCGTGCCATGGCCTTCCTGCTGAGCAACAGCACCTGTTTCCTACTGGCCGTTTATTTGTTTGTTCGTTTGTTTATTTATTATCCCACTCCCATTAGTGCCAAGGCACTACTCTGGGTGGTTGCAACCAATGTGATACAAAACCAAAAAATAAAGATAAACACATTAAAACCAGTTTGCAAATAACCCTTAAAATCGGATGATTCAGGCCAGTCATATAAGAACCAGAGTGGACGGGGGCGGGGAAGAGTAATTAGCTAGGATTGGTGTGGGCTGACTTGCATATGACATGGCTATGGACATGATTTCCAGGCAAAGCTGAGTCTCAGCCTCTCTCATTTAAAGTTGGAGCCATTCTACATGGTGCGCAGTCTGAAATCTGTCCCGGTTTTTAAGGGAGCTGTATCAGTTTATGGATGGATTAGCTATGACTTTTCCTCCAGTGAATTCTGAGCATGGCTCTTCTCTCCATTGCATCCTCACCGCAGCCGTACAGGGCTTGCAGGGAATTGAACCTGGATCTCCCAAGTCCCCCTCCAGTTCTTTTAACCAGTGTACCCCACTGGTTTTTAGTTGTTAAAGTGAAATCCCTAGATAGCAAAGATTTTTGAAACCTTGAAATATTTGCTCCTGGTTCACCATCCCATCTCATTCAGTCTCTCAAAAGCCACGCCTTTCTGCCCTTTTTGAAAATTGGCAGAGCTCATTATTTTGATCTCATGGGTTAGGCAGTGCCTTTATCGGCTCAGTGAGAAATTAAACATAAGGTGAGTGTATGAGTTCTCGAGAACTCTTCATCGGGCAATGTTATGAAACCTGGAGCTGAAGTGGGAAGTCCAACAACTAGGCTGGGTGTGATGCCCGTGGCTCATGCAGTCAGACGGCCAGAAGAATAAAATGGTGTTTTAGATTCTGCATGAGGGAGGGGAGAAGGGTATCCGTTTGTAGGCTCTTCATCTCCTTGAAGACCACGGCCTGACTTGCCCCTCTCACCAAATTTTTTGGTTGCTTTGCACAAGGCTAGGGACCTCTCGAGTAGCCCTGGAACAGTAAAATACAAAGTTGGTGTCAGTGTTTACATTTTTTTAAAAAAAAGTATGTATTGCATGAGGTTCAAAGTCGGTTACAGCCAAACTCTTAGTCGTATCTAGTGGTCAGAAGAGATGGAATCCTCATTGGAGTCTCATGGAAAAGTCACTTCTTGTCACAGTAGAATTTGTCCCGGGTCATTCATGGTGATATTTTCAAAAGCAGATTATTAAAACAAAAACAGAAACAAACAAAAACACAGCGTGAACTCTTCATAAAAATTCTGGGTTTGGCAGAACTTTCATTGGATCACAGAAGCATTACAAATGAGTGTGTACTTTCAGCTTCTCTTGTTTGTAAACTAGTGGGATGTTCCTGCTAAAAAGCTGTGTTTCTGTTGGTGAATTGCTGATTTAAATGCTGACCCTTATGACACTTATTTTGAGCCACTATATTTTCCTGAAGTGCTACAAAGCTGAAACTGTATATTTTCCTGCACTCCCAGGAGGAAGGCTCGAGGCACCATTCAACAGCAAAATGTCTCTTAAACATACCTAGGCCAAATGAAGGCGTGCCTTGCCGGTACCAGTCACAAACCACAACCGGGCAGCCTTGTCTGTCTACAAATACATGTGGCGCTCTGGGTCTGTACTTACTGCTCTCTGTGAGGCAAGCAAGTTTCGTCCTCAGTTCCGATGTATCCGCTTCTCCTCCTCCAGGAGATGCACTTAAATAATTGGGACAAAGTAACTGGAACTTAGGAGCACAGAAGTCAGGAATGTGAGCTCAGTATTTGTCCTCTGAAGATGCCGGCCACAGAGACTGGTGAAACGTTAGGAAGAACAACCTTCAGAACACGGCCAAAGAGCCCGAAAAACTCACAACAACCCTCAGTGTTTGAATTAGGTTGGAGTGGGACTCTGGCTGCTCACATCTGTGATGTGGGTCACGGTTCATTCCCATAGGCAGACCCTGAGACTGAGTAGGCAGTTTGAACGCAGGTGAGCAAGAGGGGTGCCTGCCATGGCTCAAAGCCAGTTTAGTCATGTGGAGAAAAGAACACCAGAGACAAGGGATTAGCTGGTACTTGGCAGCACACTGGGAGAGCAGTGGCTCGCCCTCTTGTCTCTCGTGGTCTTTTCTCCACATGGAGAATGATACGTCTGAAGAGAAGGGCCCTGCTTGCTCTGCACACGGCCAAGGATACGTGAGGGGTTTTGCTCACACGGAAAGTGTACATGAGAGCAGGAGCCTCTCTTCTTCAGACGCATCACTGCCCATGTGGAGAAAGCAACGGTGAAGAAGGGAGCGGCAGACCACTCTTCCACATGCATGTTGCCAAGAGCCCAGGTATGCAGTGACAGAAAAGCACTTCAGATTGCCCTTGTTCTTTCCTTGCCCTCGAGCCAGATGCAGGTTGGCCAGAGTACAGTCAGCTCCAGTGAACAGGGAGGTGGGTTGTCTTCCCTCTAATCAAGAAAGGGGTTACCAGGCAGCTCACAAACAGCCAGCATTTGAATCGCAAAGGTTGCTCTAGGGGGCAACTATCTGGAGAAGACCTGGAACTCTATTTGAGAGGAATGTGGAGAAGCTACCTTTTACACTATAGCTTCCCAAAGAAAAGTGTGTTTTCTTACATTCTAAGGAGTAGCAGCTCTCCTGTCATGCTACTTCCTCTAGAATTTTTCCCTATTGGGTTGCTGCATTTCAGTGGAAAATTACTTTTGCAATAGATATATACAGAGCACACAACACTGCCCATCTCTTTCCATCTGGGCTTCCCGCGTCATCTCCTTGTAGGGCTTTGCTTGGTATAACAAACAAAGGTACGGTTTCACAATGTCTTCCTTCCTTCTGCTTCACAATGGGATTGGAACAGCCAAGATTAGGAAGCCAGTTTCAGGCAGGAATGGAGTGAAAGAAAACGCAACTCTTAATCTCCAGGGTCTAGATTTATGAGGAGCGATATAGTGTATACGATGGTGTTAGTAGAAAAGAACATTGTGCATTTTCTGTCTGAATTTATTGCAGGTACTGTGTTCCTCCCCATTTCCATGGCCAGACCACAGATTAGGCCTATCATTTTGGAATCTCTTGAGATTCCTTCAGTTCCTTCACAGTTCCCAGACATCTTTATCTGTGTATGCCTGAAACACCTTCCTTTTAAAGAACAGCCACAATAGGTTTACAAGTCCTTCTCGTTTCAAATGTCACAGCATTCATTCCCTGAATCTTTGCCTGCTTTTAGCTTTATGCTTTGCTAGGGCTGGCAGCTTTTATTGATCAGAACTTGGCTTTTCTTTGGAAAGAGCTATCCCTTCCTATTTAAAATGCATTGTTTGCTGTTCCTCTTGAAAGCACAGACATGAGACTCAACAAAGCTAGAATAGCAATACTTTCCAGCTAAGTCTTCCCAGAAGGTACTGGGTTTCTTGTGGCCAAAGGTAAATATTAGGTACCACAATGAGTCGTTCCCTCAGTATTAGAGAAATGTAAAAGTGTTGGGGCCTTTCTTTCTGACCCCTTGGAGGGAAGATACACAAGGTACAATTTTGGTGCATTCATCCTCATCTTATTTCCCCATTTTCTCCCCCCTGCCCCGCCTTTCTTCTTATTCTAGAAGATGGGAAGAAGAAGCTCCTGGACCATGCAGTCTTATTGCAAGTCATTAAAGAACAGCAGGTTCAGCAGAAGCAGCTCTTAGACCAGCAGGCAAAGCTGCTGGCAGTGATTGAGGAACAGCACAAGGAGATCCACCAGCAGAGGCAAGAGGATGGAGGTGAAGAAAAGATGCAGCAAGGTACCAACTGGGTAGAGGGCTTCAGCAGGCACTGTGAGAAGATGGGGCCTGTGGGTGAAGCTGTGACTGTGCCCACATCTTCAGCTTTAGTCTCTAGACTGTTCTGGGCGAGCTCCTTGCTCTCCTTTCTCTCTAGTGCTATAAAGCTATCTTCATTCTGGAAGGCAGAGCTGTATGTTGCTTCATGGCTGTGAAAGCTCCAGCTCCTGGGTGATTTAGAAAGTGCACAGATATAGAAGAAATGGAGGGAAGGAGACAGTGAAGTTTGTGGTTATCCAGAATTGCAGGAAGCTTAAAACAGGATTTCCTGCTTACTTCATTTATGTCATACTTATGGTTTCAGAACTATTTCAGTAACCATGACAGTCAGGTAAGTATTCTGCTGGGCAGAAGGGAGAAGCTGGCACAACCCTTTGAGAGTCTTGTGTGTAAACTCCTCGGTTATTGGTAGATCTCCCCTTTGCTGTCATAAACAATAACTGAATGCTCTCCGCTTCTCTTTGCAACAGAAGTACACCAGGAGCCTGATCTGCCTTTTGCCAAGAGTAAGGAACGAGAGGAAGCTGTTGAAAGTAAACTTGAAGATGCTGCAAAGAATGTAGCTAAGGATAGACCAGATAATCCACTACATGTGCTTGACAATCAACCCCTAGACTCTGATTGGCAGAAAAAGCAAGCCATGGTTCAAGGAGAGCAGAAAAATATGAACAGCATATTAACAAGAGCTCCCCCTAAAAATCCTGCAGCTCATGTAAATGAGGGTGAGAAAATAGCACAGCACCAATCTGTGAAAAACCAGGCAGATAAGTTAGTGGAGCCAATTAGAAGCAATTCACAGATAGTTCGGGCTGAAAGACAACAGCAAGAAAAGCTGGCAAAGATTGAGAAACTAAAAGAAGGCCAGGATACTGAGGTGGCACAAAATGCCCAGGAAAAAATTAAGAATGTTCTGGAAAGAGCAAAGGTTGTGGAAGGAGGCGAAGGCCGAAGAGAGGAATCTGATGCAGCTAACAGCCATGTAGATGCTGAGAGGAGTCCTCCGAGGGTCCTTGAGAGAGTCCCATTTGCCCAAGAGGCTAAGAAAGAAGAGACCCACCATAAAGAGCAGCAAGAAGATCCTTCACATAAAGCAAAGGCTGATGGGAAGATACAAGAGAATTTTGCAGTCCAAGAAGCTATGAAGCCTGACAAAGTTGAGAAGAAGCAATCCTTGCCTTTGGACCCAGTTGATGGCGTGCAGGGCCAAGGAGACAGCAGTAGAGAGAAGATGGCAGCTGAAGCTCCCAACGCACAGGTGATTCATGCTAATAAGCCACGGCTGGATTCACAGGGAGAGCCAAAGGAGCCAGAGAAAATACGGGGGTCTGAGAGTGACCCTGTTGTGAAGCTGGAGCAGATGCCTGCCCAGAGAGACCAAGAAAATGCTAAACCCAATAGAGACCTCAAGCTGCAAGCTGATCTGGATTTGCGCCGCAAGAGGCGAGACCTGGAGGAGGAGGAAGAAGGAGGGCCAGGAGGTGTGATAATTGCCCTTAATCCCCTCCCAGATGTGAAAGTGAATGACCTACGGAGTGCACTGGAGACTCGGTTAAATCAGGCAGCAGAAGGTGTTCAGCAAGCTCTTCATAGTCGGCAGATTAAACAGATCACAGAGGAAGAGGTGTGACAGAGCGCAGACCATAGGACCATTGGGAACCAGTGTAAGAGGCTGCCAGCAATTTGGGGAAGAGCCTTATTGACCCAATTGCAATTATGTAACTTTGGGTAGTCCAGATCCGGTGGGTGCTGATGCCTGGGGATATATGTTGAGCTGCACATGCTCCAGGAGGAGGTTGAAGCCCCAGTGCTGCCAGCCAGTTTCATACTTCAGTGCTGTAACACACGGTTTCTTCTCCTTGTACTGGTGCCTAACCTGCGACAACCAGTTCACCCAGCCTCCAGGTTCTGGATAGTGTGTTACGCCTGCCACATTTCCAAAGAAGCATTTGCATTTTATTCTTACTCAGTTGCCTTGAAATTACTTGCTTTAGTTTCTGTGTTTGAAGTTGGAATCTGTTCTCATGCTTTGTTATCTGATCTGGTTGGAAGCTGCCTCTCTCTGTTTGTGTGTGTTCTTAACCCTTATATTAATGCTGGATTCTTGTTTTGCTCTGTCTATCCTCTGGGGATTGGGTACATCTGACTTCAGAAATGGTAGCAAGAGGGTGAAAGAATTTCCACTAAGTGTTCAATATGGGAAGACATTCCATGCTAGGGATAAATTCTTGAGAATGCAGGGATAGTTAGTATTGAATGCATTCTTAAACAGAGCCAAGCTGCTGTTTTGATCTTCAGTCACAGGCGCACATTAGCAATAATAAAGACTCATCCTGCCTTTGTTCCTCTTGGCTATAAAAGCCTAGGTTTATGCTTCTAAACCATTCCTATCTCAAGTGCATCCTAGAACTATACTGTACTTGAAAACTCTACCCATCACTTGCTGCAAGAGGAAGCAACGCTAGAAGGTCAAATGAAGGAATTTCAAGGAGGCATTACCCATGTAGGACAGCTTGCATCTACCTCTTTCCTCCTCTTGGCAAGTGTGTGCATCATTTAACCGTTTTTTCAGATGTGTGCAAAAGCATGTAGTTCAGATTTATGAGTTGCAGTTTGCATGCTTCCTTGGTCAGAGTTGCTTTGTTTCAGGCCATCTGATGGGGTTTGAATCTTTTCCCATTAACAACTGGTATGGCAAAGCAAAGACCCCTTTGACTCTTGACTGCAACTGTCATTCAGAGGTATTTCTGTTAAAGATTCTCCAGGCTGCAAAAATAATGGAATTTGGTACAGTGAGAGCCTTTTGCTGGAAAGGCAGAAATGTATGAGCCTGTAAACTCACCCCTTCTTTCATATCAGTCCATATTGAGAACTTGTTGGATCAGAAAACAGAAATGGTGTAGTACTGAATAAGCTTCTGGGGTAACCTCCTCAATGGTGTGTGTATCTCACATGTTTTTGGACTGCAGCTCCCAAAATCCACATTGAGGAAGATTAGAGTTCTGGTCCCAGCATATCTGAGGGCTGGACAAGTGGGAAAGGGGCCTGGAAGCGCTAGCCCATCCTGTTAAATGGAACAGAGTGGAATGCTGTTTCTGCCATATCTTGCCTACAAAATGTGTTTGAAAGTATCTCTACTCCAAGAAGACAGACAAATGTGGCTGGTTCCACTTGCCTGCTTTGATGGGCATGTTTGCCTTGGCACACAGAAGACTGTCGCTATAGCCTTAATCTTTAAGAGCCTTGTGAACCTGCTTTGCACATCGCCCTATGCCCGAGGCTAATGTGGCAAGAAAAGGCCACTGGGAGCCTTGGTCTTGGACATGCTCCTCACTTCAGAACAACAGACAGGAGCTCAGGAGCTTCTCTTCTGTTTTGGCATAACTGCAACTTGTCATGTCGTCCAAATCAGCAAATTGTTGGTTAGTGTTATCTATGGTTGGTTTGAAACAAACCTTAACATTAAGCAATAGTTTGTTGGTTCAGATAACAAGTGGCTAAGCAAGAACTGATACCAAAGCTGCTGTGCTTTCTGTGTGTCACTCAAGAGGAGACTCTGTGAGTCCAAAACTCATTGCAACTCATCAAGTAAAACAATGGTGTCATACATCTGTTCTCGATTTGGGTTGGACTGCAACTCCCAGCTTGATTTTGGACACAGATGATGGGGAAGGGGTCCCGCCACATCTAGTTTGGGGAAAGATGGGGGCAGCATGTTATTGAGTGGTGCTGTTCAAAACACAGTGAACCTACAACTAAAGTTACGATCACTTTAGTCCCAAAATAAACACAACTTTGTCATGCAGTCTGTGTTTTATTTTTTAAAAAAACAAAATTGTTTTAATATGTAAAATGGTTGTGGAGGTTATCAGCTGAATGCCATGTCAATCTTTTCTTGACCAAGAGTGGTGTGACTAAGCCCTGTAACCAAAGAAACATCTGACATCCCTCCGTAGAACAATGGGTTTGTTTTTTTTTTAAAAAGCCATCACCAAGACAATGTGGAGGAGGAGATAACAAGGAGACGGTACTCCTGAGCTGGAATGCCTCCCTTGTGCCACAGGACAGGTTCAGATGTTGTATGCTGCTGACAAGTGGCAGCTGGTAGATCCAAGCTGCACAAACTAATAAATTCAAGCATTGGAGGCCTTTTTTCCTCTTGTTATAAGTAGTTTCCTCCTATTGCACAGAATACATTAGTCATAAATCTGCAGGCATCTTTAAAGGATTGTATTTTTGTCCCTTTTTGATCCCAGCCTCCTTTCTAGTTACTGTATTCCCTTCTGATCTCAGACCCCACCCATACAGCCACCAAATCAGAAAGGGGAGCATAAATCTGTGGGAATCTAGTGAATGATTCAGTGATGATCTTACCAAGTACCCAGGGGAAAATTACTTGCATCCATCCAGATCTACTGCTCATACTTCACATACAATGTAAGTAAATCACATTGTGAGGTGCTACTAGTGATTATACACTCACATCCTTTAAAAGATATTTACAAGGCTGTGACATGACACATCAGATGCATCCACTCTCATAAAAAAATGTCTAAAGATGCAGCATTCCACAAGACAAGTCCCACTCCAAATACCTGTTTAGTTGATCCTTGACTCTAGATTTTAGCAGTGTCCTACAGTTCACTTAAGGGACTTGGCCACTCTGTGGCCTTCTGACAAAGATGAAGCACTGGCTTTCTTGGGTCAGAAGGAACCACAGCACTGCACCACCAACAGCTTGGACAAGCTCCCAAGCTATTCTGTAACCTTGGCCTATAAAACTTCTTTTTCCTTAGGCATTTTCACTGATTAGTTTTTTCTCCCCAAAGCTTCAATTAGGAAATCCATGTTCAGAAGGGAAATCAGGCATTCAAAATTGCGGACTCCTCTACACGGCAGGGTTCAAGATATATATTATTTTTACATGCCACAGCTGAATTAATATTCTTACACAAATTAATCAGGACTTTTAGGGAGTTGCAACACTCTGGGCCTTCCTTTTCCTCTGTTCCAAATCTTCATGAATTGAAATTAACATTGTCAGCCCACTTCAGCAGCGTTCTAGCGGTGCTGCCCAACTTTGCATGTTGTCCTTGGAAGCAGAGAGGGAATGTGTAAACCCTCAGGGCAAAAACTGACATTAAGTCTTGCTGCCAGAATGCCACAGATGTTTATCCTGGGGAAAGGGAGAGGTGGCTTCTGGTTCACCATCCCTACATTTTGCTAAAGAGCAAAGATAACAAAGGTAAGAGCAAGTGCCCCTTGCTCATGCCTCTTTATCTTACAGCGCTTTTATCAGTATCTGAGTATAATGGAGATTCTCCCCTTAATGCAAAAGACTGGATTAAATGAGCTGCCACGGACATTCCATTAGTATATTTCCATTCTGTGTAGTAGTCCTTTGGTCTCTTGCACCTTCCTCCACGCCGCAGAAATTTAACTGATGGGCATAAACCACATTTAAGTAGAAACTCACAGGCATGGAACCTTAGCTTTAAAAAATCTGGTTTCCCGCCAGTTCTTGTTCATATACATAATTTAGAAATATACAGTTCTGTGTGTCTTTGAGCTATACACACTTCAGAGCTTTCTCATAAAATATGACAGACGAATCAAGCCCTTGATATTTCTGTGCAAAAATAAAAAATAAATCAGGATGGTGTCGGTGTTTGACTTCCAAGGCTTTACTTGACTTTCTTCTTTGCCTATAAAGGAAGATCAGTCCGCATGAGTCAGTATTAGGATTCCTTTGCCAAGAGGGTAATCAGTCTACTTAAACAAGAAAGATAGGGGCACCTTGTAAGAGATCCCTTGTGTTATTGGAATTCATATCACTGGCTGAAATCCCGCTGTTTAGCATAGTCACACTAGAGTAGGCCAATCAAATCAGTGGGGATTCGATGAGTCAACTCCTCCAAGTTCCATTGATCCAAATGGGCCTGCTCTGCTTGTGACTTACTTCACTAAGCAATGGGAATTCAGCCACTGACTAAAAATATGTCAATATTATTAATTTAGTTGGTTTATTTATATCCTGCCTTTCTCCCAATGAAGGGATTCATGTGGCATACAGTAGTTTAAAAGATACATATTTAAAATCACAATAGAGTATTTGTATTAAAATATAATTACACTTATAACGTTAAAGGCATCACTAGTTAAAACTGATTAAAATAAATTTAAAACATGGTAAAGGCTGCAGAAAATGCTGCATCCCCCCACTAAAAACTCTGTTCCTGCCAGGGCATCCACAAATCAAAAGCCAGTTTAAAAATGAAGGTTTTCACCAGTCTGAAAGGACAGCAAGGATGGGCCAACCTAGCCTCCATTGACTGGGGAAGCTTTATGAAGTCACTACCTAATGTTTCTGCAAGAGCAGTGGGATTGAAAGAAGGCCCTCTGCTGAAGATCTCAGAGATCGAGGACGGCTTTATTAGGAGATAATATGCTTCAAATAGCTTGGACCCAAATCACAGAGAGGCTTATAAATCCTTTATTAGGACTATACAAACAAGGTGTCAAGGAAGTTTATATAATCCCAGTGAATGGCTCCAGTCAGCAGTCCAGCTGCAGGCATTTTGAACCAACTGCTGAAGTCCCCAAACCAATGTTTTTTAAAATTTTATTTATATGCCGCATTTAGCTCCAAATGTAGAAAGCATTATAACAATCCAAAAACAATGTGACTAAGGCATATGTCACTGTAGTCAAGTCAAGCATTTTCAGGAATCAGCATAGATGCTCAGCTTTAACTGTACAAATGAAATCCTTGTTGTTGTTTAGTTGTTCCAGTGCCCCCCAGAGTTGGGTCAAAGAATGAAATCCTAGCCACCACCAAAACCTGGGCATCCAGATTCAGGGATAAATCCAGGAGTTCAGTTTTTTTTGTCCTCATCCAATCCATTACAAATATCAGGCACTGCTTAGAGCCAAGATAGCATCCTTGGAATTAGAAAGGAGAGTTTGCTGTCATCAGCATATTATAGCCCAAAACTCTGGAGCTCTTCTAGCAGCTTGTAAATGTTAAATAGCATAGGGGGCAAAACAGAACCCTAAAGGATGCCTCAGGGCAAAGGCTAATGTGTATTCTCGAAGGCTTTCACGGCCGGGATCTGATGGCTGTTGTGGGTTTTTCAGGCTCTTTGCCATGTTCTGACGGTTGTTCTTCCTAACATTTCGCCAGTCTCTGTGGCCGGCATCTGATCAGCTAACGACACCATCAATCACAGTGACAGATAAAATCTCCCCCTTATCACAATATACCCACAACAAAAACACACTGATCACCACAATCACCCATCCCCTGAAAAGGACAAAAGTTGATCCCACAGTTATAAATACTCAACTATTGAAAGAAACTGCACCAGAGCACAGAGTTCTGACTCCTGTCTTTCTGAAAATGCAGGCCACAGAGACTGGTGAAATGCTAGGAAAAACAATCTTCAGAACATGGCCAAAGAGCCCAAAAAACTCACAACAACCAAAGGCTAGTGTGTTGAGCAAGAATCCCTCAGTATCACCTTCTGAGTTCTCTCCTCCAGGAAGAATCAGAACCACACCAAGAATCAGAACCACACACAGAACCCAGTGAGGCAGCCCAGAAGGATACCATGGTCAGTTGTATCAAATGCTCCTGAAAGAGCCAGCAGAACCAACAGGGACACACACCTCCAGTCAATTTCCCAGTGCAGGTCATCCACCAAGGTGACCCAAAGGTGTCTCAGTCTCATAAACAGCTAAGGTTATGGGGCTGGAAACCTGGTTTTTCATAGAATTTATGTAACCTACTGTGTCTAATCAACAAGATGGAAGGGAAGAACTGTGGTGAACAATCTGGCATATGGCCAAATTTCCCTACCTTAAGAGTTTAAGGAGAAAAAAGGGGGAGAGAGCAACACAACCACACACACAAAACAATAGCTTATGATAGTCAAGTAATGTTATGATGGTTTACTTTGGAATTTAAAAAAAACACCAAATGAAGAAGCTGAGCTTTTTATAAAAAAAACAAGAACAGTCTGAAAGCAACTCTCATTCTTCGGGGAAGAAAAATACAAGTGACTCACAGCCTTTGTAAAGCAGTCCATCAGCATCTCAAATTCCTTCGCGCAAACATCCTTTTTCAGGTCCCTCTGACCTGCTGTATGGGAAGCAATGCACTTGCCATAGATGGAGGCCTGCAAACACCAATTCCAGTCAGATGCAGATAGTCGTGGGCTACTCTCTTACAGGTATCACATATTCAAGCTCCCTGATTTCTCATAATGAAAAGGTAACACTATTTTTTTATTTGCGCTCCCCGCTCACCCTAAATTTTGCCCAGGAGGGCACCCCTCCTCCATGGTCACTATCTCCTCCCTGCAAAAAGGTCCTTGCAGGATAATCTGTACAGAGTACGGGTGGCTGTATTTCAACATCTAGTAGAGAGCAGTCACGCCGAGAGATGCAGAGGAGGAGGACGGGTAGAGGGTACAAAGTTGCACCAAAAAGGTCAGAAACCTGAATGAAGGGGCGGGCGGCAGTAAGAGAGCGTCGGAGGCCGCCGTATATTTAATAAGGCCAGAAGGAAATCTTGTTCCCATGATGACATGGACCTGCCCTTACCTGCTCCCCACAACTCTCCAGTAACTCTGGGAAACGATGCAATCTCTCCCGAACGCGCCCCCAGATGCCTCGGCTGGACATGGCATTGGAAAGCACGACACCAGCCCTTCCTAGTTTACCGGCTGGGCGCAGCCATGATGACCCGGCGAGTGCCCCCCCGCCTCCCTCTTGCAGGACAGCGTTCCTATTGGGCCAGCACGGTTCGCACCCGTTGATAGGACCGCGCCCCTCTTCGCCCAAGATTTCCGGCCTTCCAATTGCGTTCCCGATCCAGAAAAAAACCTTCCGATTAGATAGGAGGCGGGAGCTTCTTCTTCGTTCCCGCCTTTTCTCCAGTGGCGTCCAAATGTGACAGCTACTTCCTATTTCCTGAGGAGGTGATTGGCTACTCTTTACAGAATCACTGTTCGATTGGACTAGCTGTGTTCTGAAAGGCGGAGCAATGAAGTCCACGGTTGGGATCGGAAATAATTATGGCGGCGGCGGCACCTTTGCGGGACCGGCTGAGCTTCTTGAGTCGGGTATATATTAACTAATGCGATGCTGAATCGGGGAGGGGAGGTAGCCCGCTGTTACCTGGACTTTGTGAGAGGTCAGGTTGACCTCTCTGGCCCTAGGATCTTTGTAAGGAGAGCCGGCTGGCAGGCTCCGATCCTTTGGACAGCCCAATCCTTTAGGAACGTCTATGGGGCCTTGCAGGATAAGGGCCGGTTTGTACCTGCAGGGAAAAGAGGAGTTTCCCAGCTGAGGGAGTAGGTTTTCGTATGTTTGACTACTGCTCCTCTGAAATTTATTTATTTTTATTTATTTAATTAATTTCTATGCCGCCCAATCTACCCAGAGGTCTCTGGGCGGCTCACAACAATTAAAGTTCAATACAATAAAAGATAAAATGATTAAAATACAATTAAAATTGTCATCATCAGAAATCTCCAGAAACAAGATATATTTGCCTGACGTGGCAGTCCTTGCTGTGGGGATTTTGAAAGAGGTAGTTATATTTTTCTGCTTTAGCATGCAGAGAAAAGCTGAAGTCTATTGGCACCTTAAGGACAAATAAATGTACAGTACTGTATTTAAATGTGAGGATGGTTGATTGGGTTTGGGTAAATTACAGTCCCCTTCCACAAATATTTCCTCAGAACATGTCTCCAAGGATCATAATCCATAAGAACTCACATTGAAATCAATCTGTTTATCTTTCGGGTGCAACAAGACTTTGTGTTGCACAAGATAGGGATTGGTTGTTTATTTATTCATTTAAAATATTTTAACCTCACCTGTCTCCTTAAAAAGAACCCAAGGCAACCTACATAATTAAAAACACAATATTAAAAGATTAAACAGTTTGTTCTTCAAATATTTTTAAAAGAATTAATTATGTTATATTAAAAATGTTACTAAAACAGATCTATATTATGAAAGTTAATGATTTGGCCATACCTGCTACAGCAGATGTAGTCACTAAGGGTGAGGGTGCACAAAAGCTTCAGAAGGATTATGACAATTGCAATCTGGTTTCCATTCAAGTGGCTCTGTCTTATTTATATCCATTGTTGCTGTAGTGCCACATGGTCAATGTTGTTGTTTAGTTGTTAAGTTGTGTCTGACTTTTCGTGACCCCGTGGACCAGAGCATGCCAGGCCCTCTTGTCTTCCAGTGCATCCCAGAGTTTGGTCAAATTCATGTTGGTAGCTTCGATGACACTGCCCAGCCATCTCGTCCTCTGTTATCCGCTTCTCCTCTTGCCGTCGCACTTTCCCAATATCAGGGTCTTTTACAGGGAGTCTTTTCTTCTCATGAGATGGACAAAGTATTGGAGCTTCAGGATCTGTCCTTCCAGTAAGCACTCAGAGTTGATTTCCTTCAGAATAGATAGGTTTGTTCTCCTTGCAGTCCAGGGGACTCTCAAGAGTCTCCTCCAGCACCACAATTCAAAAGCATCAATTCTTTGGCAGTCAGCCTTCTTTATGGTCCAGCTCTCACATCCATACATCGCTGCTTGAAAAACTATAGCTTTGACTATGCGGACCATTGTTGGCAAGGTGAGGTCTCTGCTTTTTAAGATGCTGTCTAGGTTTGTCATCACTTTCCTCCCAAGAAGCAGGTGTCTTTTAATTTTGTGGCTGTTGTCACCATTTGCAGTGATCATGGAGCCCAAGAAAGTCACTGCCTCCATATCTTCCCCTTCTATTTGCCAGGAGGTGATGGGGCCAGTGTCCATGATCTTACCTTTTTTATGTTGAGCTTCAGACCATTTTTGCACTCTCCTCTTTCACCCTCATTAAGAGGTTCTTTAATTCCTCCTCCCTTTCTGCCATCAGAGTGGTATCATCTGCATATCTGAGGTTGTTGATATTTTTTCTGGCAATCTTAATTCTGGCTTGGGATTCTCCAGTCCAGCCTTTTGCATTATGTATTCTGCATATGTTAAATAAGCAGGGAGACAATATACAGTCTTGTCGTACTCTTTTCCCAATTTTGAACCAATCAGTTGTTCCATATCCAGTTCTAACTGCTGCTTCCTATCCCACATACAGTATAGATTTCTCAGGAGGTAGATAAGGCGATCAGGTACTCCCATTTCTTTAAGAGCTTGCCATAATTTCCTGTGGTCAACACAGCCAAAGGCTTTTGCGTAGTCAATGAAGCAGAAGTAGATGTTTTTCTGGAACTCTATGGCTTTCTCCATAATCCAGCGCATGTTAGCAATTTGGTCTCTACTTCCTCAAAACTCAAAGCTGGTGGCAACCCAGCAACTCCACAATGGGTAGAGTGCATAATTTGCACACTGATTTAAGCAGTCTCTATATCATGGAATGACAACTACCTTCAAAAGCAAGTCTTACCAGCTCCCCAATAAGCAGAGATAACTCTGACTTGTGTTAGTAGTATGTAGGGCATTCTGATGAATTAGATCAGGTCTACTTGTCCCTAGTTCTGACCTTCATTGAAGGTTAGCCACTTGGAAGCAAAGGGGAATTGGTTGATGTGTCTGTCACCAGGTGTCTGTACATCAGTCACAGCTCTCTTCTCTTTCTTTTTGGGCAGAGTATATGGGGACTTCCATCTGTCAGCTGCATCAGGGGGATTGTGGGGTAAAAAAGAGAGAGTTCCTTTTCTTCAGCTGCGTTATGTATCGGTGGATCAGGGATGATGGGCAGAAGCAGGAAGAGCAACCATTGCGTTTTCAGAGCATAATATAATCTGTGAGAAGGGATGATTTCAGATTAAGTTTTTTAATGAAATTGTCTGTATAGGGCAACTGTATAAAATTTCTTGGGGGTGCATGCGTGTGTGCATAGGTGTATTTATTTATTTTATTTATATCCCGCCTATCTAGTATGCAGACAACATTGTCTTCTACTTTAACCCTCCAACATTTGGCCATGGCTTCCTCAGTCTCCCTATTCCTCCATGACCAAAAAACAAAACAAAACATATTAAACTAGAAAATATTAAATAGATGAAAAAAATTTTGATTATTAGTAAAGAAAAGCAAAGTGTGCATCCTGGTAATACCGCAACTCTGTCAAGTGTGCTGCTTATATATTGCCCCATAGTGCTTAAAGTATTCTCTCGGTGGTTTACAACATAACTATGCCTCCTCCCCAGCAAGCTGGGTACTCAGTTTATCAACTTCAGAAGGGTGGAAGGCTGAGTCAACCTTGAGCCCATCGGGATCAAACTCAGGTCATGACTAGAGTCTTTGCTACAGTACTGCAGTCAAGGTTCCCTCTAAGCTGGGCATGCGCGTGTGTGCACACACCTCTGCCTCCCTCTGCACAGCTATTTTTGCCCTTCACACCTTGGGCTCCGGTTGCGATGGAACCCACTGTGTGTGTGGGGGGGGTAGAGTCATGCGCACAGGAGAAAAGTTCACGAGAGAGGTGGAGCTGAAAGTTAGAGGGTACATTGACTGCAGTTTAACCACTGTGCCATGAGGGTCATCAGTACTAGGGCCTTTTGGTTCAGAACCATTCTAAATAAACATCCTTTGTTGTGTTTGTGTTTTTCAGCTACCCACTTTACTCAAGGCTACATCAGATGATGAAGTTCCATGCCCAGGATATCTGTTTGAAGAGGTTGCAAGTATCCTTTCATTTATGAAAAAGCTGAGAACTATTTGTATACAAGTGTCAGTCAGTATACAGTCAGGATCTTCTTTTGTTTGCCATGTCACTCACTTTTCCTAAGAAGAACAAAGGCTAGTAATTGGAACACAGGCCTATTGCATTTGGTGATCGGGCTCAGATTCATATGGCTCCAGTTAAATAGCTTGAGCAGCTTCTCTGGTCAGGTGACGTGATACAAAATCTCAGAAACAGAAGTAAGAACGGTATTTACAAGGCTAGCTGGGTTGCTGTAACAGGAATGGCACTGAGACTGGGAGGGGAGAAGACCATCAGCAGGCCGCTCTCAGATTCCTTTCAGAAGCTGTCTCCCTGTGATCCATTGAGGCCTCCACAGCACCCTGATGAGCAGGAAGGAAGAGGCTGCAAGAAAGAGATGGCAAAGGGAGAGAAAAATGTGGGCTTCCCTATCTTTGCCTCCAATTCTGTCCACTGGAAGCTTCAAAGCTACCCTACTGTGGGCACAGATTAATTATCCCCAAGGCAATGCAGATATCAACAAAAAGAAAGCTGGCCATCCTTGGCTTCAAAACCATGCATTTTTTCCAGCAATATTTATCCAAATGTTTCATGCCATTTCCGCAGTATTTCTTCTGCGTGTTAAAAATTCAAAATATATTTCTAGCAAGTAATCTTTGCTGCTCTATATATGAACACTCTAAAAAATAAAATAAAGCACTTCACTACTGTAGAATAAAAATACATTACAGAAAAGTTATTCTTCTGCTGATGACGATGAGCATATGTTGTGCCATAATAGTCAAAATCCTGTTAAGTAGCTATGCCTGTATAATTTGAAGTTGTGTGAGCCACTGTGAAATTTGCACCAAAATTAGAATTCTATCTAGAAAGCAGTTCAGCAGATACAATTTCACAGTCAGCTGTGGTTCATTGCACCACTAGTTGTGCAATCAGAACGCAGGCTGTGTGGGCATAATCCCCCATTAACATTCTCAGGCATAATTTTACGCTACGCCAAGTCTCAAAGGATTTTAGCCAAGGTGTCACAAGCAACAGTGGAATTGTGGCATTGGGCACAATTTGGGGGGGGGGGGTGATATCTGGCCATCATACTCTGTGGATTCTTTAATTTGCATTTTCAGAAATTTCTCATGAGTCAGCAGGAAGCAGTTACTGTCTTCTTGAGTATTTTCTCAATCGCCTCCAGAACAACTCCTGCCATGTCAAGCTAAAGGTAAAATGTGGCTTTACAGAAGATGGTTCCAAACTGGGGTTGGTCCTCACAGTGTACACCCTCACATCTTCCCACCCCACCCGTCCTTCTCAAAATTAGATTTCTGATGCTTTCAGACCTCTGTTTATAATTTCAGCAAAGTTTATGCTGCATTTCCAGGTGCTCAAGATCCTGCTGCACATGTGCAGCCATGGTTCATCATACTTCCTTCTGCAGCTTAAGCGCAATTCTTCTTTCATCCAGGAAGCCACAGGTAGGCCGGAGGTGGAAGCAGCAACAACTGCATTAGTTATATTATTATTAAACAAGAATAACTACCATACATTCTGTCCTCGTAACACTAATAGGTACATAACATACATATTGCACTTCAGGGCATTCCTTGGCTGAAATCCTGTGACTTAGCATAGCAAATCATAACTAGAGGAAGCCCATTGAATCAGTGGGGATTTGGTGAGTCAGATCTTCTGTAACTTCCACTGATTCAATGGGCTCACTCTAGTTGCAATTTACTGTGCTAAGCCACAGGATGTCACCCCTTGTGTTGAAATTTGATCTCTGTGATCTTTATAAGGAAGTAGTACGGCAACATTATCTGTACATACTTTGCCTTATGTAGAGTCTGATATTGAGAGAATAGTGCTCTGCCTAAGGTGAAGTTGAAATACTTCCTCTCCCCCTTGATGTTGCAGTTCAATTCCTAACCATTGGCCATGCTGACTTATTTTGTGTGGCTGAAATTCAAATGTCTGGAGGGTCAAATGTTCTGCACCCCTAAGTAGATGCATTCCACAAGTTGAACAAGGGACTCTCTGGTTCATTGCTCAATTTCCAAGGCTGTAATCCTGTACCCACTTAACTGGGAGTAAGCCCCACTGAAATCAGTGGGACTCGTAGGATTGCACTATTGGCTGCTGTGCTAGATTGGAAGAAATGGAGAGAGAAATGAACCTCTTTTCTCTATCCAGAATGGCCATGAAGCCCATAGTTCCTCTCCAGGAGCACAGAAGAATCGTCTGCTGAAATCCTGTTACATAGCAACATAGTGGCAACACTCATGCTAAGCAACAGGCTTTCAACCATTGTGTTGTTGCCGACTCCAACATATGTTATTCTGCCAAGAAGACTGGCCTAATAGAAAAGCATAAGGTGAACCATTCTAGATTCTCAAATTCCTGGCAAGAAAGGCTTCTCATGGATCTTTGCTACAGATCTCCCTGTTTACTCAAAGTGACACGAGATCCTATGCTGTGTGAAACTACCACTGAATTAAAAGCAATCATTAAACACCTCAGGAGAAAAGTTCCTTCTCTGCCATTTTATTGTGGAGATAAAGTGGGGAGAGGAGGAACTGTGTGCATGGCCTTGACTTTGGTGGGGGAAAGATGAGGGATAGGAATGTAATCATACTTTCCTGTGGTTCTATGAAGAAGCATCAGGTGATGGAAGTAGGGCCAGGTCATGTTGGGAAAAGGAATCCCTGCAGAGGAGCAGAGAATGTGGTGCCTCTTAATTAAATCTGCTTGGGGTTGCTGCTTTGTAGGCTGGCTTCCACACAGAGGGATGGCAGTGGAAGAGAGAAGAGAAGGTCATGCAGACGATCAGGGAGATTTAGCTGTCAGGTTTTCATAGATTCCTCCTGCTTCAGGCTGATGCGCATGCCCTGCCACTTGAAGGAAAACAGAAACCATCAAGGGTGAAATGCAATTCCCAGCCATTGCTTCTGCTGCATAGACCTTGGAGTGTGGATGCCTCTGTGTTGGCAGCAATCGTGATAGATGAGTTTTTAAAAAAGTATTTTCTGTAATCCACTATGGTTCTTAGAAAAACAGATCTGCAGAAGAAAAACTGTTTTTACAGGATAACTATAATCAGTTTTTCTGAAATCCCAATAAATACGGAATTATATTTTTTTAGCACAGAACGTAATCAAATCAGATATTGTATATTAAATATGAACTACAGACCATTTTGCTCATAAACACTCATATCTACACCAAATGCTGACATAAGTTATCATCAGGACAGTTATCAATACAGGTCCAGATTTTTTGCACTGCAAAAAATTCTTGGAACACTTCCCTTCTGAATTTTTCTTATTTTCTTCATGTAGTAAAACTACACTGGAACAGCTCACTCTGTTTATTGTCCTATGTCACCATATCATACACTACAAAATGTACCACAAGCTGCTGTTTTTCATCAATCTGTGTTGTTGTTTTGTTTGGACAAGTTCTCGATATCAAGATGACTGAGGCAGGAAAAAAAACTGCACCTGCTATGTCTGTTACGAGGGGAAGGCTGTGATTCAGCTACCTCTGTTGCTGTGATTCTTGGTTTGGGAGCTCAGCAAAGGAGCAAGATACAGGAGGCTTGGCTTCCTCATGGATGGTAAGGTTCCCAGGGATGAGCCCTTCAGCCTGTCTCACCCTCTTCTCCCTCCTCTGCCTTGCAGTGTTTGCAGGGCCGCCTGATCCTCTCCATGGCAACAGCTTGTATCAGAAGGTGCGGATGACTGCACAGGTGAGTGACAAAGAATCCCAGCCAGGAGGTGGGAACGGATTCTTAAAGCTTTGTGTGTGGAAGAGCTTTGGCCTGCAAACTTCCTTCCTCCTTTCCTTTCCAGGATTTGGCAAGTGCTTTGTTTTCAGATGCCCTGTTGCCCCAGCCTGCTACTCAGCCTTCCAAAGAACTGCCTTCAACAGGTGAAACAGCCAAGGAGGACAAAGACCTCACCTAAGGACAGATTCCTTTGATCACTAAAAATCTTGGGTAGATTGCATGTGTTTCTAAATAGCAGGAACTTTCAAGAATAGGCCCTTCTGCGGTATGTTTTGCTAATAACAAGGAAAAGCAGTAGTCAAAACAGCTTAGGCCTTCTAGCTCCATATACAACCCATGCCGATCTCCTCTTTTCACTGAATGAGAGTGGTGATAAAAGGACAAGACTGAAACATGTAGCACCACCCACCATGCTGTTTCCGTTGCCCAACGAGGTTACTTGTTCACTTTTCTTCCTAGGAATGGGCTCCAAGTCCAGTCCCCATGGTTCACTCCAAGGCTTTGGTTTCGAAAGGAGCAGCTCCAGTAAGTATTGCGTTCAGGAACATGAGTGGTATCCCTCCTGCTCTTGAAGGGCTCCCCCTCCCCATACACCCTGTGGACAAGGACTTTGTGCTCCTTATATATAGCAGCCTCCTTGCCGCCAAGGCCTTCCTTGTACATTGGCTGAAGTCCAATAGTCAGTCACAACTGGAGCAGGTCCATTGACTCAGAGGAGTTGGCTCACCAAATCCCCACCAATTCAATGGGCCTGCTCTAGTTGCAAGGTGCTAGTGGATTTCAGCCACTAAGTTCTTAGCCTCTGCTCTCATGCTATGCAGTATCATCTGAAATCACTTATTTTGGCTTCAAACACTTTGAGCCATAAAGCAAGCTAAACACATTGGGAGAGGAAAATTGAGAAGTGAAGGGTATTGAAACAAGTGACTGGGATCCTTTTTTATTCCTCTGTTGGGGAAAGAACATGAGAGGTAAGAACCACAGGGATCTGCTGAAAAAAAACAACAGTGGTTGTTCTACTCTGAAAACCAGGGTCTTCAGTAATCAATCACACACCAGTATCTAGGCGCATCCAAGCCTGCTATGACCAGAAGCCCCTTAGGCCCTATTTTCATCCTTGTGAGGTAACTCCCTCTCTCTCCCGAATGAACGATATGCATACAGCTGATTCCTGTGACCTGGGTTTTTTCAGCGTCTGTAACCTAAAAGACCACCATACTCAGTCAGAGCCTGGATAAACAAGCCTGCCTTTCTTCCTCTTTCAGCCTCCACTGGCAAGGTTCTGCTGGCCACCATCCAGAAGGCCGCTGAAGTGGTTGCCACCGCCATGCTTCCTGGGCAGCAACTGGCTAACCCCCATGGTAGGGAGCTGACAGGTGATGCCTACGAGCCAGTGATGGCACCTTCTCCTGGCAAACCTTCCACCTTGTCTACAAATCCATCTTCTGTCACAGCCCATAAGATGCGAGGTATGTTATGTCCTGTGGGTAAAGCTTATAGGTAGGAACAGAGACCATCCTGGCACTATTTGCTCTTTCAATAGGAGAATATTAAAAACCAGCCAACTCTGAAGAATGGGTGCTCAGGTGGCTGTGTTAACTGTACACGGCAGCCATCCAAAGAAAATCCTCCTTTTGGGTGCAGAAAGCATTCTGTAGTATTCTTTTACCTCAGGCATCCCTGGCCCAGAGATGTGAATGAGATGGATGAATGACTAAGTTGCAGAATGTAGATTTCTGAGTTTGGGGGTGGTGAATTTTTGCAGTGTTTCTGAATGTGATGTTTGAGGAAATGATGGCTTTCTTCTCCCCCATCCTCAGGTGGTTTCTTCCACATGGTCACTTTTCTTAAATTCTCTCACAGTGAACCATCAACCAGGTCAAGCAGGAGGCGGGTGGGAGGAGTTGGACCATGGGCAAAGCTCCCAGAATTCCTTGCAGGAGAACAGCGAGTGGAGCAGGACTTCTGACTCCTACAGCAAGTCGGGCAGTGACAACCACTCAGGTGTCCTGGAGACAGGGAGTGCCGCTGAAAGGTGAGAGATGTGGGGAGAGCAAGTGGCCGGTCCTAGGCCCTCAGTTCAGAATGTACCTATATGTAAGGGCCTGCTGGTTGTGTGTGTGTAAAGAGGATGCAAGCTTGCAAATTTGGTTCTCCACTATATTTAGGATGGAAGCAGAAAACCTTGCTGATTGCCTGCAAGAAATGAGCCTTGTCAGCAAGCTAACCAAAGGCTCCAAAGTCTTCCTGACCCGTGAGGAGACCCAGCGCTTCATCAAGGAGTAAGAGCTCTCTTTCTCCCCTTGTTCCAGGTCATTTCTTGACCCTGCTTCTTCTCATGACATCTGTACTCCCTGAGTGGAGAAATATCTAGGACCCCGTTCTAACCCTGTTTGACTGTTGCCAGTTTCCATAAAAAGTGTGGGCAGTTGCCTTTAGGGATGGAAACACTGCAGGTCGGCACCTGGGAAGAAAATGGTGCCTGGCCACCACTGGTTTTACTGTGGGAATTATTGCTGCTTACTATGTCTGCTGCTCTGGGAGCTTCAACTACAGGGCAACTCAAATAAGTATTAAAATCATGACAGAGTAAACCATAGACAATTGGGCACTTCACAGTGATGCCAAAATTTGTCCCTATCTCTCTGTCTCTGCCCTGTCAAACTTTTATACAGATTAGATAAACGAGAGGCTGCTTACACAGAGGCCTTTACATTTCTGCCTGTCAGTTGTTCTGTAAAGTAATAGGTAGAGGTCCTAGCCCCCACTGTATCGTGAGGGCAGGGAACGTCTGGGAGAAACTGGCTAGGTCTTCTCCTTTGCCTCCCCCAAATGGTTCCCTGTTCTCTTCCTTTTCCTAGGTGTGGGCTGCTGAACTGTGAGGTGGTCTTGGTTCTGCTCAACCAAACCCTGAAGGACCCCAGTGAGTGCATCCGCATGGTGAGGGAACCCTCTTGTCTCACAGGAAACTGGTTGCCTTCAACAGATGGGATTCCTTGCACTTCTGGTTTGGCAGCTGGACGCAGCTGCTGCAGAAATGAGGCTCTTTATCCACGGTTTGGGAATTCCATGCCCATCAGCATTCTATTTTAAGACAAAGCCTAAAACTAGAATTTCTTTTGTGTCACATGAGGGTGGATATGGAGCACAAACAGGTTGGGGTTTGTTTGTTTCCCACAAAAGAGCTTATTAGGAGGCTTAAATCAGTGGCCTCTCGTCAGTTTCATTGGCTCCAACTCAGTAAAGTGTATCAATGCTCTCCCCTCCTAATAGTGTCCTTTTTTTTTTCTTCCACAGAGAGCCATGTGTGCCATCTACTCCCTCATGTGTTCTGATTTGCTCTCCCATGACCAGATATTTGCTATTACCCAGCAACACTTGCAGGAACTGAGTCAAGAAAGCCCTGGGCCGGTAGCCAACAAAGTAACAAAGGTAACTTATGGCTAAGTGTAGTTGCTCTTGCTTCATACAGAAACTTTTTTTCTGAAACTTCCCCACTGTCTCTCTAGGTCAGGATGGGAAATGTGGGCCCCCTAATGAAGAAAGAAGAAAATATAACTGGGTGGAGGGGGGGGAGTGCTTAATTTAGGAACTCTTGTTTTAAATTGCATTTCCCTGACCTGCCAGTGGGAACAGAGCAAGAACTTGGCCTCCCAGCCCACTGGCCTGGCCCAGTTTTATCTAAGTCATCAAAGAACAAGCCATCAGTCCGTTATACTCTGCCAGGATGAGGACGTTGCTGGGATCTCTTTGTTCTTATCTTAAACCCATATTTTCTGTGTTTGCTGATAAGGATTGCATCAACGGGTAGTTTTGGCTCTATGATAATTGTTTTAGTGACTGGAAATGAAATATAGTGGTGCCTCGCTTAACGGGCACCCTGTTTAACGATGAAATCGCATAGCGACGATTTTGCGATCACTTTTGCAATCGCATTGCGATGTTTTAAATAGGGGGAAATTGCTTTGCGATTATCGGTACCCTGTTTCGCTTACTGGTCATCGCAAAGCGATGATTTTTTAATGGCTGGTCAGCGGTTCCAAAATGGCCGCTGGGTAAAAAAAATGGCCGCCCGCTGTTTTCTGGGACGGATTCCTCGCTTACCGGGCAGCGAAAATGGCCGCCGTATGGAGGATTTTCATTTAAAGGTGAGTCTGAAGCCCAAAGGAACGCATTGAAGGGGTTTCAATGCATTCCTATAGGCTTTTTAATATTGCATAGCGACGAAATCGCTTTGCAGCGATTTTTTCTGCACCGATTATCGTTGCTATGTGAGCCACCACTGTATCTCCTTCTATCCTCTCCTAGTATACTCTGGGAGAGCTTTTTCCTCTTCTTTAGAGAACCATGTAACCTAGATACAGTTTTAAGTGCCAGTGGCCTATGCACACTGGTTTTAATGTTGTTGTATCAGATACCAATTCCTAGAGACCAATTGAGATCAACTAATTGAGGAAACAATGATGGAAGAGCAGTTCCTCTCTGTGAGTTACCTTGAGCGCCCCCAGTGCTACAGAATTGTTGAAACTAAGTTGCTGTTAACCTGGTTAGTGCCTAGATGGGTACCCCACGTAGGTCAGTCTAAGCTTTCCAAGGAAAAGCAAGATTTATGCATAGAAAATAAAGAATATAGAGTCATAAATGCAGAGTGAGAATGAATTGCTAGGGGGTGGGGGACTTCACAGTACCTTGGAGTGGCATATATACATTATTTGTCTTCTGCCTGTTGTTGGCTTCCTTTGTGTTAGGAGGCTCCATTTTCCCCTGCTAGCATCATTCTTCTCACACGTAGCCCACTCCTTTCCCCTTCTGACTCACTTTCCACAGATATTGCGTCAATTTGAAGCACTCTGCAGGAGCCACCCCACTTCCAAGAACTTGCCCTCCGTTGGAAACCAGAGTGTTCCTGCCAAGACTGCGCTGAAGCCCACAGACGACCTGCTGACAGATACGCTGCCCTTTGCAGGAGAAACCATCCTCAAGCCCATGAACCTGTTCACAAGCGGCCCGTGCCTCTCAGAAGGACAGGTGCTAGACTCTCTGTCCTCTTGCCAGCCTGATCTCCCACCGGCTGGCCTCAGCCAGCAGGGGGCAGAGTGCAGACACCCGGATGCTGATCTCCAGGAGGACAGACCTCCAAGGGGTGATCCGGATGGCACTGTTTCCTTATTTGCAGGCATGGAACTGGTGGCCTCTTCAAGTAGGACACTGGTGGCAACAGATGCTCAGGAATGCATTTCTTCAGTGCCACAAACAATGTCTTGTACTGGGAGCGCTAAGGACAGTGAAGACCACCAGGAGGCATCAGTCTTCTCCTTCCTCAATGTATAATTGTTCCCTGTTACAACTTCAGCTTTTGGAGAACTTAACTAGTAACTACTTGTTGGTTTTTCTTTCATTCTGCCCTTCCTGCTCCACCCACACCGTGACATCGTCTTTGCGTCCTACATATCACACATTTGCCTTTCAATTGCTTGTCTCATCAGTTTTCCTAATGTTGTTGTCCCACACGGACAGGCTAGGATGGGGGGAAAGCAAGGTCAACTGCGAACCCGAAAGTGAAGACTCGACTCTTCAATGCTGCCTTTTGTTCAGAATGTTTCTCAATTAACACATGAAGCACAACACACTAACGATATGGTATCTTGTCACAAGGGCACAAATAGAGCTGTTTCCTCTAATTTGCTGATAAGGATCACTTTCCTGTTCCTTCCCACTTTTCAGATAGTGCTCCATTTCATTTTCCCACCCCCTGTAAGTAATATTCAGAGTTGTGTCTTGCTCTTGCCTACCCCTTTTCTACAAGGCAAACGTGAATACAAAAAGAAAAGAAAAGAAAACATGAGACAGGGCAGTGTACTGACATGTCTCACGTGGTGATTCCCATTGAGTTGGTTGGGAAAGGAAGGAAAACTGGTGCAGAATGTTTGGTCATCACTCTGCAAATTCACTGGCATCCTTAATGATGTGTCCTGGCTTCTGTACAAAAAACTTCCATTCCACTTTATTCTGTGACTAAGCACGTGGGTTTCTGAGCTCCTTGGTCCCACTACAGCTTGAAGCGCAGCTAACTCTTGCAGTAGAAGCCACTTTTTCTCCCGGTAGGAGCAGACAGAGGAACTGCACCGAGGTTGCTATCTGATTCCATAAGTGGCACTTTGAGCATACAAATAGTCATAACATGGTAGGTGGTGCAGTTTGTAGACCTTTCCTGTACCTATTGTTACTTCAGTGTTGTAGCACACAACAGTTGAACTCCCTCCTGGGCAATATTAATCAACAGAATAATAACATTACTCCAGCATAAATCACTGGCAGGAGGAAAAGTCAGTCCTTGTTATCACATTTTTACAAGATTGAGGACTGCTGCATGCACATTCAATCCTGGGAATACTACCTGTTAACACTGGATACACCACTATAACTTATAATGGAAAATAGCAAGTGACCCTTGTCTCCTATCCTCAGATGCACTGAACACCAATTGCCAGAAGTCACAGTCAGTAGAAAAGAATGGTGGGTACTGTGGTCTTCAACACCTACTAGCCATCCTCTTGTTAGCTTTGCGGTAAGCTATTTTTAAAAAGAGAGAGAGAGAGGCCTTGCTCTCCCTTAGCTGTTTTTTTTTTTAAAGAAAAGTCTTGCTGATGGGCTTTGCTTGCTATTCTCTGGGTGTGTGCTAGTCCAAAGGCTTTTCTCCATGGATTCAAGCAGTCACATGTCTGAGCCAGTGCGAAAATAAAAGCACCAGACGCAGTGGGGAAAAACTTGGGATTGGGGCGGGATCTGGACTTATTCACATTTCCTTTTTGTGTCATGTGGTAAAGAGAAAAAAAATGCAAATCAATCCATCCCAAAGCTGTAGTATTTCTTGCATTGTTTTCTAGTGTAGTCACACCCTGAGTCCGTCTTCCATGGTAGCTATTATGTAAAATTGTTGTTTTTTTTTCAAAGCAGGCTAGTCTACTTACTTAGCTGGCTGGATAGCTCTGTGAGTTAGGTATCTGGCTGCAGGGCCACAGGATGGGAGTTCTAATTCCCCACTGCGCCTCCCAGAAAAGTCAGCCTGTGTGGCCTTGGGCAAGCTGCAACCAGAAAAAGGGAATAGTAAACCACTTCTAAGTAATCTCTACCAAGAAAACCCTGAAAAGGGTTATCATAAGGCAGAATTGACTTGACAACACACGGTTATTATTATTATGCTTATTTAGGTGCAAAGAGAGGATGGTTCTGTGCAGGCAGAAACAATCCTGCTGTCAGAAATGTGACCAGTTGAGCAATGCTGGGCAAATCCAAATCCATAAGAAGAACATTAATGATTTATTTCTTCTGCCACATTCATTTCACAGAGATGTGTTAACAGTCTTTGCTTTTGATGTTGATGCTGAGGTAAGTTGCAACTAAGGTGCATTAGAATCAATGTAGCTTATGGAGGAGTTGATTCACCAAATCCTTGCTGATTCAGTGGGAATACTCTTAATTGCAATTTACGACACTTAAGCAACGGGATTTTAGTGTATAAGTTGTCTTCTGCTTCATTTATGACCCCTAGGCCAAATTCTTCAACATTCGGATTTGATACGTTTCCTACTTTTATGCTTATCATAGGTGACAGGAACTGTGAACAACAACTGTGAACAGGAATTGGTCTGTGAACAATTTCCTCTTGGACACTTACATAAAGAGTTTCAATTCCTTTTCAGAATCTGTTGTTGGACCATGGACTTGAATGATGGTTATACTGAAAGGTTTGCCCAGAAATCTGATATTATTTGATTAGACCTTGCATTAAACCTCTAACTGCCTGTGCTGCCTCTTGCCTCAGTATTAGAGCCACTCCATTTCTTCTGAGCTTGTGAGCATCAGACTCTTCTTTCACTTCTGTACATGTCAGCTACTAGACATCCTTTTGGCTTTCGTCACTAACCATATTGCTATTGATCCTTGTCCGTTGCTGTTCTCCAGTAGCTGATGGAGTGTCTTCCAACCTGGGAGTCTCATTTTCCAGCACTTTCTCTTATTTTACTTTGGATTGTCTCATCATAGGGCTTTCAAGCTAAGAAATTTTTAACAGTGGTTTGTCACTGCCTTCTTCTGTGCACTACTCATTGCTGCCATTGTTTCCAAAAGATCCTCTGCCAGTGTCACCTCCCACTACTGCTCCTGCCCAGTAGCTGCCCTCCAGCAGTTCTTCCTCCCCACCATCACCACTGAAATTATCCATTCTCTCTTTTGTTGATGTAACCATTAATCCCAAAGAGGGCTGATGTGTCTTAGCTTGGTATCTCAGCTGTGATGATTCTGTCTTGGTGAACTCCTGCTAGGAGTCTAGACTTGTAGTGGAGGCTATCCTCCTGAAGGCATTGCTCTTGGCTTCTCTGATAACACTCAAACTTCCTCACTACATTAAGGTGTACATCCAAAAAAAGGTCTGTGAGCCCTGTTAGCCCCAGTAACTTTGGCCAGGTTCCCACCTCCTATCCCTCAATTCAAACAATCAGTGGGCAATGAATAAAACTTAGTAGGGTTTATTAGAACTTGGACTGTAAAGAAAGATAACAAATGCTTGTGTGCAGAGTCAGTAGTCCCAGTTTCCTTCACTAGTTCCACGTTCACTCCATGGATTTACCACCCTCTGGTTCTATTAATCAAGAAGGCCAAAGTCTCTTGGGGTGACTTGGTTCCATTCACTGAATCCCTGGTCTTGACCAGTTCATTCAGACCACCCTCCAAGATTTCTTTCTCTCAGGGGTGTCTCCTGTAGCAAGAGTTGGCATGCCCACACTGAGGGCAGTTATGCCAGGACTCCCCCTCTGGTGGCACTGGTCCCCTCACCTCTTGATATTTACTGGTCGTAAGGTCTCCTTTTTCTCCAGCACCTCCTCGGGGAGGAAGAACAGCCACTATTCTCCACTCCCTCTCTTCTTTCCTCTTTCTACGTCCGCTGGCTGGCTTATACTCATATTTGGAGGCCTCTTCTTGGGCAGCTGAAACTGGACCCAAACCCCATTACCAAGGACCCTCCTTATCTACATATTCCAGTTCACCAGGGACTTCTTCTTCAGGGAACTCCTCAGCCCAAGAGTTGCCCAACCACTCTTTCTGGGCATCTCCCCAGTCTTCATCTCCTGAGGGTCTTCCTTCTCCCTCTGGTCCTTCCTCTCCCACAACTTGCTGGGGTTGGTTGGTTGGTAGGAAAGTCAGTTGCCCCCTCAGTAACTTCTTTCACCGTCTGAGAGGTACCTGTCTCTCCCTCTAGCATAGGGATATCTGTCACACACACCCCTAGGTTCTTATCTTTCCTTCTGGTGCAAGGACGTCTATCTCTCCTCTTATCATACGGGTATCTGACCTCTGGGACGACTGCTCTCCTTCTTTGTGAACAAACTCTTCCTCTACAGCCATCCCCATCTTTCTTACCCTTGAACTGTGGTTCTGCCTCATCTGGCAGCAAAGCCCCTTTTATATCTTGCATCCGCCAGGAGTAGACTAGTTCCTGCTATTCCCCTAGGGATCATCTGTCAACACCCAGGACCAACAAATCAGGAAAAGGCCACATGGTCATGGAAACAATAAAAACGCAGGAGCAGGTGATAGCTTCTTGAAAACAACCAGGCCATGGCACACACACACACACACACACACACACACCTCTCTACAAGCAGGAGAGTGGGATAAATCATCTGGGTTGATATCTGGGAGGCAGCCCCAGGTCCTTGGTTGGAGCACACTGGCACACGGACAGGGACATCCAAGACCCTGTCCTCCTCACAAGGTGATCTGATACATAATACTTTGGGGCTCAATCAAGAATCATCACCCTCTTGTCATCCTGCCTTGAAGCAAGCCAGAAACAAATGAGCTATAACCTGATTCTCTCCATCTCTGCTCAGAAGTCAACCTCACTAAGTTGAGTTAGGCTGTTTGCCAATAAGTGTGTATCAGATTGCAGCCTTAATATTTCTTTTGCTTGATTTATCAGCTTTAATATTCCTAATCTGATCTAGCAGTTACTTTAACAGAAGCAACATGCATGGGTTCTGTATTCTAGGAGCAGGGTAACAAGACTGGACACTGTACAAAAAAAAATACTAATGTTTCCATGCATGTAGAAACTCTCCTCACCAATCCGCAAGTTCTTTAAATGCAGAGATTGGTTTTGCAGTGAAAAATCATTACATCACATGAGCTCACACCTGCGAATATGAAGTGGTATAGCCCAAACAGTTTACCAACTTGATGAAAATCAAACCAGTGCAAACTTAATAAAACTGTTAGTCAGTAAAAGGATATTAATGACTAACAGAGAGGTGCCTCTGCTTATTAGAGAATTAGAGCACTGACAGTATCCTTCCCTACAACACTTTATACTCAGAATATCTGCCAACAAATAGCAAAAAGTAAAAATGGAAAGAACACAGCTAAAAAAGCTACATACTTTTTTTTACAAGTCCCAGAATTCAGTGGTAAAAAGGACACTCAGTCCTGGCTGGAAGATTCTGAGAGCTGTAATTATAGTGTTTTTCTTCTTTAAAAAAATTCCAAGATGGAAAGAAGTTGTTGAGCTTATGAGAATGCTTAAATTGGGGACATATGTGGCCACAACAGTGGGAAAGAGTAGTTCACCAGCTAGGGCCATACTTTGGCAGGCTTGTCAAAGGAAAAAGACAACATCCGGAGAAGTATACTACTACTTGGATTTTGCACTGATTTCAGTAGAACTTCATTATGCCATGTGTCTATATGCAGCTCCCATTATTTCCTGGGAAGTTCCCTTTATTTACTTTCATTTTAGTGCAACATCAACTAAATCTAGAATTACCCATTCGATTGCTTCAGTCTTTGATGGGCACTCAATAGTGTGGATCTGCAACTTGATCCCAGTTCTATGTGATGGGCTCTAGCAGGAGACGAATCGCCATAGAGAAGGGCTATTTTGCCCAGAATCTCCAAAAGTCTTCTGTGGAAGCATCCTTTCAGTTTTCTAGCAGAAAAACAGAACTATCTGAGCTCCATTTTTCTCCTAGTTTTTCTCAGGAGAGGACCTTCTCTGTTGCTGCAGACTTCAGCAGCCTCTCTCACTGAAGGCCAAGTTGGCCCGGTCTGAAGACCTTTCTCTTCAGGCAAGCCTTCCCTCAGTAACCAGCTGTGTGTCACTTTTGGATAGATTGATATGCATTATTTATTTGGCTGGATTTTTAGTACTACTTGTCTTTTCCACTTCTCAGAGTGACATTTTTAAGAATGTTTGTATATTTACTGATCTTTACTTTAATATCGCCTATTAATGACATGAGATGCCTCCTTATTCATTGTTCATAGTTTTAAATATTATCTTTCAGTGATGTTAAACACTGTTGTATATTCATTATTTTCAACTTTAAAAGCGAGGAGAAAAAACGAAGGGGCCACACTGGGCTAGGATCCGGGATAGCTAAGCGAGGAGGAGGAGGAGGAGGACCCCCTTTAGAGAAGCAACGTGATAATGCAGAGGGGAAAAAACCCTCTGGCTTGGAGAAAAGCAACTGAAACTTTCGCCTCGGTGGGATCGCTGCTCTACCCGACGGGAAAGCTCCCCTTGTTCACGGCGGGGTTTTTTCCTTCTCCCCCGCCCGCTTCTTCTGCAAACGCCTCCCCCCCCCTTTTTCCCTCCCTCTGCTCCTTTCTTTCTCTCTTCCCTGCCCGCTTGGGCTGTTCCTTTGCTTCCTCGCACGGCTCAACCAAGCCTCGCGGGCGAGAAGGACAACAGGATCAGCCGGTAAGGAGCGGCCCTCGACCCGTTTCAGCCAATGACGTGTCGCGGGAGGGTAGAAGGCGGGCCTCTCCTTTGCACTCGTTCGGCGTGTTGTTCCCGACGTGTGGCTGCTGTGCCTGCTGGTTGCTAGAGGCGCTTTTTTTTTCTTTCCGCCTCCCGCTTTGTCGTGAGGGCGAGGAGGAGGAGCAACCCCTCAGCGCCAGCAGTGGGGGGGGGGGGTCGGTGGTGGCGGCAGTTTCCCATAGTGACCTCGGTGGCTGCCCCGTCCCCGTCTGTTGGGGGTGTGTCCGTGCGCCTGAGGTCCTTACCGTCCCTACACACAAAGGGGGTAGAGGCCCTTTGGTCGCCCTCATGGGGGTGAAAAGAGCGAAGAGGCGTCGCTGTTGAGGCCCTCTCTCTGCCTCAGGGGTCGGGGGTGGCGGCGGCGGCGGGTAATGCAGAGAAGTTCCCCCCTCTCTCCCCTCCACTAGCAGAGTTGAGGCCTCCCCTTCAGCCCGGGCTCGAGTGACCCATAGCGGGTGGGAGTGGGAGTGGGGGTGTGGGGGGTCCTTCTAATCCTCTGGACAGCGGCGAGAAAGATAGGTAAAGACCCGCTTTGGACACCTCTGTAAGGTAAGTAAGTGATGGGGGGTGGATGCAAGCTAAGGGGGCAAAAGTCTTCCCCAAATCCCCCCCCTAGAACTATGATATAAGTGTGCGTATTTGTGGGGGTGGGAAAGGGGGAAAGGAACCAAAGGGTTTCCCAGTCCCGTGGCCACTTTTCCTCTCCGGCTGCTGCTTTTTTCATTGTTTTGCAAACCCTCTACATGGGCTGGTTAGGGTCATCCTGTAGCAGCTCAGGCTTTGCGGAGCCCCCACTGCCTAAGGTTGGGGGTGAGGAGCTCCGGGCTGTCTGCTGGAATTTGTCTGGCTACCAGGAAAACATCAGTTTCCTTTATATGGGGGGGGGGGGGAGAGGTCGTTTTTGCTGCCCTGATCTGGAGAAAAAAACAACTCTGTTCTTGCTCCTTTTCGCCATTTTGGAAAGGTAGCAGTTGCCCTCCTTTCTGTATCCTTTGGTCTGCAGATTGGGAGTAAGAAATTATTACGGGTTTGGGTGTTTTAATTAGAGATGCCATGTATTGGAGCTTGATGAAGCTACTAGGTAGTCCTCAAGATCTGCTTATGGATGAATATGTGGTTAATACACATTCCTGGCATTAACAGTGTCAGCCTTTTTGAACAGTTGCTGCTCTTGTAATAACAAAATAATATAATAAGAATCTTAGAACTGCAGAACTATGTGGATCCTTACAGTAGTTCTTAAGTGTATATATCTGCAGATGTGGAAAAACGCTTTTTCCTGTTGCATTTGTGTTTTCATCACACTTGCTATATCTATCCCATGAAGACATGCTCTAATATCAAAATAATAACTGGTTTTAGTAAAAAGATATGGTGTCACTTGAACATTATAACAAAGCTTAACTGCAAGTTGAATGTGATACCTGAAATCATTTTGACCACTTTGAGGACTACTATGAAATTGGGCTGCTGGTCATGAAGGTGATTTTAGGCAAACAGTACTCAGACTTCATGTACTGTACTTAGGAGTCTTTAAAGACCTTGCATATCAGTGTTTATGGGGACTGTGTTCCTTAGAATGCTTGAAGGATTGTGCAGTCTGTAAGCATATTAATAGTATAAATTTATCCTTTCACATGGAAAAGTTTCACATCAAAGTGAATGCTAATAAGCCTCCCATATAGACAACTGCTTGGCCACTCTAGAAAGGGAATTTTGGACTAGATAGGCCTCTACTCTGATACAGTCTACAGTACTGTACTTCTTCCTATATTTGTAAACTGTTAAACCTTCCTTGTAGTAGTATACCCATAATACAATGTTGTCATTTTGGAAGCATCATCTTTATACCAGTTCAGATGTTCCTTAGTCAAGATTCTAAAAAAGAACATGCAGTTGTTGTTTCACATTAAATGGGAAGGGGGGATGTGCTTTGTATTTTACTGTTTGGAGAACAGTAACAGCTAAGATTCTCAGGAATCTGATAAGGCTCATGTGCTTTTTCATTTCTCCTGGTTTAATTAACAGCACTGAATTAATGCAAACTCAGTCTATAGGTTTACAATTTGAGTTACTGTAAACCCCAGCAGTATGATTTTTCCTGATAAAATAGATACAAGCTGCCTGGTAGCTGGCCTAACCCATATTTCTCTCCATGAGCGTCTAAGGTTTCCATAGAGAGCTTCTAGTGTATCTTTCCACAGCCAAGAAATTTGCAACTGTGAGCATTTGAAGGATGGGCTGTTTCTATTGTAACAGAATCACACAAGCCTATATAGAATAAAAAGCATTTAGATTTTAGAAAATGAAAGCATTTTCCAAAATATCTGAACTGCTAGCAAAAGATTGAAGGGTAAAGTTCTTAGCTGTTAAACTGTTAAAATTATGTTCCTATCCAGTGTGAAAAATAAACAGGTCTGTGTGACTGCATGGACAGAAATTCTTCTAATTATCATATGTGTTTTCCCAAATTTCCCCTTTATATATAGGACCAAAACCCTAAACCTATAATAGCACACAAAAGAGAGAGAGAGAGAGAGATGAAATTGTGGAACTTTTATTTATTTATTTATTTATTTATTTATTTATTTATTTATTTATTTATTTATTTATTTATTTATTTATTTATTTATTTATTTATTTATTTATTTAATTTTATTTTATTTTATTTTATTTTATTTCTATCCCGCCTATCTGATCATATTAGACCACTCTAATATGTTAGATTAGTTACCCTGTTTCCCTGAAAATAAGACAGAACCTGAAAATAAGCCCTAGTATGATTTTACAGGATGCTCGTAATATAAGCTCTACCCCCCAAATAAGCCCTAGTTAAGTGAAAGCCTGCCATCCACCATCATGCAGTAACCAGAAGAAGGTGACATGACTGCATTTGAATAAATGTAGATTGTTGTACATTTAAAAAAATCCCCGGAAAATAAGCCCTAATGCTTTTTTTAGAGTAATAGATCCTGTCTTATTTTCAGGGAAACACGGTAGTCTAAGGCATCCAGTTTTATTTTACTGAAAATTCACTCTGAACAACTACTGCTGCATCTAAACATACTTGTGATAGTTTTTCTATGCTAATGCAGTACATTTTGAAGGAATGAGAAATAAATCAACTATAAGAGGTAGAGATGAATATCTCCGATCAGAAGGCGGAGAAGGAGCTATCATAGACCAGTATGAAATCTATGGAAATACTCTGGAAAGGTCTTCTAAGATGCTGTTGTTTTTTTCCAAGGATTACTGTCAATTGCTTTCTGTTTTTGTCCCTATTTTTGCAACCCTGAAGGCTAGATTTTAAAGTAGGCTGAGATTCTCAGGAATCTGATAGGACACATCCATTGGAATTGTTGTTGATTGTAACACATATGAGAACATGGAATAAGCCACTGCCACAGAAAATTGTATCCAATCTGCTATTTTTCTCCTTTACCATGCATTTCCAGGACTTACTTCCTTCACTCTCTCAGCATGAAGAGTGCCCGTGGCAGCAGCTCTTCCTTCCAGAGTGCTAGTGCCAATGGTGTGGATCTCAGCCTTACAGGATTGCCTGTACAAGTTCTTCAGCGCCCTAGTAGTGCCTCTCCAGGCAAGCATATTGCTCGCTCTGTCTCTGTTATTACTGAAAACAAGCCCAAAAGAAATATCCTAGTGAGTACTGCAGTTAGACTGCTTACTTTCCTTTGAAACCTATAATGTCTTCCAAATATGTTCCTGAAAAATATGTATTGGTTAAGTATAGTTTTATATGAATTGTTGTTTTGTGCATGCTTTATTATTCAGAGTACAACAAGAGAGTTTTGTACTATTTTATAACATAACAGAATCATAAACTCAGTGTTGGTTAGGTACTACAGCAAACATGTCCAGAGAGGGAATCCAGGTCACAGAAAACTGCATTATTGATGTCTGTTTCGTTCTCCCAGGAGGATGCAGGGTTTGGCACCTCCAGAGCTATGAACAATTTGCGAAGATCCAACAGTACAACTCAAGTTAATCAGCAAATGAATGGCACTTTCAGGTGAGCCTTGAATACCTTACTTAAAGCAAGATCAGGCCACAGGCTTTCATAAAGCCTTATTAGTATGGGCTAATCCCTCAAAACTCTGAGGTTTGGTGTTTTTTATTTGAGGGCTTCCTGCAGACTGAGCAAAATACTTGAGAGCTGTTCTTGGAGTGAATGAGTTCCCCTCTTTGACAGCAGGTTGAGTGGATGTCTTCTGAATGTGCGTGAATTAATACTATGTGGGACTCCAGGACTCCTGACTAATTCTGTGGTTTTGCTTTTCAGCAGTTCAGATCATCATGGAGACTTCCTGACTTTGTTTGACAGCAGTTCAGGTGGAAGAAAGAAACTAGCAAGTCTTACCAAAACCTCACCAGAAAAAACCACATGGAACATCCTAGTAAGGGCACGGTCGTAACAGGAAGTGCAAGTATCAGAGGAACTTCAGATCAGTGGAGTTAGTCCTAAGCTTTATTCCTTCAGCCTTCTTGTGCTACGATAGACAGTCTTCCCGTGATGGCATTTGGAGCCTTTCAACATAAAAATATTTTATTGTGCATAAATGCACAGCAGTTGTTGCAAAGGATGGAAATATATCTTGAGTTTTCACAGCATTTATTAGGAAAATATAACTTCAGCCTATGATCTGCCATCATCCACTTCAAAGCAAGTGATGTATAGAACATGTTTGCAAGAACAGTTGTTAAATAATGGTATATGTTTCCATTCAGCATAAAATTATGATTTTCTCCTTAAAACTGAAAAAGTGGAGAGCAGGCAACCACCTGTAATGTTGCCATTCCCCTTCATCACAGAAAGGGAGGATATGTCTCCACTGGTTTGGCTTTGTAACTTGAAGATGCAAGTAGGGACAAAAAGGTGCTTCTAAGGAAGAAATATCAATTAAGGAGATGGAGAAGGGTGCTATACAGTTGTCATTGTTTTTCCCTGTCCTGTCTGCGCTGGTCCTGTTTGCCCGTTGTCTGATATTTGGACTAGGGAACATCAGCACATGGGTTGACACACACTTTATAGCTTGTGAGCTTTGAAAACACAACATCAGTGTCTTTGACAAACAGTCCTAGTACTTTGTTCCACTCTTAAAACGTCCAGGCTTACACAAACTTTTAAAATACAATTCATAGTCTCACATCCCAGAATTTTTCTGCAAAAAGTCTTCAACATATGATACAGGAGGCATTTGTCTTCTCTAGGAGTGAATAAGAATCAGTATGGGCTTAAGTTGGATTCTCTGTGTGTAGTAGAGTAAGGAGATTTCTTAAAGTGCCTGGATGGACAATGACTGTGGCTTTCTCCCATGCTTGTTTCTGGTTATATCGTGCAGGATGAGCAGCCCAGAACTTTTCCTGCTCCATCAGGCACTCGGGAAGCATCTTCAAGCATGAGGAAGAAAGACGTCTTTGTGCCTCTTGCAGCCAATTTCACTGCTAATAATAGGTAAAAAAAGTGTCTTGCCAGGCTCACTTCGCTTTTGGTATTTGACATAAATAGCTGAAATCTGACTGATGTTTTATTTTGTTTTTAAACGACTGCAGGATTTGTCTTTGCATTATTGCTAAAATAGCCGGGATTGGGATAGTATGTTTTGTTCTTTGGTCCTTAACAGACAGGAGAGAAGGATAGACAAAAGGACCAACAGAGCTGCAGAGCAGTAAGCATAACGGCAGCATTATTTATTGGTGTCTTATAATTTTTAAAGGGAAAGTTGGTACTTGCGGGTAAAGCTCTGGCAAGATTATTTCAAACTATTTGGCATGATCTTTTCTGAATTGTTTCCTTGTTATAGTTGATGCTTTTCAGGAAAGTAGGCACAGAGTTCAGCTCTGTAAGATGGTTGACAGGAGGGATGCAGAATGTTTTCTCTGTTGAAGCCTACAGGAGTCTGTTGTCAGGAAGGGACTGGCTATCCATTCTTTCTTTTTTTTCCCTCCTACTAGCGAGTGCTTTGTTGAAGACAGATCTCTCTTATCAGAGGTCTGAACTGATTGCTCCCAGAGCACCTTTGAAATAATCCTTGTTCTTAGGCCACAAGTAGTCCACTTCAGATTTACAGAATGTGGGACAGAGGTGTCTGTTAATAGTGGATTGCAGAAACCTGGTGATATAGTCCAGTTGATAAGTGATTTTTTTGTTTAGATGATATTTTGCAGAAATCATTATACAGATGTAAACACACATTTTCAATCTCTCTTTGAGGAGTAACAAAGGTGCCATGGGAAACTGCGTTACCACCATGGTGCATAACAACTACTCCACTGCAGACAAGGTGCCTACTCCTAAGAGCTCCAACCAGGCCACAACATCCCTCAAGTAAGTCCTTGGGTATTTCAGTCTCAGCTGTCCGTTCAGCAACCACCAAATGTGGGGAAGGAGTTGGAAGATCTAAACAAGACAGCTTGGTCAGTGTCTTAAGTATGAGGAAGCTATAGGGGATGGGTGAGGGAAGTGATGGTTTTTAAGAAGGGAAGGAAAAGTGGGCATGAATTGAACTTTGTGAATGAATGCACACCTATTTCTGAACTCCCCCCTTTTGTGAAAGAAAGAAAGAAAGAAAGAAGAAGATAAGAATTACACTATCAGGTTTTATTTACATGAAGGAGGCTTCCGAAAGTGGTGCTTTGCGGGTGTGGGGGTGGGTGGGGGTGTGTTAGGGACAGGGCCCCCCAGAGCCCCCCCTCGCGCCGCTTTCGGAAGCCTGGGGCTTTTTCAGCAGTGAAAATGCACCTCTGAAAGCGGTGCTTTGCCGTGGGGGGGCCTGCAAGGGGGGGGCTGTCCCTGCCACCCACCCCGGCAAAGCGCTGCTTTCAGAGGCTTCCCCAGTGCATTTCCACTGCCTATTCACCTGCTGGAGAAGCTTCTAAAAGCAGCGCCCGTCAGCTGTAAGGTGGGGAGGGGGAGGGGCTGGAGCGGGGACTCCCGGCTCTTTTCTGGGACAATGCTATTTTTTATTGTTAGCCACCCAGACTTGGGTCTAAATGGGTGAGGTATAAATCAAATAAATAAATAAATAAATAGTGTCATACTGAACAGCCATGGGTCAATTCAGGGAGTGTGTCTGATGAATACTGTTTTCTTTCCTTAGCAACATTATCAAAGCCACCTCTAATGAAGACACAGAGAGCAGCAGCTATTTGAAGTCCCAGAAGAACTTTTCCAGCAGCAATGTTCTGGCTCGGAACAATAATACCAGTAGTAGCACTAACCCACTCAGGAGGCAGGAAGTGTCAGAGGAGGAAGCTGAGCGGTAAGCATAAAGGAGATGACAAGAGAAATAATGTGTTACGGTAGCAGGTTATGCAGAAGGGTGAAAGGAATCCAGATGGTAGTTGAGAAAACTATACACTCTTACGTTGCTTCTTAACAGCTTTGACAGAACATTCTGGGAAAGATCAACTGGAAATCACCAAGTGTTTTCCAGTTGATCTTTCCCAGAATGTTCTTTACTCCGATAAAATAATGCTGATCTGTTTGCTCTCATACCTGCTGAAAATATATTGCTGTGGGCTGAGTGTTGTGCTCCACATTTTCCAGAAATCACAAGATAAAGTAAATTTAGGAGCCCTGAGTACAAGAGATGTTTGGGGGAGCATGTCAGTTCCCTCTGTGCCTTTCTTATACCAAAATCTACTTTTCTAAATGTAGAGAATGGGAAGTAATACTTATTGCTTCTAAGTTCTTTGTGTCCTTTTTAGGTTCATTAACCATGTTAACTTGGCTGCTGTGACAATCCAGCGCTGGTACCGGCGGCATTCTCAGAGGCACAAGGAAGGCATAGCTCAGCTTGGCCGTTTGTTAGCTTCTAAAAAAGAGGTGTGTTCACCATATATGTGTTGTATAGTTTCTGGTCCTGACTCTGGAAATGAAAGAAAACCAGTTTACCTGCAATAGAGGAGGTCAGTGTCAACTGAGCTGGTCCTTCTACTTATTCCAGAAGGCAGGACGGAATGTTAAACTGCCCCAAGTGCCCTTCTTATGTGGGAGAGCATCCCTTCCCTGTTCTGGACCTTCCTAGCCCCTCAAGGCAGGGCATTTGGTGGAGCTCTGTCAAATTATTTCAGCCTTTATCTCTCTATCATTCCACTTAGCATAAAAGATGCAGTGTGTTTTCCCTTGATAAGCGAACTGATCCAGTGCTTTTCTCTTGCTCCCTGTGCAGAATTATTGGAGGACTGAATACATGCAACTGCTTTTGGTTATGATTAAGTCTATTGTACGAGCTTGAAGAAGCAAGAGAGAAGTTTGTAAAACTGGCTGAAATGCTTGTTATTTTTATTTATCCGATAGTCTGTGAAATGGTACTTCCCAGTTCTGTCCCTGAGATTTGCCCTCGAAAAGGATCAGTGTCAAATTGGAGGAGCCATCCCCAGACAAAACAAAATGTCTTGTCTAGTAATCAGACAGATTAAGCTGTGCAGTTTTGCATTGCATGTATCTTCCCACCCAGAGGCAAAGATCTACATGTTGAAATAAATGTTGTTTTACCTATATCCACATACTTGCTCATTTGAAGTCTTAATTTTGCCTCCAAGGGCCAGTTTCTCAACTAGCAAGTTGGCAGGAGCCTGAAGAAGTGAAATGTGTAGAGCTTGGGTGTAGGTAGACTGTGGAGCGATGCATTTGAGAAAAGGAGAGTATTGTGCAGGATCCTGCACCCTGTCTGTCATACACACCCACACCTTGATCACCAGATTCTCAGCAGAGAAAGGAAAATTTTGAATCGGGAGGGGGGGGGAACAACAAACTCTTGACCACATGGGATATTTGGCTTGATTATGCTTTTTGCTGTTTAAGGAAAGGCAGCAGCAACTCACAGAGGACGGCAACATCTTAGATTTGCAGCAGAGGCGAGAAGAGGAGAGGAGGAAGATCCGGGAGGAAAAGGCACGCCTTGCCAGGAGAGCGGCCATCCAGGTGGGAACTTTTAATGCCAACGCTGCCTCAGCCTGTGTCTTAGTGGAAATTGATATTTGTTTCATTTTGTTTGTATTGTTCAGTTACATGCTAGATTGTGTTATTGCAGTCTTTCCCAAGGTATGCACTGTGATGCTTGGGTGGGTCACCAAGTTTCGTGAGGGGCACCTGTGGGAAAGGGAAGGGAACACAGAGCAAAGTCTGCCCCCCCCCCAGCTGCAGCTCCTTTGCAGTGCCTAGTGGTTCTGATCCTGGGCACCTTCTTGGGCTGTGTTGCTCTCACTTGGCCTGGCCACCCTGACTGGGGCTGGAGCTGCTCCAGCTGCCCACATGCGTGCAGGCGGGGCTCTCTTCCAAGCTGTCTGCTTACTCTCCCGGCTGCCCATAGAGCTACCTCTCTGACCCCTCCCAGCTGCTCCACCTAGCTGTGATTCTGCCTGCCTGAGACTGAAGGCCCAGGTGAGCAGGTCAGGAGCCAAACCTGGGGAGGAGGATAAACTGCACAAGAGGAAAGGCGCCCTATGCCCAGGATCAGGGAGGAAAGAGAGCCACTAGTTGAAAAGGTTTGGGAACCACTGGATTGATGTTTAACCAACACTGGAAGGCAGACCATAACAGAGCTGTAACAGTTTTTTTTTAAATTGTAGGAACTGCAACAGAAACGGGCCCAAAAAGCTTTGCATACTCAGCGCTTGGTTCAGGAGGAGTTAGCATTAATGAAAGAAAGCAAGAAAACTGGAAGAAGGAAACCTGGGAAAACAGGCTCTGTGAAGAACACAAGCCCTGCAAGCAGTATAATCAAAGCCAATAATGCAGGTTAGAAATACTGGCAAATCTTAAAACTGTAGGTCCAGAGGTTTTAAGCAGCACGCTTTGCTTTTGCTTCTCTTAACCATTGCTGTAGTCCAACTCCCCTGGACTTACAGGATCTGTCAAAGCAGTCTTATCAGCTTCCCAGATGGAGGTGCAAAACAGTGTTTAAACATGGGCTGTGCTGAGGATGTGACGTATCAGTATTCCATGCTAGATGTGTTTTGGACAAAAAATACATGGTGTGAAGTCCAAATTTTATAAGCGGGCAGTATGTGAGGGTTCCACTCTAGGCTCCTTTCTCATTTCAAAGAAATCAGGAGATTGTTGTTGTTTAGAAACAGGTAAACACAGGTTATTTGTGTTTAACAAATAACCAATGTCCAGAACATGATTCCATCATCTTTCCCCTTTGGACAACGGGTCTTGAAGGGGCTTCCAATTTTCACCCAGGAACGAGTTTCTGTCACCAGAGTTCCAGGGACCCAGCCAATCCACAAAGATGTTAGGGTTTACAGTCTGTCCCGCTTCACCTTCCAGCAAGGGCACGTTCTCGTCATCCCACCCCACACAAGACATCAGACATCCTTCTAATGTGGAAGCCTTCCAGGGTCCCTCCCTGAACCCCTTTCTCATCTCATTTACCCTCCAAGCCTCGTTCTCCTTTCTCTTTCTACTCTTTCCTTCTCTAAGCTTCTTTCTCCACTCTTTGGCCTCTGCCTCTCCTCAGTAGGACGGTCGGGGTGGAATCTCCCATCTCCTCCTATAATCCGTCTCCTCCTTGGACACTCTTAGTCTTTCCCAAGCACTGGTCCATGGGTCCTCCATCCAAACCCACTCCCAACCTGGCGGTAGCTGTTTTTCCCCTCCTTTTTATATTTGCTGTCCCCACCTCTATCTCCACCCTCTTCTTCCACTCTATTCCCACCGCTTTTCCCTGAGCCCTTTCAACGGTCAGTTTTTGTATTTCTCCTTCTATCTCCTCTGTCTCTGTCCCTCGCTGCTCTGTCTTTTTGAGAGTTGAGACAGGCTGGGTCTGTACTTCCTTTTCTTCTGTACGGAGGAGGGATGGCTCTCTGACGAGTGGGATACCCCTCTCACCTTCTATCTCACACAAACAGCAACAAAAAAGTTGCAAAATTTTGTAAGGAGTTCATGGGAGTGAGCATGGCCTCCCAGGTTCTAAGGATGAATGTTTACAGTTATTGCAGCTCTGGAGGTTGCTTTACCCGGTTAAGGGGAACATGTAGGTAAGTTGATGCATCTGCACAAACTGAGTCAGGAGCTTTTTGCCACGGCTTCAGAATTGTTGGGAGGACCTGAGTTGCTAACTTCAGAATAAAATAAAACTGGTGATACCAGAACTACATTTATATCATGTTTCTGCAAAACTTGTGGATTACAGTTGCACTTCTTTCCCATAATGTATGACTTTTGCTTTTCAGTCTCTCCAGTTCTAATTGGTTATCCAGCTGCTTGGTATAAGGAAGTAATGTGCAATTCATGTGTAGGCAGTTGGGTGGGAAGTCCAACAGTAGCAGTCCAACCGGCTGCATGTCTTCATGTATGCCATGGATAAACTTTCCCATCCAAATTCTGGAAATGCATGAGATTTTGAAAGTATTCCCTCGTTCACATCTAGAAACACCACCCTTGTATTTTTTAGGCATAGTCTTTACGCAATAGCAAACGCTGCTGCTGTTCTTGTTTACAGATGCCAGTTTCCCCTTGGCAGCTACAGATACAGAAGAAAATTCTGCCATGGCATGTTTGACTGTTCCAGGACAGAACAGAGTCCCTGAAGAGCAGCCACAGGTGCCACCTTTTATTTTCTCCTGTCCCTGAAATGTTTCTTTTTCCCATCATTTTCCAGCTTGTTCAGCCCCATGCCTTTTTTTTTTTTTTTTTTTTGCTATGATATAGTGTGTTTGATTGAGAAATACATGGGTGTGTGAAAACTTACCAGAGAAATGAATCGGCTGCCATTTGAATAAAATATTAGTATCCATGTAATACCTGAAAAATAGATACAGTGGTGCCTCGACTTACGAACGTCCCAACATAGGACCATTTCGAGTTACGACCAGCCTCAAAATTTTGCTTTGACTTGCGGCTGGAGCTTTGAGTTACAACCCATTGCTGTAGTCCAACTCCCCTGGACTTACAGGCAGGGGAAAAAGGCAGGGAATTCAAATTGCTAACTGTTTGTAGGTGAAGAGGCTGCTTCTTTGTAGCTCTTTCACCCCAACGGTTAGAGTGAGTTCGATTGGAGGAGGCTTCGGACTGCCTGGTAAGGTAAGGTGCTGCTTTCTGCTTTTTAAAAACTGTTCTGGGTGGGTTTTTCAGCGTGGTTTTGGGCTGGGTGGTGGGATTATGTTTCTATGCTGTGATGGGTCTTGCGGGGTTTGTTTCTTGGGGGGTTCCCCCCATTTCCAATGGGTCTTGTGGGGTTTGTTTGCTTTTTGTTTCCTCCCCCCATTTCCGATGGGTCTTGGGGGTTTGCTTGCTTTTTGGATTCCCACCCCCCATTTCCAATGGGTCTTGGGGGGTTTGTTTGCTTTTTGGTGGTTCCCCCCATTTCCGATGGATCTTGGGGGGGTTGCTTGCTTTTTGGGTTTTCCCCCTTTCCCATGGGTCTTGGGGGGGTTGTTTTTTGGGTCCCCCCCATTTTCGATGAGTCTGGCGTTAATCCAGAACGGATTAACTTCGTAAGTCAAGGCACCACTGTATAGGTTTTAGCACTGTTGATCTTGTGAGGTAAGAATGGTACTAAAGAGAGGTAAGAGTTAGAAAATAAAAAGATAACATTTACTTAGTAACAAATGATAGAAATGCACTCAGAGATAAAAGATAAGAGCAGTATATGTATTAAAAGACTGATACATACTGACTTATTCAGATACATATTGACTTATTCAGATTTATTTTAAATATGAAATAAACTGCCTGAAAAGAATATTAGAACAGAAAATGAACTCTGAAGAAGTGGAACAATAGAAAGTTAAGATTAAGGGACAATACAATACAACAGGGATCACAGAATCATAGAGTTGGAAGGGGCCTATAATGCCATTGAGTTGAATTCCCTTCTTAATACAGGGATCCAATTAAAATATATCTGACAGATGGTTGTCTACTTTTCTCTTGAATGCTTCCAGTGTTGGAGCACTCAATATCTCATGAGGTAATTGGTTCCTTTGTCATACTTCTTTAACAGAAAATTTTTCATAATATTCAAACAAATCTGACTTCGTGTGACTTGAATCCATTATTACATGTCCTGCACTCTGGGATAATCGAGAACAGATTCTACTCTTCCTCTCTATGACCATCTTTCAAGTATTTGAAGAGTGCTATCACATGTCTCATCAGTTTTATTTTTTCAAAAGAAGCCCAGTTCTTTCAATCTTTCCTCATAGGGCTTGGATTTCCAGTCCTCTGATCATCATTGTTGCCTTCCTCTGAACTTGCTCCAGTTTATCAGATTTTTTCTTAAAGTGCAGTGTCCAGAACTGGATATAGTACTTAAGATGAGGTTTAACCAGTGACAAATAGAGGGAGACTAGCGTTTTACTGGATTTGGAGACTACATCTGTTAATACGGTCTAAAATAGCATTTGCCTTTTTTTGCAGCTCTCTCACTGTTTGCTCATATTCAGCTTGTGCTCTACAATAAGTAAGGAATTCTTCTTACATGTAGTATTACTGAGCCAAGTATCCCTCATAGCTGTGCATTTATTTTTCCCCCTAGGTGTGGAACTTTGCACTTATCCCTGTTGAATTTCATTCTGTTGTTTCCAGCCCAGTGTTCAAGCCTATCAAGATCTTTTTGAATTTTGATTCTGTCTTCCATGGTGTTAGCTATTTCACCCAATTTTGTGTCATTGCAAATTTGATGAACATTCCCTGCACCCCCTCATGCAAATCATTAATAAAACTATTGAAGAGCACTGGGCCCAAGACTGAACATTGTTGTGCCCCACTTGTTACCTCCTTCCAGTTTAATAAGGAGCCATTGATAAGCACTCCTTGAATATGATTCTGTAGCCAACTGTGTATCCCCCTGACATTGCTATCCAGCCCACACCTAGTTAGCTTGCTGTGCAGAATATCACGGGGCACTTTGTCAAAAGCTTTGCTGAGGCCAAGATATATTATGTCTACAGCATTTCCACTGTCTATTAGAGAGGTCAAAAATGAGATAAGGTTAGTCTGGCAGGATTTGTTCTTAACAAGTCTGTGTTGATTTCTGGTTATTACTGCATTGTATTCAAGGTGCTTGTATAGCGTTGGCTTTATAATATGCTCTAGATGTTCCATGAGACTGACTGGTTGGTAGTGCCCAGGTTCTCCTTTTAATGTTTTTGAAGATATGGATAACATTAACCCTCCTGCCGTCATCTGGCACCTCACCCTTTTCCCATGATTTAAAGAAAATAATGGACAGTGGTTCTGATAGTTCTTCAGTCAATTCCTTCAATACTCCTGGATGCATTTCATGGGGCCTTGGAGATTTGAACTTGTTCAGAGTAATAAGCTATTCTTTGACTATTTGTTCATCAATCTCAAGCTGCAATCCTGTCCCCTCCACTTGTACTTCATATTTCCCTGAAGGGTCCTAGAGTGTCTTCAGAGGAAAAACTGATCTGAAGTAGGAATTGAGCACTTCTGCCTTTTCATTGTTATTACCTTTGTTATTACCTTTTCTTTGTTAATTACCAGTTTTTCCATCCACTTTGAGTAGCTGAGCCACTATTTTTCTTCTGTAACACATATACCTGAATAATGCTTTTTTGTTGCTCTTGCTAACCTTAGCTCATTTTCAGCTTTTCCGTTCCTGACTCCATCCCTGCAGTTCTGTGCTACCTATTTGTAGTCTTCCTTTGTAGCCTGGCCTTAGTTCCACTTAGTATGTGGCCTCCCCCCCCCCCCAGGGCCTCTGTGAGCCCAATGTGAAGCCACATTAGTCTTTTTTGCCATCTTTCACCATTTTTTCTTGCTGAAACTATTTGTAGTTGTGCCTTTAAACATTTCTTTTTAAAGAAACTCACCCATCTTGGACTCCTTTTCTTGTTTTAAGATCTCCAGCCACAGATCTTACCTAAAACATTGTCCTGTGTATATTAAATTGGCTATCATAAAACCCAGCATACACATGCAGCTGCCATTCACTTTTGCTTCCTTTTAAATCAGGAACTCCAGTATAACTTTGTCTCTTTCCCCCAGAGTTCCCCTTACTGCCACTTCATCCACCAAGTCACCTCTATTGCTTAGAACCAAATTCAAGATAGCTCATCCTCTAGTTTCTTTCTCCACTTTTTGTAAGAGAAAATTATCAGCCATGTTGATATAAAATTGTTGCAGGGTATACAGGAGTCTTTAACATAGATGCTTTTGCTCTTCATCAAATAGCTACCAATAAATTATGTATATTAATAAGTCCTACATTATATCTTTCACTAAACTAATTAAAGTTGACAGCTGTACAACAGTTTGACTAAAGATTAAGAAAGGAAGACTTGAAGGTACCTGCCATTAAGAAGACAGAGATTCATATGAACTCAGATGAATATTGAGGAAGATTAATTTAGGGTATAAAGGCAAAACATTAAAAATAAAAAATCCAAGCATGCCATGCCTGATTAGCCTGTTTTCCTCTTCACATCTCTCACTATGTACAGTATCCTCTTCTGGATGGTGAATGACATGTTGCAAGGCAAAAAATTGAAAAGCCAGTTTTCCATCCCTTTTAAAGGAATGACTCGTTATCTGGGACTAATGTATTTTCAGATTGTATCCAAGTTACATGTGAGGCATGTTAAGGTTGCCCAGATCAGCTAGATTTAAAAGTACCATATTCTATATGCATTCCCATGCTGGTTTATGGTTCTCAACTGACTTTTAAGCTTTATCTCCATTTCTCTTTGCTACATCCCAGAATCCAGGCAGATGTCTGTGATCAAGAAAGATTTCTGTCTTGACCAGTGTTGTTCCCCAGTTCCCGTCTGTTCCATTGCTCTTGTATGCTTCTGTGCCCAGCCTCTCAAACCATCAAAACACATCCTTAACTATAGCTCTGTGTAATCTCATTATGCATGATTTCTCCATGATCTTCAGGATGTCAGCAGTGGAAAGATGGCCAGCGAGGATTTGGAGACTATGATCACTGTAGCCAGCAGGACGCAGTCAAAGGTGACCCTTAATGAGCTACTAGACACCCTAAAGCTATTGGAAGAGGAGCCAGAGTTGCTGCCACTACCAAAGGCCTGCAAGGAGGATAAATACGCTTGGATAGATGGGGTAATTAGACTTGAAGAGGTGAAGCCCATGTTACAGTGGGCTTGTATTGAATTGTGAACTGAAATGCTGTCCCAGTGTCCAAGATACCTGTTATGGTATTGCTTATGTGTTTCGTCAGCTGTAAGATAAATAAAGCTGATGCAAGTTTCCCCTTATTATCTAGAAGCTGCTTTCATCCATTTACTTACATTTGCATCTGATCTGTGTTGGTTTTAAAGTGAATCAATTGCCTAGATCATTTTATCTATTTGCACTGGTGTAAGATAAGTGGCATAACTTTTGGAGGATAATTGTTCCAAGTTAAGAAAACACTGTAGACATTGTCAGTTGCATATTGAGTTGTATGACTCCTTGTGCAACTGATAACCTCTACAGTGATTTCTTGGGGCAATTAGCCTCCAAAAGTTATGCTATTTGTGTGGCTGCACAAAAAAGTTTTAGCCAAAATTTGGCCAAAACATTCACAAGTACAGGCTGATATCCATAGCTATTGTATTTTTTAATTGACAACTCACACATGAAATACTTCTTTGTCTTCTGCCACTGCTGTCCATATCTGATCAACACCTGACATTTTTCCTCTCAACCTAGGACACAAATTCCCTGACTGCTGACAACCTGGAGAAGTTTGGGAAACTGAACTGCTCTCCAGGTGTCCCTGAGGAAGGCACACTGCTCTCTGAAGCAAAACTTCAGAGCATCATTAGCTTCTTGGATGAGATGGAAAAATCTGAACAGGAGCGACCTAGGTCTGCTGCCTCTGCTTCACAACGGGAGGTAAGCCCAAAAGACATGAGACCTCTACAGAGGTAGAGATGGTGACTTTGCAAAAAATGGATATTTATCTCTAGTGCAAGGCAAAAAGAGGGTTTGTAAGCTCCTATGTTAAGATGGGATATGGACTGCATCTTTCTTCTTTCTTGGCTTCTCTCCAGCATTAATGGATAGCCTTTTTTCTCACTGTACGGCCATTAAGAAATCTTGAATAATTGGATCTGCCACAGACTGAAGAATATGGTTCTGCAACCAGAACAGTGTGCACTGGCACAAAGAGAAATAAGTATATGTACACATGATATTTTAAAAACCTTATGTGAGAAGAAAAAAGAAAACCATACATACATTTAGATCCAGCAGAATAAACAAGGAAAAAGAATGGTCATACTGTCTCATTTCAGAAATTTACAAAGTCCTAGAGTATTTCTAGGGAGATGTGGTGGTGCTGCGGGTTAAACCGCAGAAGCCTCTGTGCTGCAAGGTCAGAAGACCTGCAGTCGTAAGATCAAATGCATGCGATGGAGTGAGCTCCCGTCGTTAATCCCAGCTCCCGCCAACCTAGCAGTTCGAAAGCATGCAAATGCAAGTAGATAAATAGGTACCACAATGGTGGGAAGGTAATGACATTCCATGTCTAGTTGCGCTGGGCACGTGACCACGGAAGATTGTCTTCGGACAAACGCTAGCTCTATGGGTTGGAAACAGAGATGAGCACCGCCCCCTAGAGTCGGACACAACTGGACAAATTGTCAAGGGGAACCTTTACCTAGAGTATTTCTACCCTTATAACAGGGTGCTGTGGGAGGCAGGGTCTGAGCCTCATTTTTACGCTGTTCCCTTCTCTTTGTTGGTTGCCACACCTATCAGGGACTTTTGTCAGAGGAAGAGCTAGCCCACCTGGAACAGGCATCAGCAGTTGCCACAGAGGTCACCAGTTCCATCATGAGGTTGAAGCTTGAAGTGGAAGAAAAGAAAAGAGCCATTACTTTACTACAGACAGCACTGGTGGGTGATCAGAGCCTAATTCCTAGACATATGTGCATGTGCTAGAGAAGAGGGAGCTGATGTTAAATAGTGTGGCAGAACCCAGGATATAGCAGTGCTACATTATAGATCTCAAGTCTGAGCAAGAAGAGAGGAAGAACCCTACCATATCTGCTAGCTCCAGCTTCTCTAGTCTGGGTTTGTGAAGCCTGGCTCAGCCATGAGCATCCACACAGGCAGGTTTCCTTTCTAGACATGAGCATGTCCGTGATCTTGGCAACCATCACCTCTTTGTCCTGAGATGTAATTTGATAACTCTGCATAGCCTAACTTCTGGGTGCCCTTAATGTGCCTTGGTTGTTGTCCCCTGTCCTGGCAGGCTCAGCAACGGGAGCTGACTGTGCGACATGTAAAAGAAACAGAGAAGGAGTTGGGCCACCAGCTGACTCTACAGAGGGAGCAGTATGAGGCAGCTATCCAGCGGCACCTGGCCTTCATTGACCAGGTAACACCCACATTTTATGTGTGTGACGTTCACCACATGGCCCTGTGTGTGACGTTTACCACATGGCCCCTGCTTCTTTCCCCAAAACAAAGGGCTCATGCTATGTCCTCCCACCTGCAGATACCAATTGTAACATTCTCTCTTTTCCTCACTGCCACCAGTGGATTTCCTTTATCCACAATGTAAAAGACTTTAGTCAAACACTTGTCAGGTTACTGCCAACAGAACTTGTTTATTAAAGTGTATTAAGTTAAATTAGAATCGCAGATGCCACATAACCAATCACCACCTGCTCTAACTACAGTGATGCCTCACAAGACGAACGCCTCATGCAACAAAAAACTTGAAAGACGAATGCATTTTGCGATTTTTTTTGTGACTTGCAAGACAAATTTTTCTATGGCCGTGCTTCGCAAGATGAATTTTTTCCAATACATTCCTATCGGAAATGCATTGAAATGCATTCCTATAGGAAAATTCACAAGATGAAATTTTCATAAAACAAAATGACTCACGGAATGAATTATTTTCATCTCGCAAGGCATCACTATATTTATCTTGACTAGCTTAGCTCTATTAGTATCTGTTCTCACTATCTCCCTCACTGTCTCTCTCTCTGCAAATTCTCCTTTCTCTCTCTCTCTCTCTTTTCTGCCAAACCTTCTTATATCCACTGATTCCGCCCCTCCACTTCTCTCATAGGCTCATGCAAGTTAGATCCTGAATATGAGTGACATGAGTGACATGGGGCAATTGTCACAATGTGTTTTAACTAGTCAGAGCTGGGAAGTTGGAGACATTACCCTATGTCTTGTGGTTTCAATCTCTTTTCTGGGATTGCTTGGATTGCTAGCATCTCCACACTTCAAAACCTCTCCAGCAATTCAAGGTGTAATAGTTGACTAGAATTGGTGGGTGGTAGAGTTCTGTTTCTGCTTGCCCCTTGGATAAGATGGCAGCTATTATGGTAGGTTTGTGTGTCATGATAGTATGTACAATTGCTGGTCTATGCTCTCAATCTCTGTTCCTTGCTTTTCTTCTGTATCAATCATTTCAGCTCATTGATGATAAGAAAACCCTAAGTGAGAAGTGTGAAGCAGTGGTGGCTGAACTGAAGCAAGTAGATCAGAAGTACACAAAGAAAATTGCCCAGATGCAAGAGCAGCATGAGTTGGTGAGGAAAATGGCACCGGTACTGGAGATGAGAGTACTGCAAAGCATTCATTCATTTGTAGCCTACCATTTGTCATATGGGCTAAGGGTGGTTGACAGTCTGCCTCCCCTAAAAAAAATACAATTAACATCAGGAATTACTGATATCTAACATAACAAATATCTAAAATATTTAGAAATGAAAAATGGCTATGAAAATACAACAGAAACAGCAGTAGAAGATAAGAGTATTTGAATGGTTTACATTTGGTTCACGGATTGAAGCTATGGGAAGCAGGAAGCAGTGTTTTGGTTTTTTGCCTTCAGTTTGGAGTTCTCTAGAAAGCATAAAAACATCAGTGAAGAGAATCATGGGAGCTACAGAATGTTGTGGGAGAGGGAAATCCTAAAGCTGTCTATAATACAGAAGTTCTTTTTGTCATACAAAGAGTTCTACAGTGCAGAAATAGATTTATTTCCATTTCATCTTATAATCTTTATCATGGGGAAACCTCTAACTGAAAAAAAATCTCAGCTAAATCCAGCAGAATACTTTTTCCATTTCATATTGGATACTCTGCACTTGGCTGCCTAAATATGCCAGTGTGTATTGTGTAGTGGCTGATTCTTAAGTATTGCTGTATTTTCCCGTGTATAAGATATTTTGTCTAAAATCTTTAGATTAAAAATTGAGAGTTGTCTTATACACAGAAGTAAAAGGAGGGGGAAGGGATCAAAGCGCTTTGATGATTCCTGCCTTCCCCCTCCACTTTCTTGTGAAAAAAGTGGAGGAGAAAAGCACTTTCTTTGCAAGAAAGTGGAGGGGGAAAGCAGGAATTATCAAAGTGCTTTGATCCTTCTTTCCCCCTCCGCTTGCTAAGCCCTGCTTAGATTTCTTAATTTCGTGTTTGAAAAGGGTGGGGTCTTATACACAGAAAAATACAGTACAGTGGTGCCTCGCTTAACGAGCGCTTCGTTTAACGACAAATTCGCTTAGCGATGGCTTTTTCGGAGCGATCTTGCGCTCCATTTAACAATGTTCCCTATGGGCGATTTTCGCATAGCGATGTTTGGGACCATGCTTTGCATAGTGATGACAGTTTGGGTCCCCCTGTTTCGCTTAACGATGGTTTCGACAGCCTCCTGTTGGCTGTTTTTTATATGTTTAAAAATGTTTAAAGAATGTTTAGAATGCTTGAAATCATAAGTGCACTTAATAAACCCTTTGTTAAACTAATTTGACTTTGTTCCAACTCTTTTTCAATTTGTTGTAATTTTTTCCCCCATTGAGATGCATTGAATAGGTTTCAATGCATTTCAATTGGGGAACCGCGTTTCGCTTAGTGATGTTTCCTATGGCGATTTTTGCTTAAGGACGGCAATCCGTTCCCATTGGAACAGATTATCCGGTTTTCAATGCATTTCTATGGGAAACCGTGTTTCGCTTAGCGATGTTTTCCCATAGCGATGAATTTTTTGGAACCAATTAACACTGATAAGTGAGGCACCACTGTATATGTACAGTGGTGCCCTGACCTATAAACATTTTGACTTATGAACAGCTCCAGCCGCACAATTTTGCTTTGACTTGCGGCCGGAGCTTTGACCTGCGAACGGGAAAAGGCAGGGAAAAAAGGTGGGAAATTCAAAAAACCTAACCATTGGTGGCGAACAGGCTGCTTCTTTATAGCTCTTTTGCCCCAATGGTTAGGGAAAGGGAGGCTCAGCCTCCCACGCTTCTGCCGCCTCCACCAATTGCTGCCTTTGGAGGTCTCCTAGGGCTTCCCCACTGCCATGGGAGACCTCCCGGGGGTCCCCTGTTGCCACCGATCGCCGCCTTCAGGAGGTCTCCCAGGACTTCCCCGCCACCATGAGAGACCTCTTGGGGGTGCCCCACCACCGCTGATCGCCGCGTTCAGGCTTTCCCAGGGCGTAGACCTCCGAAGGCGGGGGGGCTGTGAGGCTTCAGACCAGTAAGGTGCTGCTTTTTTTCTTTTAAATAAGTTGTTCTGGGTGGGTTTTGGAGGGTAGGTTTGGGCTGAGGAGGTATGTTTCTGTGCTTTGTTGTTTGTTTGTTTTTGCAGTCCTAGCTTGTGTTTTATTTTTATTTTATTTTTTATTTTTTGGTATTTTTTTCTTCGGTTGGAACGGATTAATCGGTTTTCAATGCATTCCTGTGGGAAATGGTGCTTTGACTTAACGTTTTGACTTACGGCCACTGTTCCAATACAGATTAAGTTCGTAAGTCAAGGCACCATTGTATTTAAATATCATGGCATTTTTAGTAAACAAAGAATGACTTTTAGCATCCTGATCTGAGCAAGACAGTTGTCCTTAAGCTCAAATGAACATTATTTATATTTGGAATAGCATCGACTCTTTTAACTATGATTGGAAAGCTGTTAAATAAAGCTTAGACCTCTTTAAAAGGAAATGCTCAGCTCAGCCAGATATTTGAGGTCAGAGGAGCCAATGCCAAGGGGCATTTTTATTTGTTATCTTTTTGTTGTGTTCAGAGGATACATGTTATGGTCAAAAAAATTTCTTAGTCTGGATTTATACTGAATTAATTCTGATGAAACACCCTGTGTTCTATGCCAGTTTGTCCTCCTTATGCAGAAGGAAACTGGATAAGAATTAGTTGTTGAACGTAGTGTCTAATGCTAATGCACGTTAGATTGTCACTCTTCTCTATTGGATAAAATGAGTTCACATCAGCATGGCTGTTGGTATTGCATTGACAATACAGTGGTGCCCCGTATAGCGAGGTTAATCCGTTCCGGATTAACCTTCGCTATACGAAAACATCGCTGTGCGGGGCAGGAAAACCTATTGGAACGCATTAAACTTAGTTTAATGCGTTCCAATAAGTGTGTAAACTTACCCCCTCCAGCGATGTTTTCGCTCCGGCGGCCATTTTGGAGCCGCCGATCAGCTGATCAGCGGCTCCAAAATGGCCGCCGCATGACCCGAAATGGCCCCTATCAGCGTTTTCGCGCCCTCCCCTTGCTTAGGGAGGTCGCGAAAACGCTGCGGGGGGGGCATTTCGGGTCATGCGGCGGCCATTTTGGAGCCGCCGATCAGCTGTTCGGCGGCTCCAAAATGGCCGCCGGAGCCCCAATCGTCGCAAAGCGAGTGCGGCGATTGGGGCTGATCCGTATAGCGATCCCCAAAAAGGGATCGCTATACGGATTTTTCGTTAAACGGTGCACTCGTTAAGCGAGGCACCACTGTATACTATGAAAGATTTATAGCCAAATGGGGATGTCTTACCATTTCTAAACAAGTGAGTTTATCCTAGCAAGGCGTGTACAAACTGTCTCCTGGGAACATGCCTAGAAAGGGCAGAAGAATTGGAAGTCAGCTTTAGAAAGAAAATAGACCCACCAGATTTGGTTTATTTTGAAGATAGCAATAAGTATTTAAGGAAAGACGTAAAATGCTGTAAGAGACAATTTTAGAACTACTACTCTGAATTGCCCCAGCCCTTCTTTCATGAATTACTAGCTCATGATGTTCAGAGAGCAGAAATCTCAAAGGCTTTGGATAGGCATCTGGTTGCCCATTGTGGGAAATAGGATGCCAGCCTAGATAGCATTTTACTTGATACATGAGAGGCCTTAGATTTTTATCTTTGTAACTAATGCAAAGTGTTTCATAACATTAGAGGTGAGATTGTGTGGATGCCGTGATAGCATTTTTTTTTGTATGATCCATCTCATTGCAAGATTGTCATGATTTTTTATTATGCTTGAATGGGAAACTTCAGATAGAGAGGGATGACCATCAGTTAAAAATTGCCATATACAAAGCTGCTTATGCAAAAGAAGTTCTTCTGCGTGGTTTTGGTGTTTTCCTTCTTTTGCATGGGCTTCCTACCAGAGGTGGAAGCCTCTTAGTACTTGAATTCATCTCACTGTGGGAGAGGCTGTAAACTGATGCTGTAGCCCAGCTGCTTTGTTTGTCAGAAGAGAATGTGTTCAAGGGACTCTCTACATATGGAGGGAGTTCCTGTTCTGTGCTTCCACTGCCCTCTTTTTCCCTACACTTTTTAGCTTACCCTCCTTTCTGTTTCCCTCTGGCTCTCACCTCTCCCTCTTTCTCTCTAGGTCTGGCGCATTCTGGGCCCCCTCTGTGAGGTAAATCTTTCCTGTGCATGTTGTTTCGCTTCAGGCTTTCATCTTCTGGATCCTATAAGTGCAGCTCTTCTTGAATTCTTTAGGTGTAACCAGGCCTTCCTTTTCCTTGGAGATATAGGTAGATTAGGTCTTGCTGCCTGGGACAAAGAGCTGTCCCTTGACAATAACACCCTGTGGATATCTGTCTTGGTGTTTTTCTGAGATGTCAGCCATGAGAGGGAACATTTCTTGGTTCCTATTCTCATGGCCCTAATGAACATTTGGTCAGCATTCTTCCCATGCTTTTGTATGTGTAAGTACCAGACACACATTTTCGGAAGTAGCATAGAATAGCGGATGGATCAGATTAAAATCCCAACCCATTGATAAAATTCACTGGGTGGACTTCAACAAGACTGGACACAGATAATGGTGATGACAGATGAAGGAAAGGGCTGCTATCTAGTGTTCACTTATGGCCCCCTCACATTCTGTGACTGGGCAGTTTCATTGCAGCACTTGTGTCAGTATTATCTGAAGAAGATGCATCTGATCTGAGATTTCCCTCCCCCTTGCAACCTCCACACACAGGAAATAAAGAAATTAAAGGAACTCATGAGTGCCACAGAAAAAATCCGCCGGGAGAAATGGATTGATGAGAAAACCAAGAAGATCAAAGAGATCACTGTTAAAGGTATTCATGGACTTGTAATGTTGGATTATTATAACAAGATATGACTTCTAAGTAGGGGGACAGCAGAACTGAGTCTAGTTAAACCTGTTGCTTTCTTGCTGCTGAGCAGAGGCTGACAACATTGTGCCTGATTTTGTAGCTGTAGGAATGGTTCCAAGCCCTGGATCAGCATTCTGACACAGAGGATAATCTATGGGGTTTGTTTGGTGGTCTTCCTTTTGTAAGGAATACGAAGGAGACATTGCTCCTGTTACTGGGCTCAGGTCAGATTGTTCTTCAGTATTCTATTTCCAGGGATCATATTTTGTCATCACATTGTTGTATGGAAATAAGGTTCAAGGCAGCTAAATCAAATGCTTTTTAAGGTTGCAAGAATTTTAATATCCTTATAGTAGATAGGAAGTCTCTGTCATCCAGTGAGTATGCTGGGACTTTTATTTTTAGCCTAAAGATACCAATGTGCAATGATTTCTTGAACATTAATGGTGTACTACAAATAAAAACACATATCTGTATAGAATATTTAATGTATTGTGTTTTATTTGAATATTTATGCTTCCGCAAATTTCAGCTATTTTAGTAAAAAGATCATACAGGTATAACAATGGCATATGACAAACTGGAGGGTTCACTTGCTCTGCCAGTGTCCTACTCCCTCTCTCCCTTTCTTATATGTGTGGAATTCACAATAATCTCGTGGTCACTTTCCACTCTCTTTCCATTCAGGTCTGGAACCCGAGATCCAGAAACTCATTGCCAAACACAAGCTAGAAATAAAAAAGCTGAAAGCACTGCATGAGGCAGAGCTACTGCAGTCAGATGAACGGGCAGCACAGCGCTACATCCGCCAGACTGAGGAGCTGAGGCAGATGTTGGAGCATGAGAAGGAAGAGTTGGGGCAGCGAGAAAGAGAGCAAGCAAGGCAACGGTATGGAGGGGAGCCTACATGACCACTATATAGGAAGGAATGGGAAAATGGAAGAGGGCTGTAGCAATGGTGGAAAGGAAAACCCGGCAACTATGCCTTCAGGTAGTCATCATAATTTTTCATTCCATTTCTCTGCTGAGAAACAGTATTGGGGGCGGTCTGCCAGTCTTGGTGTCAAAGGGCCTTGGGAGATAAATGATGTTGCACTGTGGAGGAAGGCAGCAAGTAGACAATGTGGAATGTAGATGGCATTCTCTGAAGTATTGTTTGGACAGCTCCATTTATTCTTATAGTACTGTTATTACTCAAGGCTGCCTCTTGGGTGTGCCTCAGGGCTTCCCCTTTCCAAAGGGCTCCTCATTTCCTGAAGGAGATGCAGTTACTCTCTTCTGTATGAGGCGTCATGGCTGATTTATTTAGCTTCTTATTTCTTGCAAAGGGCCAGTCTGTCCTCTTCCATTTTCTCTTAGGAGAGGAAACGATTGGCCTTGTTGCTTTCACCAAATACTGGGCAAAGCTCCCAGGACCCTTTCTGAAAGAGCCCCTCTGTGCAGGTATGAGAAGCAACTGGAGCAGGAGGAGCAGGTTCTGCAGCAACAGCGGCGACGGCTGTACAGTGAAGTGGCTGAAGAGAAAGAGAGGCTCAATCAGCAGGCAGCCAGGTGAGAGAATACAGGTTGGGTCTTTATGGTTTGACAGTCCTGTTTGCTCTTGCCATACAGCATGCCAAAAACTCACTCGGTACCGGAATCTTACATGCTACTGCTAACATGAACAAACCTGTTGTGTATGGTTTTTATCCTCATCATCTTCTACCAAAGGAACTAGTGGGAGTCTTAGTCCTAGCAGACACATTTGCAGATTGGCTTCTTATCTCGCAGTGTATTGTAAGATACTGTATTAGAAAAATAGTCCTATGTCAGCTTCCCGTGCTGGAAGACTAGCTAAGAACAGAATGAAATTCTGATTTCCTGCATCTCTCCAAGAAAAGTGAGGTTTACCCTACTCCACAATTATCTTGCTAACCAGGAGTTTGTTAATTTTATGGCATTGATCTGTGCTTCACAGGCAGAGATCTGAGTTGGAGGATCTGCGGCGGCAGCTGGAAGAGAATAGTTCTGTTGTCACCAAAGCTTTGAAGGAGGAGTATGAGAAAGGGAAGGAGGAGCAGGATCGACGCCATCAGGTCTGTGTTACTTAGCAATTGGGAACATTTTTGTTCTATGCCCTCACATACTAACAGCTGGAAGCTTTCTCACTTCTAATTTTCATACTATCCACTATCCTCAGTTGAAACGCTATCTTGTAAATTGTATTTAAAGTTCCTGTTAATCAGATGGCCTCCTTCCCAGGAAAGAAATTATTCCACGTTATGGTAAAAAGTCTCTGAAATTGGCCTTCTACATGTTGACAGGTGCATTTTTCATAGGAGAAATGGGCATGCTGGTCAGCACAGAAGTAGGCTGACTCTTCCCTAGTTGTGATCTGGATAAATTTTTCTAGTACAGGTCACCAGAAAGACTTTTCACCCCACAGTTAACACCAGAGATGTCCAGATTTGTGCTTTTGGACTGCAACCAACCCTGCATAAGCCCAGCAAAGCAAAAGGTAAATGTTACTTCCTGAAGAACCTTCCGATCATCCATCGCTATCGGCTCAGCGAGACCTCTCTCCAACTCCAGACATTTCCTGTGCATTTCAACCCTGATACCAACAATTCTGATACTGAAACCAGGAAAGATTCTCCACCCAACATTCTAACACCGGACTCAGATGTCGCGGAAAACCACCCGCCATCTCCTTTGGAGGACTTCACATCATACACCCAACTGATTTTCCATATAGCTAAGGTCATGGACCTTGCTGTTGACCAACCAGCACCAGAGGAGTTCAATAAGGTCTATGAGGACATTACTCAAGAACAGATCCCACCACTTTGCCTAGCCTTTATCTCTTCTCTTTTCAAACTTATTAAAGAATCATGGAAGAAGCCATCTTCTGTTCCTCAGATTCCCAGGACAGTCGGAAACCTTTACAAAACCCATGTTGCCACTACCGTCTTTCTTTCTAAGCATCCTCTCCCTAACTCATTTATTGTGGATGCTACTCAAAATAGAGCTCAAAATTGCTGTGCCTCCACCCCCAACAATCGTGAAGGTAGGAAATTGGATGTCATAGGCCGTCAGGTATATTCTCTTGCCTCCTCCATCCTAAGGGTAGCTAATTATAGAGCTTCGATGGGAGCCCACCATCGCCATCTTTGGAACAGAGCACTACTGTGGCGTTTGCCCCTCGTGCCCCTGCCTGACTCTCCAAACACAGAGCACACGAAGGCAAACTAATACTCCTTTTTACCCGCTGCCACTTGATCACTAAATCAACATTAATTATGGAAGGATGAAGATGTAGGTCCAAACTTCACAGTCTTTTAAATAAAACTTGTTTATTGATTACAGATGTTTGATTATTAATCATAGGTAACTTCTACAGGTTTATTGATCATCAGTCTCAACCTTCTGTTTGTTATACAGTTCTTGTTCACTCCTCACTCTAATCACACCTTAGATCTCCCAAATACCACACTCTATCTCCCTCTCCACTCTGACTCACTGACTGACTGCCAGTTTCACTCTCTGACTCCGCCTCTTTATTACATATCTCTCAGCTCCGCCTCTTAGCAACATTAGCCTGCAACATGAATATGCATGACTACATAACCTAATAAGGGTGAATGCTACAACTACCTATTTTCCAGGCTGCTTCGGAAGGTCTGCGTTCTTGAGACCTCTCTTTTCATCAGGAGGCCATGACCCTTGCTCACCAGGAGAGAATTGCAGCACACCATGTGGTAGATGCCACGTCCACACAAATGGCCACAGCCATAGCGCTACATCGCCATGCATGGCTAAGATCTGCCGGCATATCCAATGATGCATGGTCTAGAATTGAAGATCTACCTTTTGATGGCCTCAGTCATTTTGATGAAAAGACTGATGAAATACTAGACAAACTTCAAAAGCTAAGGAGAACTGCAAGATCATACAATACTCAACACTATTGCTCACAGAATTTTTGGCACTGCCCCTATACTTACCACCAGTATAGACCTCAGTTGGATTGCCAATGACCACAACCTGCCAACACATCTACTTTCTCCTTTTGCCAGCAAACTGCAGGAAGTCTGTCCATACACCTGAGATGAAGACAAAACATAATCTTTGACTTCCCAACCCTGCACATACATACTCCCCCACCAATACCAGATACTTAACACACACAGCTGGCACCCTTTCTCTACACATGGTAACGCATCACATCAGATGCCTGGGTCCTTACTATCATCACTGTAGGCTATGCAGTAGAATTCATTTGTCTCCCCCAACTGGATTCTTCAAAAACTCCACCCTTTCTCCCTCCCTAGAAAAGGAGATATATTCCCTACGATAAAGGATGCCATTACTCTAGTCCAACGTGCAGACATTGCCCTACGGTTCCACTCCCGCTACTTTGCAGTCTCAAAAAAGGATAGTGGACTACAACCCATCTTAGATCTCCGCCACCTCAACTCTTACATTACCCCACACCATTTTGTATGATCACCTTGGACAGTACCATTAAACTACTCCGACAAGGCAATTGGTTCGTGGTCATAGATTTAAAGGTCATATATTTACTTACACATAAACATACATTTGGATCACCACAGATTCCTTAGGTTCACTTTCCAAGGATACGAATTCAAAGCCCTCCCATTTGGTTTGTCCACCGCACCAAGGGTCTTTACGAAGTGTTTTGCTGTGGTAGCAGAATACCTCCCCTCCAAGGCATCACCATCTTCCCATATTTGGCCGACTGGCAGCTCTGGGACTTCAGGCCAACCTACCCAAGTCAATCCTCGAGCCTTCCCAGCGAGTTACATACATAGGAGCAGTACTCAACTCCATTCAAGGCCAAGCTTTCCTGCCGAATGAGAGACTAATAAGTCTTCATTCTCTCCTACAATTTTTCTTACCAGATGCAGTTGTTACATCTAACCCAGCATCTCTTTGGCCTGATGGACTACACCACAACAGTTGTGCAACATGCCCATCTCCATTCATTCATTCCATTCATTCATTCATTCATTCATTCATTCATTCATTCATTCATTCATTCATTCATTCATTCAGCTTCTATACTGCCCATCTGACTACTAGGCCACTCTGGGCAGTTTACATGTTAGACAAATAAAACATACACTATACAAACAATGAACATAGTAATACAAAATAAAAATAAAACAACCAACAATTTAAATAAAATAGTTAAAATAATATAAAATAATCTAGAGCACTGGTTCTTAACCCTGGGTTACTCAGGTGTTTTTGGACTGCAACCCCCAGAAGCCTTCAGCACCAGCTATGCTGGCTGGGGTTTCTGGGAGTTGCAGTTCAAAAGCATCTGAGTAACAGAGGTTAAGAACCACTGATCTAGAGCAAGATAGCAGGATTGATAGTATAAATGTTGACACCACTTACTGTAATTAGGTTTTATAATTAAGATGTCAGGTTCAGGAAGGCCTCCCGGAAAAGCCATGTTTTTAGTAGTCACTTAAAAATTCCCAGGCGGATTTTGGGTGGGAGCTTATTCCAGAGCCAAGGAGCAACTGCCAAAAAGGCCCGGGTTCTGGTTCTCTCTTTCCAGGCCTCTCTTGCAGTCAAAACTCTCAACCACCTAGCCTGGGGAGATTGAATGGGATGGGCAGATCTCGTGGGGAGGAGGCGTTCTGTCAGGTATCAAGGTCCTAAACCATTTAGGGCTTTATAAGTTACCTTGAAGCTGGCATGGAAACAGACAGGTAACAAGTGCAGGGTGGGAGAAATGTGTTGATGTTTCTTAACACCACTCAGTAATCTGGTTGCCGTGCTCTGGACCTGCTGAAGTTTCCGTAACAGCCTCATGGGAAGCCCCATGTAGAGAGCATTACAGTAGTCTATTCTCAAGACCAGCAGTGCATAAACCAGTGTGGTGTCGAGGTAGAGATGCAGCTGGGCAATCTGCCTTAGGTGGAAGTAGGCAGAACAGACCACAGATGCTATCTGAGGTTCCATTGACAGGGTCCAGTAGTACACCCAAGATGTGAACCTCATCCTTAGAGGAGAGAGTACCCCCAAAAAGGAGAGGGAAGCACCCAATCCACAAACACTAGGGGCACCCACCCTCAGGACCTCCGTCTTGCCCGGGTTCAGCCTCAGTCTATTATCCCTCATACACCGCAGTGTGGCATCCAGGCAGTGCTCAAGGGATGGAACAGCATTCTCTGCAGAAGGGTGGAAGGAGAGATAGAGCTAGGTGTCATCCGCATATTGGTGACACGAAGCTCCAAAGCTCCTTATTATCTCCCCAGGGTCCTCATATAGATATTAAACAGCATTGGGGAGATGATCGACCCCTGAGATACTCTACAGTCAAGGGTCCAAGGGGTGGACATCATCTTGCGAAACTGTACTGAGAACAGTCCTTGTAGAAGGATTGGAGTCGGACCAAGGCCAGACGATCGATCTCCAACTCAGAGAGCTGCCCCAGGAGGATATCAAAGGCTGCTGATAGGTTGAGGAGGACTAGCAAGGACATTTTGCCCCCATCAGTCTGTCCCAAAAGGTCATCTCGCAGGGTGATCAATGCCGTCTCTGTGCCATGGTGCAGCCTGAAAACAGATTGGAAAGGATCAAGGTCATGTCTCCTCCAGGAGTGCCTGAAGCTGATCAGCCACCACTCTCTCTACTAGCTTGCTGAGGAAGGGAACATTGGCAACAGGCCAATAGTTCTTTATATTGTCCACTGGCAAGTTAGGCTTTTTATGGATAGGTTTGAAAATTGTCTCTTTGAGGGCTTGGGGAACCCTGCTCTCAAGGGGAGACCAATTAATAATAGTCATAGCCCATTCTGTTGCTACCAGTCTTGCCACTTTTCTGAGCCAGGCTGGGCAAGGATCTAGGGAGATAATGGTTCCCTACAGCGCTCAAGCACCCTGTCCACCTCTGCCCACGTTAAAGGCTGAAACATGTTGAACTCATTGGGCAAGTCAGTGCAGTGGACGTCTTGGATCAATCTACTGGAGGACGACGGTCAAGGTCCCGGCGGATGGCCTCCACTTTATGTTTAAAGAAGGCCGCAAATTGGTCACAGGATATATTACTGGGAGGCCTGTCACTATGACCAACCCCAGATAAATCACGTTCTATACGAAAGATTTGTGCCTGATGGTTTTGAGCTTCGCTTATCCGGAAGTATGTTCTAGTGGCTTTCACCTGTTTGACGTGATTTTTGCAGCATTAGATTAGATTCTGTTGGGGCCCATCCCCATATGCTCTCCAGCCTCCTATTTTGCTTCATTGCCCACAAATGTTGGTTATACCGGGGATGGGGGGGCTCAGCAGCAGAGGGGGTGTTTAGGTGCGATCGTGTCAACAGCCCTAGTAGTGGCAATATATCATCAGAGCCTCGACAGGAGTGCCAACCAGATCCGCCAGTATCCATTGCATTGAGTCTTGGAAACCAGTTGGATCCAATAGCCTGCGAGGGCAGACAATCTTAATGGGTCCCTGCTCCCCGTGAGGAGGGAGTGCTACTGAGAGGCTGCATTTTATCAGGTTGTGATCCGACCATGGAAAGGGGGCCGACAGAAGGTCAGTCACCTTCGGCTCACTCTCCACCTGCCCTGTTGAAACCCTGTTGTCCAGATTATGTCCGTTCATGTAGTCTCTTGGTCTGCAGCTTCTGGCCCAAAGCTTCTATGAGATTTAGCATGCCAGAGATAGGAAGGAGACTGTGAAGACTGTTCCCTCTTTCACCTGTTCATTATGATTCTTTCTCCTTCCTCAAGGCAGAGATGCAAGCCCTAAAGGAACGCCTTGAAATAGAGAAGCAGGCCTGGGAAGCCAACTGCCTGAAGAAGGAGGTAATTTTTATAGCTTCTCCTTTTAGACTGCACTCTCCCTTGATTCCTCAGACTAAATTTTATTTCCCTCTGTTTGCCTTGACCTCAGGAGGCCTGGCTGCTTGGTAGAGAGCGAGAGCTAAGGGAAGAAGTTCGGAAAGAAAGAGACAAGGAGATAGAGCTGGTCATCCAGCGGCTAGAAGCTGACATGTCCACCACCAAGGAAGAGTGTGAGAGAGCCACAGAGAATAGGTAAGTCACTGGTTTACAAAGATCAGAGGCAGTTGTCTGGTTTTCAGCATTGCTTCTTTAAGTCTCTTCTGTATTTATTCCTTTTATAAGTAGCTCTAGTTTTCTTTCTCAGTGTAAGTCTTGGACTGCAATGGTGCAAATCTGTACATGCAGAACTTCTCTTAGCCAGCTTTATGATCTGCCCAGTGTGGCTATTTTGCTTTTAAGAACTCTTGCCTCCCTTGCTAGAAAACTTCCTTTCCCATTTAACTGCAAGAGAGTTTGTAATATATTCGCGAAGGCTGCTGGTATATTTGAGAAAAGTGCATACCACATTTTTCTGTGTATAAGACACTCCCATATATAAGACCCCCCACTTTTCTAACACTAAATTAAGAAATCAATATTTTAAGCATAAAACAGAATACATTTTTATTTATTAATTAAGTAACATTTACATACCTGTACTGTCTCTGTTGCATCTGAGTACTGCCTTCAGCATAGGTCAGGGAACAGGGGTAAATTACCCCAAATGGGGTAAAAGTGAAAATCCTGGGGGTAATGAGCAGAGTGCTACACCCCTCCCTCCCTCCCTCCCTCTGCAGCCAAATACAGTGGGGTCTCGACTTAAGAACTTAATCCGTATTGGAAGGTGGTTCTCAAGTCGAAAAGTTCTTAAGTCGAATCTGCATTTCCCATAGGAATGCATTGAAAACCATTTAATCCGTATCTGCTCTTTTCTGTCCATAGAAACTAATGGGAAGCTGCTATTCTGCCTTCTGCCACTAGAGGGGGATATTTTCTTTCTTTTTCCCCCTTAGATTCAGGGACGCCAGGGAACACTAAAGGCAGCACTTTAGAACTCTTTTTTTAAAAAAACAAAGCCAATTTTAAATAATGTTTTAAAGCATGTTGTGCTGATTTTTTCAGCACAAAGGCACTCAGGCAGGCTTTTTAGGTGCTGAGCAAGCCTCCGCAAGCCTGCTCAGAGCCAGCCGATCAGCTGTTAGGCGGGGAGAGGAGCGGGGAAAACCACAAAATGGCTGCCAGGCTCTTTCTGGGTGTCGGCTTTTAGCTCTTTCCTGCTCTTTTTCCTGTGGTTTGGGGGCTACCAAGGCCTGGTAAGTGACTTTATTTAACAGTACAGTATTTATTTTTAAGTTTCTGACCCTTTTCCCCCCTCCAGAAGCCTCCAAGGGGAGGGAGGGGGGACTTTTTTCCCTGTTCGTAACTCGAGGGAAGTTCGCATGTCGAGTCCTTACTTTCCCTATAGGGCAGGTTCGTAACTCGAATTGTTCGGAAGTCGGGTCGTTCGTAAGTCGAGACCCCACTGTATCAAATTGTAAGCCCTCCCTGAAATTTCCTGGTTGCAGCAGGCACTTGTAAATCCTCCCTTAGTTGAGAGATCGGGAGATAAGCTCCTTGATTGGTTGCAGCTGTGGATTAGCCCTAGGCAATCAATCAATCATTCCGGGGCTTCTGAATGACTGCTTCCTCTGGAAATGACCGCAAACAAGCAGCAGGAGGGAAAGGAGCAAGCAAGGGAAGGAGGGAAGAAAGGTGCGAGAGACCGAGGACTTCATCAAGCTTATTTAACTGTATGTAATTGTAGAAAATGGAGGGAGGGAGGAAATGGAGGGAGGGTGTGTGGGGGGGGGAGAGAGAGAGAGAGTGAGTGAGAGAGACTGAAGAAAAAGAGAAACCTTGAATTAAGTCAGGGGGGAGGTGGCTTTTTAAGGTGCTGTCTAGGTTTATCATTGCTTTCCTTCCAAGAAGCAGGCAACTTTGAATTTCATGGCTGCTGTCCCCATCTGCACTGATCATGGAGCCCAAGAAAGAAAAATCTGTCACTGCCTCCATATCTTCCCCTTCTATTTTCCAGGAGATGATGGGGCCAGTGCCCATGGTCTTAGTTTTTTTGAAGTTGAGCTTCAGATCGTTTTTTGCACTCTCCTCTTTCACCCTCATTAGTGCAATGGTCCTTTGATTTTGGGCTGTGGCACCAGGGTGGGTGACATGGCCTTTAGCCTGGTTTGTTCCTTTTTGCACACCACACATAGAATAATTAAAGTGGTAGGGAAAGCCCCCTCCCCAATTCTGCATTGGCTGTCTCTAGCAAGCATGTCATTGCTAGCACAACTCTGGTAGCCACTGATGATGATTAAGTCCTGTGCGAGCTAGCAAAAATTTAATGCAACTTGCTAGGCACGTTGGACACCTTACTACTCCCTATACCACACCATGGCTGGAGTGCAATGTGTTCCAGCAAAAAATAGTGCACATCTTTATCAAATTTGGTGCATCCTGCTAGTTCAGTACACAGCCTGTGTAGATTCAATAATATTTTTAATTCAAATAATGTATGATTTCCTTCATTTTGAATCAAAGGGGTAATGTCGGCGTAGATAAATTTTTGGGGGGGTAAAAAGTAAAAAAGTTCCCTGACCCCTGGCCTACAGGCTCCACCTCCAACGGTTGGTTCAGCATCAACCGACATCAATTACATAAGGCTCATGACTGGAGGAAGTTAAGCCTCCTGATTGAAGTAAACCTGTTTGCAGAAACAAGATATGGGCTGTTTTGCAATCGCGCGGTTCTCTCTTTGGCTTACTTCCATGTATAAGATGACCCTCGATTTTTAGTCCAAAGATTTTAGACAAAAGTATTGTCTTATACATGGAAAAATACAGTAAGTTTCCTTGTGTTTCTATAAATGACTCTTATCATACCTTATACTTTTTATGTGTTACTTTTTAAAGGAACATCTGCTAGTAGTAAAAGTTAACTGTCTTAAAATTTCAGTTGCGTTTGCCAATATGCTTTTTTGACTAAGGACTTCAAACCTGTTTCCATTCCTTCTAATTTAGTCATAGACCCAAGTATTAATTAGAACTGGTCTTACCTCAGAGATTCTCCGGTGACTGTATCGATCTGTATGAAGGCTCTGAATCGTCTGCTTCTGAGCCTGGAGGGTGGTAAGGGACTTTGGGAGACCTGGCTTGCTTTCACACAAACACAATTTGTTTCATGTGACATTGAGGTCAGAACCACATGGACAAAAGTTGTGATGAAACACTCTAGGGACTGAGCCCCAAACCAACTCATGAAACATTGAAAACCTACTGTGTTTATTATTTTGTGAATAGATGCCCAGAAGCTGCTGGATGGAATTTGTAGGGGAAGATAGGTTCTGGTTTTTGGCTGTTGCTCTGAGTAATAGCCTTCATTTTTTGGGGTGCCTTTGGCTGTGGTTTCTGCACGAATTACTGTGTCAATGCTGACGGCTCCCATTGCCTTCTTGAGATTGCTGCCATTGTGGTATATGGTCAAGTTCATTATAAGAAATGAGTGGTAGCAAAACAAATCTCATTGCAGCAGGAAATAAAATGACATAACAGGCTTTAAGCAGATGCACAGTATACTGTGAGCATAACCTGAAAAAAGTCTCTCTTCCTACCTCACTCTGCGTTGAACAGTCATCATGGCAAATGCTAAAAGCAGAGTATTGCTTGATTTAGTGCTGTAGCATAAATCTGAACAAAGATGATGTGTGCATTGTGTTGTCTGCCATTGCCTCATTCATAAAATTGTATTAAGAACCCTAATATGCCTAAATTAGGGGCCATAGAAGGAGCCTCCCCAAACAAAGGAAAAGCTTTGTGAGTACATTGAACTATCCCCTACTTTATGGCATTGCAGCCACCAAATTCTTCACTTCCAGAATTGTTGCACTGGAACAGCACCAAACCCACCCACTTCATGGACTCTGATCCCTTGGATAACAGCTGAAGTTGAGGAAACGTTTCTTCGCATCTCAAGATCTGACTGCTTCTGGTCAAAAATTGTCTGATTGTCTATATTTTATAGACAATAAAAGATTTTGTGCATCCATGATTTTGAATTGTGCAGTGCTCTGATAGTTATTCAAATTATTTGTTTATTTAAAATATTTCTGTTGCACTTTTCTCCTTAAAAGGACCCAAGATGACTAAAGAAACAAAGAAAGATGCCTAAATCCCCACCCCACCCCTTACAAAACTGGGAGTTGATCCCAAGTCCTAGCTGAGCACTTAGTTGCAAGGTCTTCCCTTTTTTTATCCAGAGTAAAGAGGGTGCGGGACAAATATGAAGCAGAGCTGCAGGAACTGGAACGGTCAGAACGCAAGCTCCAGGAGCGCTGCAATGAGCTGAAGGTCCGGCTGTCAGAAGCAGAAGGCGAGGCTCTTCGTCTGCACAGTTTGCTGAGGCAAAAGGAACAGGAGACAGAGGACATCCGAAAGGTTTGTCCATTACCAGAGACAGTGGTAACTTTGCATCATTTTTTCCTGCTGGGATGAGCTTTCCTTTGGAGCTTCTCTTCAAGCTGGTGAAAGAATAGGGGAGGTTAAAAGGAACCCCAGATATCTTTACCATAAGTGGTTTAGCAGAGCGTGGAAGAGGTGGAAGCGTCTTGGCTTTGGATAAGACTGAAGGAACTGTGAAACCAGTTTGCACAAACCACTGGGTAAAGGACCTCCTCCTATGATTGCATGTACTCCAGATTAAAAGTGGTTAGGTATTGGAGGAGGATAGTGTGAGCACTGATGTATTTGAAGACCCAAGTTTCTCTTGCTGTGTATGTTTAAAATCTGGAGATTGAAGTAAGTCAGCCTCTGTGCTTGGTGTTAACAGGTGAGAGATCAACTAATTCAGGAACGAAGCAGCCTCTCTGAGGTCATCAGACAGGAGTTTGCTGACCGTCTAGTGAGCACAGAAGAGGAAAACAAGCGACTCAAGGCAGAAATGGCTGAACTGCGGGCTCGTCAGCGCTTGGAACTGGACAGAGTCATGAGAGACAAAGAAGAAGAGCTAGAAGAGGTGCATAAAAGGTGAGAATTACTCTTTCTGATGTCAGTTCTGGAGCTAGAGACTAACATATCCCAGATGTCTTCAGAAATTGTCACCATTCTTTCCCCTTCTTCCCAAACTAAATACCAAAGGGTCAGCTGCTGTGTTGGTAGTCCAGAAGCATTGTTGATGTGCATATTAGTCAAGGGATGCTGTTTTGTTGCTACAGCAAGACATTGCATGCTCTGGCAGCTAGGCAGAGCTGCATACCTTGGATAAAGCTGCTTTTGTATCCTTAAAATTCGTACAACTGTTTTGTGCTTCAAAAAAAAAAAACAAAAAAAAAAAACCATAATAGAGTGGGCAGAGTAGCTTGTCTTGCTGCACCAGGTTTTAAAAGTTACCTGCCTCTCTAGAGTCTCATTTTCTTTATAGATTTCATTTCTTCTATTGGCCCAAAGAGGATTCAGAAGCACGGAACCACAGTTACTGCTCAGGGCAAAGCCTTTCATAATCTATCATCTATGTTCTAGGAGCAGCAGATCTGGCCAAGGAGAAGTCAACTTGGTCATACAACGCAATTTATTGTTAATGTTTCCCTTTCTGCACTCCTGGCACTAAAAATGGCACAGCTTTTCCACAGTATTCCCAAGGGCATATTCAGAAAATGCAGATGGGCAGTTAGTATCTGCACAAACTCTGTTTAGATACAGTGTACTATACCGTTGTAAATCAAGCCTAAGATGTGTTACAACCTTCCACCAACTATCTGTGATCATTGATTGTCTTGAAAGGGCTTCTTATCCCCTGTGGACTTTTGTAGAAACTAAAGCAGAGGTAGTGTTGTTCTTTCAAAAACAGAAATACCTTCCTTTTCTCTCTGCCCAGCCACAGAAACACGACAGGTCACAAAGGTGTAGAGTAAGCATAAGTTACTAGATCTCTGTCTCATTTCATCTCCTCTGTAGGGTGAAGACAGCGATTGTGAAAAAAGAGGAAGCCGTGAACAGCCTTCGGAAGCAGTATGAGGTGAGCTTCTCTTACGGCTGCCAGCATACTTGTCCTACTTACCACAGGCATAAAGAAGATGATCAGGCAGAGAGGATTCAGTGCTGGCTTATATGGCATGGGGTATGAGAAATCAGGTGGTTAGTGTGATGAAGCAGAGCCAGTTTTGGACTGCTTAGGAAGAAGCCAGCTCTTGACGCAGAGTTTGGTGAAGGAACTGAGTGTGATACCTTCCTCGGTGGAAGAAGTCACTAGAGCAGACATAGGCAACACCAAATTCATGTTGCATGTGTGCTTCCATCACCTTTTTTGTTTTTGTCTCACTTAGAATGGCTCTAGTCTCACCCTCCATTAAAAATTAAAATAGAACAATCATCTTTCAGGAAGCATATTCTTTCCATAGAACAAGTTGCACTCTCCACATACTTTGCTTTGTCCGAAAAGCTCTAAAAATGGGAAGGGGTTGAACCCAGAAGTCGATTTCTGCCACCAGCAGGGATGTGTGTGTGGCCCACAGTGGCTTCCAGGCCTGCTTTGTTTTTTTTTCCATTGCACTAAAGAAAGAGGACAGGCTGGAGCCCTGTTAAATGCTTTGGCCCAAGAGGAAATCACAGAGGCAGAGGAAAACTTGTTGGCTAGAAGTATTGAGGTCTGGTTTTTCATCCATCAGGGAGACACCATAAAGTTCTTTGAATCTGTGACTTCTGGAAGATCGGCCTGATCTTAACTCCAGTATTATTGGTCTACAGAATAGGTGATAACTGATAAAACGTATTTACTTGAATCCTACGACATTTTGCTGAAAAGAAAATGGTGCATGGATTTCTGCGGTTTGGAGGGGATTGTCTCTTTTAAACGCAAAAACTATATTTTTGCCCCATTGTTTCCAGTCAAGGAAGGAGTTATATATCGGTACCACTGCTGGCATAGCTCTTAAGCAGTTCTAGGGCTCCACCAGGAAAGAGGAGGCTTTGGATCTTTTAGCTCATCAGCCTCTCTTACTTCATCTCCTTTGCATCCACCAAGCCAGATTTCCCAGGTATCAGGTGTAGACTCTTCCACCCTTTGTGAGAGCAGGGCTGTCCACTTTCAGAGAGAGAAATCCAAAAGAATTCTATCGCGCCTCAGATGCTGTCCCAGGAGCTATAGAATAACATGCTAAATTGCTACATGAATTTATTTTTAAAAAAGTAATTGAAATAAGCACTTTCCCACTCAGCTGGAATCCTACTTCATTAAATTAATGGAGTTAATTAATAGGAATAGGTGGAATCCCATTTAAATTAAACCTTTAAGTTGATTATATCATATGGTTTGATACCACAGGTTTATTGGTAGGTGTGATGATGTTCTGGGTTCGAGTTAGGCTGTTCGTGATCTAAGGATGAAACCGAGGCAACTGATTCATGAAATAAAGTATTTTTATTATTTACTTCAACAGAGTCTCTTTTGTCAAATTCACTAGAACGGCAAACAGATAACTGTGGGGGAGATTCCTCCCATAACCAGAACAATGAACGTTTGTCAACATCTTTTAATAATAGGTTTCTTTCTCTTAAACTTTCTTGGATGTTTCTCTCGTGCAGAGGTCATTTCCCACACATGGAGTCCCGCAACACGGGTGTCGAGCCCACTCTACTGTTGCGGGTAACTCTCTCCTCATCTTCGGGTCTCCCGTGGGCAAGGGGTTTGGTCCCTCTGGACTGAGCACCCTGGGATACACTAGGACGGTCCATTCTATGGGACTTAAACCCGGGATGATTGGTCTGTAGGTTACTTTGGCAGAAGTCCCCTCTACCGGATCGTCTACCGTCTTGACAGGTCTTTTCCGAGGCACAGAGAAGACATGACTGAACTCCTCTGGTTCTTTAATTTCTTCCTCTGTGAATACGCTCACTTTCTCTGTCTCGGTTGACACCTTTCCTATTTCTGTTGTTAAGAAAACATCTACTCGCTCCCTTTCCTCACTTCGTCTCTTCTCCCTGTTCTCCCTTTCTAACTGTCCTAACAGAACTTTTCTCCTCACGCTTTCCCTCTCTCCTCAAGCTCACTCTATTTCTCCCGTGCGGCTGTCTTTTTCCTCCTCCTCGCGTGCTTCTGCTGAATATTCCTCTATCTCTTTAACTTCTCTTTCCTTTCCTCCTTCCGCGGGTTTCTGGTCATATTTTATATCATATTCGTGAGAGGATGGCTCACTCCGGCTCCTATCCTCACAGTAGGTAGTCATCAACACTAGTATATTTTTCAGTTTTAAAACATGTTTCACTTTTAAAACAAAGATTCAAAATCACTTATACATTAGACATTAGAACAATCTTATTGTTATTTAATTATGTCTTGTGAAAATAATTTTCCATTCTCCTTCAGTTACCAATTTTTGCTTAAGTTTTCATGTTGCTATCTAGATCCATCTCATTAGGGATGTTTCAGTTCTTCCTTTATAGCTTTGGATTGCTTTGAATGTGAGAAGATTCACCATCATTGTACACATTAAAATATTCCCAACATTTCATTTTCTATTTCTCTTTTTTCTTGTTAGATTAGTTCCTCATATTTATTTATTAAACTGTTTTTAGAATTCCCAAATTATAGGACAACTCTGCCGTGAATGTATCCAGTTACTTATTACATCTTCTCTGCCATAGTTATAATCCATTTTAGAAAAATGATAAATCTTAACAGGGACTAGATGTATGGCTGTCTATTATTATGAAATCTTCCCCTTTTTGTGATATATAAGGAGAACATGCATCCCTGTTTGATTGTTGACTATTGAATATTTTGATTCTTCTACTCAAATCTCCTAATATCTTTTCCCCATGTTAAACATATTCCTATATGCTCTTTGATCTTAGAAACGAAATCTTGATTTTGCTTTTAAAATTCTTCTCAGCAATTAAGAAAATTTTTGTTAATTGTTGATTTTTGTTTGTGGTTTCTCACAGGTGTTGTGTGTATACAGTGAGAAAGACAGAGAGAGCAGATCCTCAGGAAATGGGAGATAGCTACCCTTAATTTTTTTTTCATTGTATCATGAGACAGAGTGGACGTTTTGTATCCACACCAGATGTCTAGCTATTTTTGCATTTTCCTCTATCTTAAAAAGTTCTGGATCATCTTGTTCATGGTTAGTTTTATTTCTGCTGAGTACAAGTAGGAGGTTTGGAGGACAAGAGAGTAAATTATGGTTTTTTGTATTTACTATGGGTGATTGTATAAATAACATGTGATACCTGACCAGCTATGTAAAACCAAGAGCCCACTGAACCGGGCATCCTCTCTCTTGAGGATGTCCATATTTACAGAAGATGTTCATGAGTAGTTGCAGGAAAACTGCAGTATCCTCTCTCTTGCAAAGATTCTTGCTCAAAGAGCTCTCACTCCCAATTGGTGCTTGTTGATTTTAGTTCTCTTTTCTTTGCAGACGGCCATGAAGAGAGCAGATCACTTGGAGGCCCTCTTGGACCAGCAACGTAAGCAGCTACTAGCAGCCAAATAACAGTGGCATCAACACCAGTGGCTTTGCAAGGGCAGATGCAGCTGATCATGCATGGCAAAAGGAAGTTGCCAGTTGTGATCGATGAGAGAGTAAAATAAAATGAACACTAAACTGTATGTGGCTGGGGAAGGATTTTTGTTCCATCTGTTTTTCTTATGTTATTATTTTTTTGATTTGTACTTTTACTTGTGCCTATGATCTGACCCCTTGTATGAGAAACCTGGGTAGAATCCCAGTACTTGCTGATGTATTTTAATAGTAAAATCCAGCTGATTTGTAAGAGGTCTGTCTAGCAGTGATTTTCTTACTCTTAAGAATAACCCCTACTCTCTGGGAAAACTCAGAAGGTGCCTGCCAGCTGCTTTCCTGATCCTACTTTATCCGCCTAGTACTTGCTTTGCTAGATGCTGCTAGATTAAAATCCTGCCAGTAGTTTTGGTCTGCTGATTTATTTCTTAAAACATTTTGGTGCAGATGCTAATTACAATACCCTGTGAGTGGATCTTCCAGCCTTTTGTTTCTGATCATGGGGCGTTCTTGGCAAAGATACTGGAATGGCATTGCCAGTTCCTACTCCAGGTGGATTGCGTTTAGTTGGACCACAACAAACTATGGCAAGTCCTTAAAGAAATGGGAGTGCCTGACCACCTTATCTACTGTATCTCCTGAGAAACCTATATGTGGGACAGGAAGCAACAGTTAGAACTGGATATGGAACAACTGATTGGTTCAAAATTGGGAAAGGAGTACGACAAGGCTGTATATTGTCCCCCAGCTTATTTAACTTATATGCAGAATACATCATGCGGAAGGCTGGACTGGAGGAATCCCAAGCCGGAATTAAGATTGCCGGAAGAAATATCAACAACCTCCGATATGCAGATGATACCACTCTGATGGCAGAAAGTGAGGAGGAATTAAAGAACCTTGTAATGAGGGTGAAAGAGGAGAGTGCAAAAACCGGTCTGAAAATCAACATAAAAAAAACTAAGATCATGGCCACTAGTCCAATCACCTCCTGGGAAATAGAAGAGGAAGACATGGAGGCAGTGACAGATTTTATTTTCCTGGGCTCCATGATCACTGCAGATGGAGACAGCACCCACAAAATTAAAAGACACCTGCTTCTTGGGAGGAAAGCGATGACAAATCTTGACAGCATCTTAAAAAGCAGAGACATCACCTTGCCAACGAAAGTCCGAATAGTCAAAGGTATGTTTTTTTCTGTTGTGATGTATGAAAGTGAGAGCTGGACCATAAGGAAGCAGACCACCGAAGAATTGATGCCTTTGAATTGTGGTGCTGGAGGAGGCTCTTGAGAATCCCCTGGACTGCCAGGAGAACAAACCTATCAATTCTAAAGGAAATCAACCCTGAGTGCTCACTGGAAGGACAGATCCTGAAGCTGAGGCTTCAATACTTTGGCCATCTCATGAGAAGAGAAGACTCCTTGGAAAAGACCTCGATGTTAGTAAAGTGTGAAGGCAAGAGGAGAAGGGGACGACAGAGGATGAGATGGCTGGACAGTGTCTGCGAAGCAACCAACATGAATTTGACACAACTCCGGGAGGCAATGGAAGACAGGAGGGCCTGGCGTGCTCTGGTCCATGGGGGCACGAAGAGTCGGACATGACTAAACAAATGAACGTGAGTGGATCATAGCAAAACGTTCCCTGGCCTCTGAAATCGTTGTCAACTCACTGCTAATAGTGCTAATAGTAGTAGATAAATAGCAGTGGAGATAGCTAGGCGGTGAAAATTTGTTGATGTGGGGGCATGAGAGTATGTATCTGTATGTGCATTTGTGTGGATATGCAGAAGTAAGGGAAAAGCGAATTTGCACATCTGTGTGAGCTCTCATACCCTCTCAGTTGACACCAGCTTTTGAGATCTGATTTGTGCCAAGCTAATCAGGTGGTGGTGTGACTTCCTTTCACCTGTGACTGACTGGGAGAATAAGAAAGACTCCAGACTGTTGAGTTCTGCATCATTGTGAATGACTGTTCTGAAATTCAAATGGGATTCATCTATAACTCACCAGGAAAGACAACAGTGCCAGGAAGAGTAGAAGATAATAGAAAAAGAGGATTTAATATGTAATTGATGGACTCAGTCAAGGAACCTGTAACCTTCAGTTTGCAAGGCCTGAATAGGCCTGTGAGCAATAGGACTTGTGGGAAGTCATTGATTCATGGGATGGCCATTAATTCAGAAGCGAATAACAGCAAAGAGTAGAGAAAATAAATGACCACTTCAAGTGTGTTCTCTTGGTTCAGAAAGATTTGTGCATATGAAGTTGACTTGGAATGATAACATGTTGAGTGAGAGAGATGTAACCCCAAATGGCAAAATAAGTGTGCTAAGTATTATTGGCAATCTCTGTGTGTCTTTCTGGCTGTAAGCAAATATGTAGATTGATGGGTGTTGTGGGTTTTCCGGGCTGTTTGGCCATGTTCTTAAGGTTTTTCTTCCTATCGTTTAACCAGTTTCTGTGGCCAGCATCTTCAGAGGACAGGAGTCGGAGACAGAGTTCTGACTCCTGTCGTCTGAAGATGCCGGCCACAGAAACTGGCGAAACGTTAGGAAGAAAAACCTTAAGAACACAGCCAAACAGCCTGGAAAACCCACAGCCACCATCAGATCCCAGGCGTGAAAGCCTTCGAGAATAAATATGTAGATCACCTATCCAAAATGTGATGGTACCTGATCTGTTTCATTTCCACTTCTCTTTCTGCTTTGTGTTTCTTCCTTGGGCCTCTGGATCATGGGTTTGCATAAAAATGGATTGATTTTATCATGTTTTAAAGCATCTAGTTTTCAGTTCTCATTCTCCTGAATGAGCCGCAAATACGCTCTTGGTGACTGTATCTTCTGTATCTCCTGTGCTTGCTCCAAGCTATGGTGCTATGTATTTTGCTTTGAATGAGATGGATGCAGATTATATTTATATGCTTTCCTTTCCTATAATCTCAGACTATGGGCTTGGGGAGGAGAGGCTGAGTATTGCCATTCTGAGGGGAAATTCTTAAGCATGTCATAGTATGAAGCCCCACCACCCTGCAACTTAGTGCTCAAATGATTCTCACCTAAACAAGTGGCAGCCATTTGCACAGGGGCTGACTCTTACACACTCTGTTCATGGTGGCCATTTTGTGCCTCATCAGACTGGCAGGAAATTTGAATACAGTGGTGCCCCGCATAGCGACGTTAATCCGTTCCAGGATTAACGTCGCTATCCGGATTCTTCGCTATGCGGGGGGGGGGGGGAACCATAGGAACGCATTAAACTCCATTTAATGCGTTCCTATTGGGGAAAAACTCACCGGTAAGGAAAGAATCCCCCATCTGGCCGCCATTTTCGCCGCTTCGGTAAGCGAGGCGCGAAAACGCTGCAGGCGGCCATTTTCCCCCAGCTGGGTGGTGCTGGCTTCCGAGCGCCCGTGGTGGACGCTTCCCCGGAGGTTGCTCTGAAGCAGGCTTCAGAGCAACCTCCGGGGAAGCATCCACCGCGGGCGCTCCAACCTTCTCCCCCCAGCTGGGTGGTGCTGGCTTCCGAGCGCCCGCAGTGGACACTCCGAACCTTCTCTCCCCAGCTGGGCGGCACAGGCTTCGGAACGACCGCCGGGGAAGCCTCCACTGCAGTCGCTCGGAAGCGCCCGCCGGTCAGCTGGGGGGAAATGGGGCCTATGGGGAAAAATCGCAAAGCAATTTTTCCCCATAGGAAGCATCGCAAAATCCGCATCGCTATGCGGATTCGTCGTTAACCGGGGCACTCATTATATGAGGCACCACTGTAATTAGAGTCTACATGTCCTGGGTAGAGAGAAGACCCAGCCCCTAGTGCTGGAACCTTATAAAAAGCTCCAAAAAGTCATAAAACATGCATGAACTTCAGATGCCCTTCAAGATTCTCTGACTTTTGCAGTTTGCTCTATTGCTGATAGTACTGTGGTTAGGTGTTCCATTTGATTAACACATCAGAATGTTGATTTTTTAAATTAAATTTGGCAGCTGTTCCTTTTTCCAGTGTTTGGTGTGGAGGCCGTTAAAGATATTTCTATTGAAGTGAAAAGTATGAAAATTATATCTATTGCAAGCCTTTGATAAATCATCATCTTCAAGGCTGTGTGTGCATCAGTTTCTTGTGGGTAGTTCCAAACTTATGTGCTGTTATAAATGTCCCAAATTCATGTGGCTGATGATGTAGAGGCCAGGTCAGCTACTTGGAAGGAAAGAGCTGCAACATGCCATTCTGCAAGAAATACACTTTTTAAAAAGGCAATTGGCAGAAGTTCAGAACAACATTGGATGGAATTATGTCAAACATTTATCCAGCCCCAGGAGGCCTATGAACAGTTTGTTGAAGCAGCAAAAGATTATCCCTGTTGTCTATACCCATAGAATGGAAACCCAGCTACATCCAAGGTCTAACATCAGAAATAGTAATCCAAATGAATAATTTTTCATGATTTGAACAAAATCCTTTGAGTGAATAAATCATTTTGGTTGAGCAGCAATTAATTTCTTCAGTCGCAGAAACTAAGAGAGATAACTGGGTAAAACTCATGGAAGAAATTAATATGTTTTAAAAAAACAGTCTGGAGGCTACATATTAAAGTGGCTTCACAATGACCCAGCTAAAAGGCCCTATTTATGCAGGCATTTCAGCAAATCAGACAGACCATCAACTCCTCAATGGTAGATCTGAACATCACAATAGAAAATCAGAACCTAAATTTAAAAGAAACAAGCCACTGGAACCAATGGCTTTACAAGAATATTCAAATTAAGAGAAATAGAAAAAGCTACTTGTAGTTGCAAAAACTGGCAAGGCAGCAGTCCTGGATGACATCCGTGTAGCACAGATAAAACATTTTGGCAAGTAACGAAAAAATGGCTCCTTGATTTATTTAATAACTGTTTTGACTCACTCAGGATCTTGAAAATATGGAGAAAGTAAGAAGTGATTGTTTTCTTGAAACTTGTTAGAGAACCCTCAGAGACCAAAAAATTAGCTGATCTCGCTATTTTGTCACCTTGGACCTTGACAAAATCCTGGAAAGAATGATTATTTTTAACTGTCCGATGGAGGAAGTGGAATACCTGATAAGAATTGTACAGCACAAATCCTCCACTGAATGCAAGATTTTAAGTCTGCATTTAAACTATGAAGATCCAAGGGTAGCTTTTGTTGATTTGTCAGTCACATATGGCACTTTATGATTGAGTGTTACTTCAAGAATTTTATAATGTGACCAAGGGTTATTAAAGTAATAGAAACCCTTTTGCAAAATCACATTTTTAAAAATTAATTTTCAAGCCGATGGAGGACTCAAAATAATAGTTTACTCAAAAGCAGAGTATTCTATTTTATTTAAAATTTACACCAATAATCAATCCCTTCCTCAAGACACCAGAAAGTGGAACATCTTATAGATGTAGTAGATGGACATGGTGTATAATATATGATAATAGAAACTAACTTAAACAACACTGCTGAAACTCAAATATGTGTCTTTTATCAGATAAATAAGCAAGGATCTCAGAAACTTCAGGTTACCTGGAAGGGCGTTCAACTAGATCATTGTTTTCTCCCAAATACCTAGGTATTACTTTGAATCAGTGATCTATACGAATGCTGCCAAAACAGGAAAAAACAAAAGATACACACAAGGAACAATATTCTTTAAAACCTTAGGCACACAACCACAAACACTAAGAACTACAGCCTTAGGCCTCTGCTACTTCACAGATGAGCACTTAGTGAAAGCTATAGAATGATTACTGAATACCTGAAACAAACTGTTACGGATGACACCAATTATATAGCATGCAGTGCACTGTTATATGGAGAGAGGCAGCAGCTAATAATGAAAAGCTGAAAGCAGCTACCTCAAATGCATATTTACTCTTAGGCTACCATCTCACCCCTCTCAGATTAAAATTAAGGAAAAGTTTTTTCAGAACATCTTTGAATCCTGAAGAAACGCCAGAGGATACCTGGACTGTAATGCAGAAGGAAAGAACTATCCATCTCTTAAAATGGATGGGATCCCAGGAAAGTCTAGCCATTAGTCACATGGAGAACTGGCTTACTTGGAAATAACTTGAAAGGCTACAGATTGGAATTAACAGAACGAAGGGAAATCTAAGAAAATAGGGGGTTTTGTGCTGATAAGAGTTCTTATGTGAATGTGAAGAACAGACAACTTTACACCCATGTCAGTGTACCAAGGAAGATTTGATATTAGCTGCCCAAATGTTCTTGGTTTTGCTTCTTGTAGGGTGAAACTGATGTGATAATAGTTATTGTTTCTGAATGACATGAACGAAGACAGGTTATGACGTTTCTCGTGTTTGCTTATACCAGAACAGAGCAACGCTGGAATCTTTTTTCACTGACACTCAAATAATAGAGCTATGCAGAGCAGCAAACTGGTCTCTCCATAAATGTTTACAGCTCACTCCACAATTAACCTGCCTGCTTCTGCCAAGGCTCTTTGGCACCAAAGTGAAGTACATTTTTCCCTTGCCAGCCACTTTTTCACCCTATTTTTCTGTTAGTTTGGACTTGAGGAAGTCCCACACTAATAGTTGGTTGCTTCCTACACAAGCATTCTGTGACCTGATCATACAGAAACAGGTGGATCCCAGGAGTTAGTACATTTTCATATAGAATTGGCACGTATCAGAAGCCAGTAGCATGAATGAGCATGTCTTTGGGCTGTGTTTCAAAGCACCTGCCTGTCCAAGTATGTTCCTCAAACCAGTGGAGCTCGCTCATAAATTACTGAGCTTTAATAGTGCTAGGTATGTAACTGTCTTATTACTACCGTACTAACCTCAGCAAATTACATAATAAGATTTTGTAATTTCCATCCACAAAACCTATGTTTACATCTGCAATGACAAGGTGTGTAAGACTGTATTTCTGCTACAGTCATGATTTCCTGACAAAAACAGGGACCTGCCAGTAGTCAGTGGAGTGAAAGCCAAAACTGTGCCCCTAAGTAAGGTAGGGCTGTGGAATGGAATGCATCAACTCCGTGCTCCTACATGAAGCCAAACTTTGCCAGAGATCTAAGAGCTATTGCGTCCCTCTTCTGTGGTTTAAGCAAAGAAGTTAGGTACAAGTTGCTTTTGATGCTTCTGTTTCCTGTAAAATTCCCATAGGTACAGAGTGGGCAAGCTGCACTCCCCATGCAGTTCTTTTTCTGTCCTCCTAAATGCATCAGACTTCAGCTCCTGCCAAAAAAGCTGTTCCCCAACAAAAGCAGTTCAGTCGCCGCTCCTGGAAATCTTTAGGAACAGTGAGTCAGCTTTAAATTGGTTGCAAAGAGCCCCACTGTAATGTCTAGCACACACAAAAACCCTCATTTTCCTAACCTGTAAGTGGACTTGCTACTATTTCTGACTTGTGCAGATGGGTCTGTGCGCACTATGGCGGACTGTGGACAGAAAACTAGTCCTGGTGCTTGGCAGTTTACGCACCCACAGCATTCCACTTGTTTTCATATGTACATATTTACACTCATGTTATTCTCAACCAGTGGTTACCAACCTTGGGACTCCAGATGTTCTCGGACTACAACTCCCAGAAATCCTGGTCAGCACAGCTAGTGGCGAAGGCTTCTGGGAATTCAGTCCAAGAACCAAGAACATCTGATGACCCAAGGTTGGGAACCACTGGTGTAAAAATTCTATCACAAGAAGAATGCATTCTATAAATGCTCAGGAGAATATGGATTATGGCATTTGAGCCATAGGTGGTGTATGTTGAATGTTATTCTGCTGCTTCACAGGTCTCTCCAGCAAAGTTTTTGTGTAAATGCCTGTCCTGTGCATTTGTGCTTTGCTCAGCCTTTCTGAGTTTGGACCCCCTCAAAGAAGCACCCATGCTTCAGCATCCCAATGTGGAGCATAGCACCGCCAGTCACAGTATTAATCACAGCCCCACATGAACACAAGGCTTTAAATATTTAATCATGTGAAATCTAGTGTGGGAAAACACTGTTAGAAAAAGCACTTTTGTTTCTTTTGAGGGGTAGGAGAGTACACTAGGAGTTTATCCTGTGGGGTGCTTGGCATAAATTGGTCTGTGTAGTGCCATATCCAGAATCTTGGGGAAATAATCTTGCACAGAGCAGGAGAAAGAAAGGAGGTTATTATTTTCTCACTTAGCACTGCTTGAGTGACTTGGTATTAGATGGTAGAACTCAGTATCACTTCCCAATCTGTGCCAACAAGACGCAGGTCATCTTCTAGAAAGATGTTTATAATCTGCTGGATTCTCATTGCTCTAATTTTTTAAAAAAATTATTATTTGAAAAGGAAAAGCTCATTGAGTCCTAATGGGATGCAAATATGATTCCTGAGAGTCTGAAATATTCAGGATTGCTCTGGATAATGCCACACCTCATGAATCACAACTGAATGAAAGTTTGGAGATGGGTCAGAGATGAGGGATAGCCGCCTCCATGTTATTAGATGGAATTCCCATAACTCCTCACCTTTAGTTGCATTCACTGCATCTGATAGGAGATGTAGTCCAATAATGTCTGTAGGGCTGTCCATTCCGCTCCTCACCCGAATGGATGATCTGTTTATTGCCCACTTGTGTAAGCGTTTAAAATCACTGCCTTTCATTACCTTGTCCGTTTTAAATACTGAGACTGTGTGCTTATGTACAATTCTTATTAAGCACATTTATTCTGCACAGGCAGCTTGGCTCTCTAGTTCGAGTGCTGCTTTTCATTGTGGTGGGAAGAGCTTTGCAAACCAGAGGCTGGGCAACCACTACTAAGCACAGCACGCTACTCACTTAGGAATGTTGAGGGGAGGGGTGGTGGTGTTATTTTGTGCAAGCATTTCCATATGGTTTCCACACACACCCCCCCGTACTAATTCTTTTTCTCTTTCTGTGCTTTCTGCTCGATCTTTACAGCTTGCAGATTTATAGGCCAGTGTCCCTTTCCGACACAAATAACATGGCAGTGTTATGCAACCGATTAGGTAGGGTTTATTTTGGAGAGCATCCCAGGACCTACACTGGTGATGAAGCTTGCCATTAGTGGGAGGCTGGTCCATAGTCAACATGGGCATTACAGTCTTTTGCTAACATGTAGAGAGACCGAGCTGAACATAGCTTTCCTATCCAAATGATGCTATCAATTGAATTGTTTGTCAGGTTCGAACATCTTGGCATCTTCAGATGCATGGGGGGAAAAAAGCCATGGCTCTAAATGCTGTATCTGTTGTTTTCAATCAACTTGATGGGAATAAATACCATGGCAACGAGGAGCATGTATACATGGTAATTGGGATGAATGAAATCAAGAAGGTTTCTCCAGTATTTTTTATCATAAATTGCAGAAGACAGCCTAACTGCAGCCAACTCCAATGTTGGTCTGGTTGGGACACAAGCCTTGTCATGTCTAAGATTGCTGGAGCAGAACAGAACTAATGTGGAGTAGCAGTCAGTCTGTCACACCTGCTCTTTCCTAAGTCCAGCTAGCGTGATAATTCCTCCTTGCCTTTTTAATATGGAACTTGCACATGGAAATGGTTCTTGACACAAGCGGCCTTTTTGAATAAGCAGCACTGATGTGTAGGAAACCTTTCTTTGAGTCAGGAAATGATAACCAAATCTATTTCAGTTTTGAAGGCCTCTGAAGAGGTCCCTGTTCTGGGTGCTTGACTTGGCTATGAAACGTTCCTGTGATGATCATGCTCCCAGTATTTTAATACTGTACTTGCCCCTCTATGTGTGCCACCAGGTGGCACTGTTCTCTAACTACAGGGACGTGGTGGCGCTGCGGGCTAAACCGCAGAAGCCTCTGTGCTGCAGGGTCAGAAGACCAGCAGTTGTAAGATCAAATCCACGCGACGGAGTGAGCGCCTGTTGTTTGTTCCAGCTCCCGCCAACCTAGCGGTTCGAAAGCATGCAAATGCAACTAGATAAATAGGTACCACCTTGGTGGGAAGGTAACAGTGTTCTGTGTCTAAGTCGCACTGGCCATGTGACCACGGAAGATTGTCTTCGGACAAAACGCTGGCTCTATGGCTTGGAAACAGGGATGAGCACCACCCCATAGCGTCGAACACGACTGGACAAAAATTGTCAAGGGGAACCTTTATCTTTACCTTTAACTACTCCATTTAGTTGTGCCAGAGCAGAAAATGCCTCAATCATTAGGGAGCATCTTGTCTTTACTCATTCATCTTGTTCTGGAGGAAATCTTTTCCAGTATCTCTCACTGTTTCCCAAGAGTCTGTAGCTACAGTGACAATTTCAGCTTTCAGAAAAACAAGGGGTATCCAGCTCTCAGAGAGGAAACATATTACAGTATTTAGAAAGAGTCTCTCAGGCCATAAACCAGAGTGATCCATAAGCCTGCTCTCCTCAGCACAAGGGGTAAGATATACCATTCCAGTGATATTGTACATTTTTGAGTCTGCTAGTGCTGGCTACTCTGCACATCTATCCTTAAATCCAGGGTAGGCAACTTGTGGCCCTCCATATTTAGCTAGATTGTAATTCCCAGTAATCCCAGCCAGCATAATCCATGATGAGGGGTGATGAGGACTGTAGTCCCAGTAACAGTTACTCAACCCTGCCATTGACCTTTCCTACCTCAGATTGCTTAAGCTGTTATATTGTAATAGGTCATCAAGTTGCCTTTAACAACAACTCCTGCTAGAGGGAGGACCTGTACAAGGTCTTTACACACTAGGGCTACAGGAGCCTTTCCCTAACCATAGCTCTCCAATATTATTTTAAATAATGTCTTCTGTCATCTTTACCCAAGATAGACAGTGCTCAGAGATGATAGGTGTTGTAGAGTGAAACATCTGGAGACCAGCATTTTTTGGGGAAGGCTAGGCTAAAATCAGCTCAATTAAACATGTTTAGGAAAGGAAGCTGAAAACCTTTTTCAATGGCTTAGGGCCATACTAGACATAAAAATAAATTGAAATGCCTCTTAGATCTAACTAGATTTCTTTAAAACCATAATTGCATAAATGAGCAAGGTATCTGTGCAATCATGAAAGGAACCAGAGCAGGCCTGGAGAGGCAATGTAACTCTACCCTGCTGTGTTCCTAAGGAAAATGAGGACAGGAGTCTAGAACTAATATTGATCCTTCCCCCAAATACAGCTTAGCTGTCCGGGATGGTAGTGTCAGCAGGGCTATTCCCTTGGCAACTGTCCAGTGGTGCCATCTGCTGATGCTGGGCTGGCTTAAGAAAGCAGCAGTCTTGATTTCAGGACTCTTTTTCATGGGATATAGATGCTGAAATGAAGCTCCATGCATTTGTCATTAATTGTCTCTCATGCCCCTTTCCTTCAGGAGCAAAAATGAAGGTCAAATAAAGGATTCTACAAGTTGTAAAGTAAAACAGGCTTTATTTGCCTCAGACAGGACATGATAAAAGTAACATTTTCCTTTGCTGGAATAAAACCCACTAGGTTCTTATTCTTCTCTACTGAAAGACTAGCTGAGGAGTTAGGAGAAAAACAATATGGTCTTAGGGTGACATGAGCTGTGGGTCGGCTCGAAAATATAGGCATATACACACCATTCACTTCTATGTTATCATAGACCTGTCCTCACTGTAGATCATACAATCCGTTGAAGTCTTCCTTCCCAGCAAAGGCCAGCAGGGAGGGACTATGTTGCTGCTAGATTTACTGAAAAAGGACTGAGGGATGGCTTGCAACAAAGTTCAGGCCCAAGTAATGCCTCTGGCAATAACTGGATTTGTAGAGCTGGTCTCACTCTGGTGCCATCATGGGAATCTTACCCTGGAGCACCAGATGCTGGGCCAGTTGAAATCATGGTTCTGTGGAAGGCAGTGGTGACCAGAGGGTGCCTATGAAAGGCCTTGCGCTTGACATTTCATGATTGACAGGTTCGCTAAGGAGGAAGGAGTTTCTTTTAGACATCTCTAGACCCTTTTTGTCTCAGTAAGAGTTAAGGATGGATTAATCTGACAGTTTCACTTTCACATACATTAAATTAAAAATAGTCCAAAGCTCAAGTTCTTTCTGTTGAATGTATGAAAAAAATGTCTAAATACTGATAGGCTCTTCTAAAAAAACAAAACAAAACAAAAATTCTCAGCCATTTGCAGGGCCAAATTCAATAGATGTGGCTTTTCCTACTAGGGAGATGGTTGATCACATTGTACCTGTCTGCCAGGCAGATGGCTGAAGATCCCGTTGGGAGGGGGAAAGAAAGAAGACATAGCAATTTCAGTTTGGTTGAATATAGACAGATTGAAACTCAGAGTTTAAAGAGCTAAGTAGTAGAAACCCTCTGCCCAAATGCAAGAATCTTACAATTTCACTTTCTCCTGTCTTTGAACTGCTTTCCTCTCATGCTCTTTCCATTGAATTTCTGAAGAAATCTGCAAATAATTGCAAAGTTGTTTTTTTTTTTTTAAATCAAAAGTGCAACAACAAAATCCTCATGCATCCCCACGGGGGCTAAACTAACCTTGTAAACTGCAGAGGCCACTCAGTGAGCCTTGACAGCAAGCTGTAGACTTCCCTCCTCCCACCCTGCAAAAATAATTGGGAGAGGGGCTTTCAACAAGCATAGCTTGATTAGAGACACAGACAAGTTCCATACCCCAACCCCCACTGGCACACAACACTGTTGACAAGGGAAGCTTGTCTTCTGTCTTCTACTTTTTCTTCAGAATCTTCTCCTTTGTGATCATATCGGAAAACTCTGTAACAGCAAAAGCAGCCGAAGTGGATAAGTCTGGAGTCCAGAAGGGACTGTTTAAGATATAAGCAAACACTACTATATAGCTTTTTGGGCTGCCATCCATCCCATCCTATAAGTTGCATGTTTCTCTGCTGGACTGTTCTACACTTCCTGAGAAGTGTCCCTTTTTTGTAAGTCCCCACAATCCTTCTATTTCTAAAGAAAATGGCTCCAGTCATATCTGACTCTGCCACATCATAAGACAATACAGAACTGATCAGAGGATCTCCTCCATTTATCCACTTCCTCCTTGGTGGCTCGACTCAACACTCTCGCTGTACACAGACACACGCAGACACACACAGTTTATCGTCAGGATCAATCACTGATACAGTGACTGAGCAGCACCAAGAATCTTATAACCTCTTTTCCCATCAGTTCCTAGATATTTATGCCACTTTCTAAAATACTAGAGAGAGGAAACTGGGCCCAGTTAAATTACAGGGGCAATTCTTAGGCCATTCTCTGTTTTAGAGACACAAGCTCCTCAGTGTGATAGTCAAGTAAATGTCCCTGACACATAATCTGTGCCCACCTTGAAAATCAATCCGCCCATCCCCATCTGTATCAGCTGCTTGGATAATGGCTTCGGCCTCTTCATCTGACAGGGGCACCACTGGCACATTGCTGGGCATTGTGGATAAGATGTACCTATAGAGAGTGAAAGCATGTGACTTCAGATCATCATCATCATCATCATCATCATCATCATCATCATCATCATCATCATCATCATCATCATCATTATTATTATTATTATTATTATTATTATTATTATTATTATTATTATTATTATTATTATTGCTGCAAGGGGAGGGAGAGAAGTGGCAAGACTTTTAAGACTTTTATTGAGCCCAATACATTTCAGAATAAATCTTTCTTCAGAGGCTCTGTTAATTACAGCATTAGCCCAAGCTATATCTCTTGTTGCAGTTTGTTTACAGACTAGGTTGTTACTCAGAAATGCCCCAGTGACGTATTACAAAATATGTTGGGCATACCGGAACTTCCCTTGTGCATTTAGAGGTCTCTTCTCAATTTCTTCTAATAGGATAGCCATAGAATCTGTGGCCGGCATGGGCAACCCGTGGCCCTCATCCTAATGTCATGTGGACTTTAGCATAATTTTAGACGCTCTCTGCAAGTGACCTGTTCAGATCTCTAGTGAGAGAAGAGAGATGGGTGTGGAAGGAAAGGTGAGAAAGAAAAATGGGGTGATCCCACTCTTGGGTCTCACTTCATTCACTCTCAGGATGAAGCCTCTGACACACACACACAAAAAGTTCTCAGGCAAGGGGAAAAACAATCCTTCCACTATGGAATGTGCCCAAGGTGTGTGTGCAGCTAAGGGAGAGAAAGTCCTATATATGAGGATGTATTTTTATCACAGGCAAAGGGATTGCCCCAGGGATGAGAAAGCAGTGGTTGTAAATATTTTTCCAGTTTACCTCATCATAAGCAAGTATTTCCTAGATACTTAAAGTATCCTTTTCAACTTCAGAGTCTTAAGTCACAAATTAAGCTATAGAGTCACATTGCCTAAAATTCCATGTATGTGGCCAGGGACAGAGGTTGGACACGGCCCATAATGAGAAATAGAAACACATTAATATTGCAGAGAGGTGACTGAGGCAGTCCTTCCATGTTTGAGAAACCAAACTGCAGATGAATTCCATGTTCACATCCTGAAGACCAATCAAAGCAAACTGAATTGCATAACCCCAGAGTGAGCGATGTTCATGCTGTGACAACTCAGACATTTTTATTATTAAAGAATCTTCTTCTTCCAGTCACAGTCCATCTCTAATGGCTGTTTCTGGCTTACATATGTAGGAACTTTGCATGTCTGCCATGTTGCCCTTCTTTTGAAACTCACAGCAATGTAGCAATGTTATCTTACTTGATTTCATTCCATTCGATGAAGCCACTGCCATCCTTGTCGAGCATCTGAAAAGCCTTTCGCAACTGTGCCTCCTGCTCTCCTGATTTCAGAAACTTCTGCATGTGTTCAAAGAACTTGGTGTAGTTGAATGAACCTACAACAGAATGACTGACTTTTAATTCAGGAACTACTGCTTTGTTAAGAAGGCAGTTAATTTGGTCTATAAGACTTTACAGAAGTCAAGTTCTGATATCCCACAAGTACACCCCATGTTACAGAAAGGGAAATTCAGACTTGATATTTTGTGTATGAGAGAGAAAAGAAGAAACAATGAAAAGGAATTAGAACACACACTCTGTGAAGCTATCTAGGGGTGTGTGCATGTGTGCGTATGGATTTTTAGGTGTTGTCAAGTCACTGCTGACCCATGGTGACCCTGATAGAGTTCTCAAAGTATGTCAGACATTCAAGTGGTAATTTATAATTACCATTCCCTTCCCCCTGGCTCTCCATGCATAAATGGAAAGGTAGGTGAGATTCCTCACAAAGCCCGGTTCTGTCTGCTCCTCATGGCATCCAGAGCTGTCAGAAGCTTTGAGTACTGCCCTAGTGTCATGTTGTGTGCCTGCCAGAACTGCTGGATAGCTTATGGGTTTAGGTGTCAGGGTAAAGAGCAAGAGGTTGGGAATTCGATTCAACCACTTTGCCTTCTTGACAGGGACTCTATCCATAGGGTCCCTTCCAGCTGTGCAGTTCTAAGATTATTCAGGGACCATCTTAGTTCAATCAAAAATGACCCACCAGGTGACAAATTGGATGCAGTAACTATGAATACAATATTTGCAGTTTGCATAAGTGAAGGGCATACGTGCACAGATGAAATCATGGATTCTCAAAGTACTCATGACCCTTGACTCTCTTTGCGTGTGCCCGTGTATCTGTATGAATGAACCAGCCACTAATCACTGTGCCTTAAACATTATGTCTGCAGGTGTGTAATTACTTCATTCACATTCTATACTTTTAGGGCAAGCCACAAATAATAGACAAATGTTTCTTGGCCATTTTCTGTCCAGAAAAATGTAGTTTGGTGGAGAGTGGCTGATGGGAGGAACGCTGTGTAACACTGATGGTGCACTATTATGTTTCTGCAAGAAATTACACCAATCTGGCCCTCCCACCTGAGTGCTTCCAATTTTTCATGCTAGGATTCCTTGGAAAGGGTAGGTAGGTGGCAAGCAGCTCAGAGGGAAACTTTGGGAGCAGAAAACTGGGGAATGGGTTTTGGGTTTTGCATTTTCTTCACAGCCCCTCCTTCCTTGCTCATTATGGATTCCTTGTGAAGCTGCTTTTTCTTCTGGAAAAATGGTCGGAAGGTTGCTCTTAAAAGTGTACAGTAGTGGACTCCAAGTCAGCACACATCTCCACATGCCTGAACAGATCCCCTTGAATTCAGTTAAGATTTCTTTCCAGAGAGGTTTGTATGTGAAGTTTCAGCCTCAGCATGTAGGATTGCAGAGGAATCCTCTTCCTTCACTCAGATCTCCTGGCTATTGAACCCATGTTTATGCATCTGATGGAGTAGGCTATGCTTCCCTTCATACATTAGGTTAGGTCACCTGAGTTGCATGAATATGTTGCTGTTGCTTTTTACTCCCTTAACATGACCCAACTTTGTGGATCACTCAGTGCTATGATTTGTCTAAGTTATCACCTCTAGAATAGATTGAGGGTCCTTCCACAAGAGCAAACTGCCTAGCCAACAGCCTTTTAAAGTGTGGTATAATTACGAGACTTCAGGCCACTATGTGATCATAGTGTTCCACATTTGCCCAGCACTAACACCTAGATAGTTCTGCTCAGGCCAATGCAATATTTGTAGCAGCTGTCCTCACTTCCATCCACTTCCTATAGATAAACTTGTTGCTTGTCTGTATGTGTAGTGCATGGAACCAATGATAAAGAACAACAAACTGCTTATGTGTAATTATGGCTCTCTGAGTGGGCATCTATGCAGTCACAGAAGCTCTCCTCCCCCTTCCCCCATTACAGATACACCAATCGTGTTCTTCCTCTTGCTCCCTAGCTTTGGATAGTTTGGAAAATATCAGGATTATCAGGAGCCATGCTCTTTGAACATGCATGATAGAATGGGTGTGGGTTGAATTTTCAACTCAAGAAGAAGAAGAAGAAGACCCTGCACAGAAGCTTTCACTGCACAGGTGACCACTTGAAGAGCCACCAGAACTTCTCATAAGCATCCTGATCTTTCAGATGCCAGATTACAGAAGATGGACTGTTGAGTGGCCACAACTCTATAGTCTGGCACTGGGTGAATATCTGAAGAAGCAGCCCATGCTCAGGTCTGTGCTCTGATCTGAATTGCTCCAGGTTCTGCTTCCTTTGCTCCTTACCATGATGCCTCATGTCTGAAGGCAGTCGGTCAATATCCTTATCTGTCAGGGAGGCCCCCATGACCAAGGCCATCTTCTTCATTTGGCAGGCAAAATCGTCTTCCATCTTGCTGTTTATCATAAAAGAAACAGTGTGAACTTCAAAGAATTGCAGCTGTATCGTACTTGCACATCAGCAACACAATTCTAACTCAAGCATTCCCTTGGTCCCTTACGGCCTCCTCTAAACAACTTTTTTACATAGAAGAAACTGAAAAAGCAGAAACTGAAGAAAGAAAGAAAGGAAGGAAGGAAGGAAGGAAGAACGAACGAAAGAAAGAAAAGAAAGAGAAAACCAGCATCTAAACCTTGTCAGGCTGTTCTTGAGATTGCTTTTAAACAGTACTATATAGAACACATCCATGGGGTCCATGGGGTCACGAAGAGTCAGACATGACTTAACGACTAAATAACAACAAAAATAGAACACATATCAGTGTTGAAAGCCCATCACGTATACTAGTTCAGTCAGCCTTACAACAGCTGTATAAAATAACAATCCCCTCTATTTCTAATGTTCAGAGTTGAGGGTAGCCCAAATAACCCCCACACAACAGGGAGGTAACAGCAGGCTGGCAGAACCCAATTTGCAGAAGCACTAGAAGTAGCTAGGAGAAAACATCTAAGAGCGGAAAGTCTCCAAATAATCCAGTAAGGGCCGAGCATGCTTAATGGCAAAGGAATTCAGACTGGCTTTTGAGTTGGTGAACATGTACAAGGAAAAATGAAATGGAATATTCTAGAAGAGGGAAAGACGATGCCCTCCAAAAGCTGAACTACAATTCTGTAGGTTATGTTAACTAAGGAGGGTGGTAGAGCTCTCAGAGTTGGAGCCCCCCTAGGGGATGGGAATTTTGAATCTTTGCTGTGCCTCCTGGGAGGAGGAGGAATCCCTGAGGTCGCCTGGTGTGTGAGAGACTGATGGAGTTACATACTCTGCCATTGGGGCAGCCATGGGAAAGCTGCATTGCCCTAGAGTGCTCCCGGAAGGAGGGATAGGTAAACCACTTCCGAATATTTATACTTAGACCCCAAGAAAGTCAGTGTGAGCTGGAATTAATTTGATGGAACATTACTATTAGATTGACTGATGCTGATGGATGTTGTATTTGAACAACATCTACAGGGACACACGTTTGTTATCCCAATACATTTTATTTCAGGTGCTAATTGTAAAAGCCCTGTACATCTTGAAAACAGACTATCTAAAAGATCGAGTTGTCATTATGACACTGCCTGGTTTTAAGATCTTCAGGAGAAGTTCTCATGATTAAACAATCCACTGGGGAGAATATCTACCCTGTTTCCCTGAAAATAAGACCTAACCTGAAAATAAACCCTAGTAAGATTTTTTAGGATGATCGTAATATAAGCCCTACCCCAAAAATAAGCAATAGTTAAGTGAAACCCCACCCTCCACCATTGTGCAGCAACCAGAAGAAGATATGACTGTATTTGAATAAATGTAGATTGCTATACATGAAAAAATAAACTATCCCCTGAAAATAAGCCCTAATGCATTTTTGGAGCAAAAAATTAATATAAGACCCTGTCTTATTTTCAGGGAAACACAGTATGTACTTCTCCATCAACATTTCATAGGAGTAACTTTGAATTCTCATCAACTCCCAGTTTTACAGTATTTAAGAATTACTGGAATGTATATGCTTCAAATTCTTTTTAAAAATTAACAAGTTGGTGAAAAAACAAATAAATGCACAAACACTCATTATTTGAAAACAACAAGAACAAAAATGAGGCTTGTAGTCCACCTTGTGTTGGGTATGTGGTGAAATAAATGTGGCAGCTGGGTCAGCATTCAGTTTACCTTGTATAGATACCTGCCATTTAACTTATAAAGCCAGTGACATCCTGGACCTGAGAAAGATTATATACACTCTCATTTTGCATGGTGTCTCTCTTAAATCTGTTGGCTTCAGCTCCTGAAGTCCTTAGGGCAGAAGCTGAACCTGAGGTTTCTTGGAACAGACATATACACACTAAAAAGTCCTCTCCCTTTATTAAGCTGCCTTGTTTTCATTAACCATACTTACAATTAATCATGGTTCAAGATAAGCACATCATTTGATGATGGCTAACTTAAAACAGAAGCTTCTGCTCTCCTCTTTGCAACTGTGCTGGTTGTGGGGAGCGTATGAGCCCCAAGCTCAATGCTGCTCATCCTCATTAGGTTTAAGCAGGAGTGGGCAAAGATTAGTCTTCCAGCTGTTGTGGGGTTGGAACCATCAGTAGCCCTAGCCGACATGGCCAATGGTAAATAACTCTGAGGGGCTGCAGTCCTAACAATGTCTAAAGGTTTGGACTTTGCACTACACTTGTACTTAATTCATCGTTAAGCCTTAGATGTGGACCTTCCCACTTACACACAAAGAAAAGAAGGACAGAGTGCTGTCCTCTGAAGATTCTGGCCACAGAGACTGGCGAAACATCAGGAAGAACAACCTTCAGAACACGGCCAAAGAGCCCGAAAAACCCACAACAACAAAAAGAAAAAGAGTTTCTGGATCTAATTCTGCTGTGGTGTTGTCTAAACTGTAGACTATTTTCAGAAAGCCACCTATGTGCATGGATGTACAGTCAACAAAATCTACTGGTTTCTGTTAATAGAAGCGTTTCAGGAGACTCTGGTCAAAGCTATGCTAAGGATTATTTGTCTCCAGGCATGTGTATTAAACTACATTCAAGATCCTGTTCAGATCTGGAGCAACTCATGAGACATATTACTGTTCATTCACTGCATACCCCCATGCAAGAAAAGAAACACCAATATCTATGGTCTATTTCTAAAATTATGGGCATTCAGAGGGATGTCCTTGGGGGATAATTCAGACGTCTGTTGTTTAATTCAGTCCCTTGCATGGTAAAACCATGCTATTTACTGAGATTATCTTCAGTTTAATCTGGGGGAAGGAAGCTTTCGACTGCCAGCTAAAACCACAGGCAGATTTCAAATTCCAGTAAATCCTGTTGCACTGAGCTAGCTGCTCATCTTGCCAATCAAGCCACCCAGCCTCATTCTCTTTGGCTCTTTTCCCACCCCTGGCAGCCAAGTGTCTGCCAGCTGAGCTTAACTCCTGGGTGAGTCACCCTCACTTCCCAAACCCTGCATTGTACACTTAATTGAACAACTGCAACGTATTGGATTATCAAGGAACAGGAGAGATCAAAGAGGAGACTGTTGGGTGTTGTTGTTTTTTAATTGTAAAACTGACGAAAGATAAGTCTGGTTCCTATCTTGGTTGCAGGACCATGGATTCAAAAAGCCATTTTCTGAGGGTGTGGTCTTGCATGACAAACCCAATCAATGAGGTAAGAGTGTCAAAATGTGAAGGCTCAGCTATGAATAATGGAGGCAGATGCAGCACCGGAAGTTTTAAAGAGCAGCTTATCCATTGTAATAGGAAAGCATCCCAGACAGAAAGACAGACAGATGGACAGACAAGCCAATCCCATTTTTGTTTTCCTTCCAAGTGGAAGTATGGAGAAGCATTCTACAACCTCTCCAGCGGAGTTACCAAAGGCCAGATAAAATTGCATGCAAATGGTCAGTTGGCCAGGCAGTCCCCAAATCACCATCAGTCAGTTATAATTGTCAGGGAAAATACAGAGTGTTCCTTGTTGGGTTAGGTGCAAGAAATGCAGACTTCTGCTTTGGGCACATTGTGTACTGTTTTATGCAGAAGAATTTTATTACCATTTCTCACACTCCCCCCTTTTTTGTGCCAAATGGACTCTTTTTTAAATTAATGCACGCTCTTCAGCTGCTTCTCCCCAGCAGTTCCTGTTCCTGAAGGCAGATAATACCCTTCAAATTTGCACTTGTGACGGACCCTTTTGCACTATACAGAAGAGACAAACTTTCACGGTATTGCACAAGGATGCCTTTGCAGGTGAGCCAACCATGCTGTTTCCACAGTTCAACCTTTTTTGCACCCTCAGCATGGCTCCATAGTGGATGGATGGGAGAGTAGGAGAAAGGACAGGGTAGGAATGGAGAGTTCATTCTGTTATGACATACAAATTAACTGGAAGGAATTTGTTTTACATAGTTTGCCACGTTCTTAGAAGCACAAGCTGTCATTCAGTCTTTGAAGAAATCCTGTGGAGATTACTAATACTGCTAAACACAAAGGGAGTTATGGTTGAGTGCAGACATCTTGCTCCGTCTGCAAAAAGAGGCTAGCATAGTGCATTACAGGGTGCTTGAACGTAGCTGGCTGAGAAACAAATCCCCATCACTGCAGAATCAGAAATGGGGAGGCAACAAATCAGAACCACAACCTGGCACCAAAGGAGATGGAGTTGTGCCGTGCCAATCAAGAGCAGCCATGTCTGGTGTCCATGTGTTGTTGCTTACAAGACAGTCAGGAGTCCTCCGATGCAGAGAGAGCTGATGTTTGGGGTTAATGGTTACCTTTTCCGCTGAGAGATGGGCTTTGGCATGAGCTTTTCTGAAATCCATTGCGTGCAAAAGTTGTCCACAACTCTAATGCCTGTCCCAATCCCCCAAAAATGCAGTGCTCCATGCCAGTGATATAATTGGAGATTAGCAGAATAAACAAACAGCTCCCAGTACAATTGTAATTCTATGGCCCTCGTACAGGCTGTGTCCTAGGTGGTCTTTCCCAGTACAAACACTCTTCAGATGTTAAGCAAACTCCAGCCGTACCACTGCACAACACAGTGCATAGCGTACCATGAGCTGTTCCTCATTCTAAGGAAAATATATAGTATAATCTTGAACATGCCTGGCAACATGATGTTTGTGCCTTGGGCCCACAAATCATCCACCTCCACATCCCATTAAAATTTGTGGGAGTGGATGGGATATCACCTTGAAGGCCCACCTTAAAGGTTCAGTCCACTGTTCTTTCTGTGAGATCAAGTAAGTGTATCTTGACATTTGCTGTTTGTTGTTGGAGGGAAAGTTGTTTATTTCTGGGCCTTGGCTAGTGCTCTGAAGAAAACCACCCCTCCTAGTATGCATCTTGACCCTTCTCTTCCCTTCTCTTAGGGACTCTTATATTCACAAGGCAGCATCTTGTGATGCAAACTAGTTCTAGGATTACGCGCGGACCAAATAACTCAGTTTTCCCTATGGGCCTCCTGTTCTGTCTGATGTTGTCTGCCAGCTGTTTATTTAGGAAAGGGTAGTCCAGTTCTTCTCTCTCAACTTTTGAACAGAGAGAACCACCATTTTCATAATTTATATAAGATAAGTGCCCTGGAAGCTGTTTCTTGTTCAGCTGAAGAGTGAAACAACAGGCATGAAGGCAATTACGGTAGGTGGTGTGGTTGTGAACTTATTGCCCTTTCAACCCCATATTTGAAGCAAAATCTCTCCAATAGCGCTGGTTGCCGAAACCACTACAGATACTGTAAGGTATTATCTATTATTTTGCCAGGATGTTAAGAACTTCTGCATGTTCACCTCTAATGTATACCTGTATTAACCCCTCCTTCATTTTCCTACACACTTAAGTGTCACCTGTGTGAAGTCTCAAGGAGGCTGAAGGAGACAAATAGCTTGTTGAATTTGTGCTGACTCAGAAGTTGCCCTGTTCATCTGTTTCCACCTTGTCATGTCCTTTACTGGCCTTTTCATCCAACATTTTGTTCATTATCATCAGCATTTTGGTTGTATTTTTCCAACACTGACATTTCCGCATAAAACCTTCCAAAGTTCTACAGGCAGTATCAAAATGTATGTCACCAATAAAAATTTAAAAAGTATTTTCCACCTCATCACCAGCTCTAATTTATGCTACATCTTAATTAAAAAGCTGGACTTAACAACTTTTTGACACTGAGTAACTGTGTAGGATAGGTTTAAACAAAGAGCAGATCTGTAGCCTTGAATCTACTGTATTGGCATAATTCAGAACTCCTGAATCTGGTGTCTTCCAGAAAGAATAGCCATTATCCTCAACCAGCTTGCTCCACAACACATGTGAAGGGCACAAGACTGCGAAGTCTGGAATCAAAAAGTAAGCCATACACTAAGTACCGGTAGCTCCAAGCTGAAAAATCATTCAGTATGTATCAGCCACTATCCTCTCAACATCTTGACAAAACTTCCTGCAGCAATGCCTGCACTAACTTCTGCTGTATAAGATCTTTCAGCTGAAGTGTGATTTCTACTTCTCTAAACTCCTAAGGATGTTAACTTCCTGGTGGACCGGTTTGTTACAGCTTTCCTTGAAACGTCATGTTTCAGCAAGATGAAACTGTAGACAAAAACACTATTGTGAATAAAGACACTGATTTAACTACATGTCAACAACCTGTTTATTTAAGTATCTGCTTGATAGAGCAGTACTATGATGAAATCTGGTATCCTCAGGTAGTTAATTAAACACTCAAACTATTCTTCCTTCTGAATCTGGAATGGCTGTCTTGTCTTCCTAAATTTAATTCACTTCCCCTGCCCCCGCCTTTCAGACTCTATGCAGGGAAAAACTAGTCCTAATGCTGTTTTGCAACCCTATTCATAAATGAACTTGCCTTCCCTGACGTTGACTTATCCACCACATGTACTTACCTGCCACAGATTTCAGCAGCTTGAGTCTTGGCAAATTTCTTTTTGTAAAGCTAAACCATGTCCCTGGCTTTTATAGGGCCAGGTCACCTTGCTCAGCTATTTATGGAGAGATGCACCTGTTGGGGGCGCATCCTGAAATTCCCCTGGGTCCTTTCAGGACGCTAATGGATCATCTTAGTGGGTTGGGCATGATCAATTGTCACTGGCAACTGGACGCTGAGCATCAGGTATCATGTTGGGCAAGGTGAAATCTACAGAACATGCTTCTCCACCCCACAAACAAGCTAATTGACCATCACTCAGCAGGATCCACTCTTTCCTAAGAAATGGTCTTGCCAGGGAGGCGGGACAGTAATACTCTGTTTACTGGGGCCATTCCTATTCCGTAACTCTCAGCTCTTTGGATGCAAAGGCAGGGTTATTTTTCCCTGGTAAAAAAAACAAAACAAAAGCAACCTCAATCAAGCCTTGTTTAAAGTACAGTAAGTTAATTCAGTCATAATTTCATATAGATACTGTACATATTAGTAAATATATGCTCCATTTCCCCACTCACTAATGCCCAGTGGAATAAAATATAAAGAAGCGTACAAACTGGCCCAATATTTACTATTTTTAAAAGAAAAGGAAAAAAGATGCAAACAACTGCAGCAGCAGCAGCACAGGAAATAACACCCTCAAATGAAAATATGCTAAGAACAGGCTACATATGATGATGTGACATCAAGTCAAATTTGACTTATTGTGACCCTTTTTAGAGAGAAAATACTCAGAAGTGGATTACCTTTCTTTTCTTTCGCTGGCACCTTGGGACTGAGCAGTTTGCCCAAGGCCACACAGGCTGGCTTCACTCTCAGGAGGCACAGTGAGGAATCCAACTCCCAACCTCTGGGTCTGCAGCCAGATACCTAACTTACTGAGCTATCCAGCTACCTCCTTAAGCATATACCCCTATCTTAATTCCCACGTTGGAGATTCCCCTGCTCTGTCTTTCTCATGCTGGAACAACTTGCTTGTTTCTTGTGCCTGCCACTCTTATAGGTATACATAAATTGTTAGATTATTGCTTGTTTTATTAGTACTTCTTAGCACTATACATAAGCACTATTCATAGTACTAAGAGAACAAGTAGTTCTCTTCTACTCTCACAACTTTGACCACTATGAGTAGATGCAGGAATTATTTTATTTTTAGAATATGTAAAGTATTTCTTCACTAAAATACATCCAACAGCAGCCAAATAATAATTTTTTAAAAAAAACCCTGTAATGACTTCATAGGAGGGTCATTATTAATCCCAACACTAACAATATTTGAAAGCTGCTGCAACAGTTATGAAGTTAAAGGCAGTGTCCTGCAGATATAATTAAGTGCAAGAAAAGTGATTATACATGACTATTACCTGAACTCCAGGTTGTTTGAAGTTCACTTGTTCAACTTACCCACATGTACATTCACAGCGCCAATCCCATATCTGATGCTATGCAGAGACCTTCCCACACAACATTTCATGCCCCAGACCTTTCAGCAGAGGCCTTTGTGCATCTAGCTACAAGTGTATGAAGGATAGGAGAGTGAGTTGGTTACAAGAGGAACCAACGTTCTTTGTTGCAACTGTTTGGCTGGTTACCAGTCAGCATCCGGAGACAATTCAAAGTGCTGACAGATTTTGACCTATAAAGCCTTTAAATAACTTGGCCCCTTGTCTGAAGGATTGCATCTCTCCATATGAGCCTTCCTGGGTTTCAAAATATTTGGGGTTAAGACTTTCTCTCATTCTGAACACCCTCATAGAAATGTCTGGCAAGGACACGAGGGTGGGCCTTTTCAGTCCATACTCCGAGGCTGTGGAATGCCTTCCCAGGGAAGCTAGGCTGGCTCCCTCCGTGCTGCCTCCCACCTGCGGGCAAAGACCTTTGGGGTGACAAAACCCAGAATTCCCAGGGCCTTCATGGATACTGTTGAGGATCCCCACTATACCTCCTGAGAGTAGAGCCAGCCTGTGTGGCCTTGGGCAAGCTGTAGAAGAAGGGAGTGGTAAAACCACTTCTGAGTATTCCCTACCTGAAAAGGGTTGCCACAAGTAAAAATTGACTTGATGACGCATGATGTGAGTTGTAGACCGGGGGGGGGGGGGAGCCAATTTTCCAAGCTCTCCCCTAAGTACTCTTCTCTACTATTTGGTATTTTCCTCCACGAGATATCTTCTCTTTTTGCCTCACAGTTAAATTGGCCCTCTTTCTTTTTTTTTTTACAACAGTAGCCTACTTTCCTCTTAGCTGAAATCCACTAAAAGGAGGCAGTGTTTATATGAAAGGTACACTTTTTTTCAGGGTCATGGGAAGGTCAACACACCAGAGCCACCGTCTGTCACTGCATTGTCAGAGGCAGAGAGTTTTGTGTAAGCAGAGACAAGAGCAGCCTTTCAGCCAGGGTGTTTCCGCCAGGCTAACCTTAAACTTTGTCAGCCCCTCCCTATGAACTAAACCTCTGAGATGCAACCCTGCCTAAAAGCATTTTCTCTGGGAGCAGGATATGTAATAGGGAAAACCAATGCATGTGTGCTCACTAGCAGACTCTTAAAGCTCATGCGCTGCTTCTCCTCCATTTCCCACACCCCATCCTGACAGTGGGAGGGCAGGTTCTGCTATACCCTCTTGAGTGGAAATGGGAAACAAATGTTAATCACTATAAAGTATATGGGCGCTAGTAATTAACAGTTTGCACTAATCTTCTGCACCATATGCAACTCTGCTGGGAAGGGGCTGCTGCTCCTTGAATTTGTTGACATTCATTGCTTTGAAGCAACGTGTTGTTTTAAAATCATGTGCTGTCATTAGCATCTAGCCAGTTCTATACTACAGTTTTTAGCTATGAGGATCTACCGCCACACCAAACATTGTTCCAATGTGCTGGTTGGACAAGGATGCTGAAAAATTCATTTAACTACCTTCCCTTTGAGCTAAGTCAGTTTAAGGAGTTTAGGTTGTAATCCTAAAACCACATCCAAGCTCACACTAGGGGATGTGGGATGGAATTCCCTTCTTTCCCTTCCTCTCTCCCTTGCAGCCCTTCATACCACTGACATCTAGTCCCAGAGCAATGCTCACACTGAGGCATGGGATTTCCCCCCTCTACTACAAATCCCACAATTCCCCATTCTGAGAGTTCCTCCTGACATACGGACATTTATATATGGTTCACCTGGGAAAAAAGTCTAAACTAAGAAGCTTCCTCACAGCTAGCTGCAGCTTTTTCTCTGAATGGAAAACAAGGTGAGGCAAAATCCAGCTAGGCCTCAGTCTGCCTGCTTAGGCCCTTCTCCCAGGAGAGCCACATTTAGGTAGAACTCCCAGAATGAAAAATCATCGGATCTCTGATCCAAAACATTAAATATTCCGATGCCTACCCAGACCTCCAGAGCCAGTTTTGGGGATGCACAAGAGGACTGGGGTGGGGGTGGGGGCAAGAGAAGGGGATTGTTCTCTTTGTCATTCTGCTGCTGGAAGCAGTTCCCTCAGTTAAACAACAGCACTGGAAGTAAGAGACGTATTGAACTTATTTGAAACTTTCTTCTAGGCAGACATTTACAGGATTGCATTCTATGCTGTCCTGTCTCCACCAACCTGCTACAGTTGAGGGTATGTGCTATAAATTTTATTATTTTATTATACTGTATTTCAGGCTTGGGAAAGAGTCAATTTTATTTGATTCTGTCTGAACTTCTGAGTATTTCCATTGTTTGTTGTTGCCTTAAGCAGTGATTTCAGTTTTCCTAATTATACTCTTCGTTAACTGTATTCTGTTGCTTATTTTCTTGCCATTTGAAAATTATTCTGGGCATACGTTTTCATTTGTTCTTGAAACTGAGGTCCCCCTGCTGTTTTTTAGGGCTGCTGCCTACCATTTTGTTTAATTTGCCTTCCCTTGGATCACTTCCACCTAAAAATGTTGCCGAGTGCTAATTTTGTTCAGCAAGTTTTTTACTAAATGATATCATTAGAAATGTGGATTAATAAGATTAAGTTCTACAGGTTCTGAACTGCTAGATCAAAGCAGAGCTGTTTCCTTAAAGCTGAACTTCTCTCAGGGCTGATTAACATTCATTTGAGAGATCTGCTGGTCGGGTTCGTTAAAATCAGCATGAGCCTCCTAGTTCCTCCTTCACCATTCTGACCCATTGGCTTCTAGAGACCAACCAATCTCAAAGATCGCTTATGCATTTCTTTCCTACCTACCCTACATGCCCTCACATATTTACCAGAAATATTTCTGATGTGAGGCGGTTACAACATCAAGATACACACAGCATAATAATTTTGCACCTGAGATTTTTTTTAAATAGTTTCTCCCAGACAGAACATTCGCTGTTATTGGGATTAGTAGGTGGAGTGTGACAGAAGAGCTGTCACTGGCAAGTTCCTTGCAAAAATTTGGCACAAGGACTAAAATGCTTTTGTTTTTCACTCATAGCATAGAGAAGCCCACATAAGCCAGTGGCCAGCTTTCCATGACTTATGAAAAGCTTAGCCAAGAGAGGTGGGTGGGGTGCTGTGGTGCAAGATCTCCTAACAACAAGGAACACTCATGCACACAGTGCCCAAAAAGAGGGGAAATAAATGGGAAGAAGAAAAACATGGCTCGGGCAGCCAAACCAAGGGAAGTCCCCATACTCACCTGAAACCCAGACCAATGCCAGGTTTAGTGTACCTTGCAGAGCTCCATCAGAGGTCTGCTCACCCACTCCCCACCCCTTCCTGCTTACAAATATCCCAAGTTTTTTTTATATGTGGTCCCTTCTGCAAGAAGTAGGGAAGCTGCCTCTGGGCTTGGCACATTCCCTGTGCTAATCAGGTGTCCTTTCTAAGCAGCTCCTTCCCTGGAGTCTCTTGCAGGCACAAACTGTCACCATCTAACAAGTTATAATTCCTGGAGGAGTCTGGTCTTCTCCTTAGTCAAACTGTCAGTCGGTGTCACTCAGAGTTTCCACAGTTTTGGGTAGGCATCCTGTTTCTCTTCCATGTCAGTATCCTGCTGCTGCAAGGGGAGATTAAGAAGTGCTTACAGCTGGTAGGTGCTCCTGAACCCACCATGGGAGATACCTTGATTTATAAACCATCTCCGTGTGATTCCCAGCTGTCAACCATATCAGGTCTCTTGTCTCACATCCTGAGCAAGTTGGTGCGTGTGGAAATAGAGGGGAGGGGAGTAGAAAAGGAAGGACATCTTGCAGTCTGGCCACGTAGTTTGTGTTGTGAGGGATTCCTAGGCCTACAGCTGAGTTAGTTCTCCCAGTTACCAGCTTTCTGAAGCAACTCACTTGCAGCATCTCAACAGTGCTTCCCACTCAGTACATTTACCGTATTTTTCGCACCATAAGACACACTTTTGCCCCACAAAACAGGGGGGTGGAAAGTCTGTGCGTCTTATGGAGCGAAGAAAACAGATTATATTTTCCTGTTTTCTTCTCCTAAAAAATTGGTGCGTCTTATGGAAAGGTGCGTCTTATGGAGCGAAAAATACGGTAAATTGGTTGTGAGAAGGAGAGTAGACAGCCATTGTTACCTAATGACACACAGACACCCTGCCAAAACCTTCCCTATTGAAACATTTGTGAATGTTATGCTGAGTTAAAAGAGTGGTTTTGCTACCAAAATAGCTTCATGAGAGGGCTGCAGCCCACGGCTGTTTACTATTATCTATTAAATGGATGTATTTCCTGCCTGTTGTGTGCTGGGCAAATGGAAGACATAGCAAATATAGTACCAACCCAGTAGTGGTGCATCTCTCCCCTCAGTATAATTAGAGTGTAGGGTTTGCCTCTTTTATCCTGACTTCTGTTGTAGGCATGATTCAGAACTAAATATGAGCTGAGAAGGAGCCAGACCATGAGGAGCTTTCTTTCATTCTCAAGCAGCTACTTCAAGTTATAGAGCTTTCTTACATGCATAGTACTTATAAAAGCTAGACCAGATGTGATCAGATTCTGTCCTATATTTTGTGAAATTTAACAGCAGCCAGACCTGAGATTATGATTCCCAGTGTGGTGCCTTGGATAGAGTGGTGGACTAGGATTCTGGAGAAAAGGGTTTGAATCTCCACTTGGCCATGGAAACTCAGTAGAGGAGCTGAACTGTAAACCACTCCTGAAATATCCCACTTACCTTGAAAGCAAGTTGGAACCCACTCTAAGAGGGTTCCAACTTGATGGCACAGAACATGCATAGACTGGAGGTGGAAAATGATACAGAGGGAAAGGAAGGTTCAACTTCTCCTTCTCTGTTTTTCTCCCCTAGTTAAAATTATAAAGCTGGTATTTGCCCCTTGGAAGAAAATACATAGATAAATACATTTATTTTATTTTATTTTTTAACATAAGGGGTGACAAAAAGGAAAAAGGGAATTGGAACTGATGAGGAAGAGGGGAGACAATAACATACTAACATCCATTCTATACCTATTGCCATACCAAGGTTTTAGGTTATTCTGTTTACTCTTTTCTGCCTTCTAGATAAAGTTCTCATTTCAATATATGCTATTCACACGCTGCCTGTTGATTCAGTCCACTTGTTAAATAGATCTCATCTTTCTGTTGCCTTTTGCAAGGGATAGTCCTTCATGACTTCTGATATAAGATATCCATTTCGGCTATTTCCCGTATCTTTTCAATAAGATCTTCTTGTTTCGGTACCGTCGGACTTTTCCAATTTTTAGCATATAGAATTCTGGCTGCCATAACAATATATACAACTATATATTCCTTTGACTTATCTATATTATCGGGTATCATACTCAGTAAAAACAGTTCTGGGGTTAATGGCACCTTACATAGCAATATTTTTTGCAACATGGCATGGACTCTTTTCCAATATTGTTTCGCTACTCCACATGACCACCACATATGATAGTAGATTCCCACTTGTGTTTCATATTTCCAACACTTATTTGATACATCTGTATACATCTTTGACAATTTTTCTGGTGTCATGTGCCACCTATAAAACATCTTATATATATTCTCTTTAAAGTTAACCGATCTTGTAAGCTTTATGTTATTTTGCCATATTTTCAGCCATTGATCAATATCAATATTATGTCCTATGTTTTGTGCCCACTTAATCATACATTCCTTAACCATTTCATCTTGCATTTTAATTTCCAGCATATAATTATACATTTTCTTAACAATTTGTTCTTTTGAACCTAGCAAAAGTGTATCAAAAATCGTTTGCTCTGAGTAGAAACCTTCTATTTTATCTTTTGTATATCTAGATTCTAACTGTGCTCTAGGCCAGTGGTCCCCAACCTTGGGCCTCCAGATGTTCTTGGACTTCAGCTCCCAGAAAACCTGGCCAGCAGAGGTGGTGGTGAAGGCTTCTGGGAGTTGTAGTCCAAGAACATCTGGAGGCCCAAGGTTGGGGACCACTGCTCTAGGCCACCAATCTGTATAGATATTCTGTGACTCTAGCTCTTCGATAAATACATTTATCACAGAGCTGGCCAACTTTGACAGATCCAGAGCCAATTCCTTCCTTTGGGACTCACTATGGACTGGACCTCTCACTAAAATCACCTTTACCTCCCTTCCCTGCGGCCACCTCAAAAAACCCAGAAGTGAAAGAAAATCCATCACTGGTTTGGATAACAGATGAAAGGCTATATTTAGCTAAAGCAAGGTGCATACTATGCTTTAGGTAAGAAGAAGTGCTGGGAGATTTGGGGAAGTCTGGGGATCACAGACATTTAGCTCATGACCAACAGAAATTGCCTTCGCTGAAATACTGTATAACAAACAAAATATCACCAGATCATTGACAAGTTCTACTGTTTTCTAAACTCTATACAGGTATAGAGTTTATAGATGTATAATTCCATATAGTATTCCACCCCAATCCCTGCCCTGGGGTGAAGAGCATCCTGATGGGGGAGCATTTTGTAACAATGAAAACTGCATGTTACAAGGTGAAATCTGATGCCGTTTTTAAATACACACTGTTTTAAAAATAGCATCAAATTAAGTCTTATTGTTAGATATCTGTTCTTTAGTAAATTGAGTCTTTTTGCACCTTTAATAAACGAATCCAGAATGTGTTTAGCTGCATGACTCCTTGGCTTTTTAGCATATTCTTACCAAGTAAGTTGAAAAACACTCTTCTGACACTAGCTTTTGCTATAAAATATACAGAATCCAAGGTCAGCTTGTTGGCAAATGCTGAGAGCTCATTTCTGTACAGCAACTGATCTCAATTAACCATTATGGGACTACAAATGCATTGTAAGAAACAGATGCACTTAATTATATAAAAGAACTTAAGTTGAACTTCTTGTTTAAACCCATTTGGAAAGACTGTTTAAATAGAACAGCCAAGTTTGTACAGGTAAAGTGTAATTGCACTGACATTCCCCAGGGTCAGGCATCTTAAATCTTTGGTGAATGTTGTGCTGTGATAAAATTAGATGTCAGTGGTACCTCTAAAGTCCTAGCTTTATTTCTACGTTAACAACACAGATTTTAAACTCCCATCTGTCTGACCAAATGAATGTGAGGAAATAAGAGTATATTCTACATGATAGAATTGACAAGTAGTTTTCCAAGGTACAGCGTTCTGTTTTTGGACATATATGATTCTTCTGTGAATTAAGATGTGACCATACATTTAGGTCATTTTCTACAAATACATTTTGGAGTCATTGGTGAGAATTTGTTCTTTGTTTAGATTGCTGTTCAGCTTCTTTTTATTATTTGATTGTACATTAATTTGGGACCACTAACAAGGAGATGTGTATTTGTTATTAATTAAAACGAGTTATAGCCATATTATTAGACAAATAAACTGTTTTAGGCATGATTTTATGGATGTAATCAAAGGGCAGCAAATTGTCAGTTATATATTGACTTTACTGTTGTTTTGCTGCCATGGGTGCGGAAGAGGTATTTGTGAGATTTTTCTACCTCCTGCACCAAAATAACTTGGCTGACTTTAGCCACCATGCACCTTGAGTAGGGTGTGTTGGTTGCAATTAATTTCTTTGCTTTGGGCAACAAAATGGTTTGAGTCAACCATGATTAAAACACCTCTTGACTAGATTCTGCATGTGACACCTAGTAACTAATTATGTGCTCTCATGTTAATCCTAACTTGTGGAATCCTTTCCCAGGGTTTTCTAAGTATAAAATATTCAGCAGTGGTTTAGCATTCTTTCCTTTTGATGGCACACTAAGGTCATGCAGTGGGCCCAGGGTCACAAAGGCTGGCTTTTATCCTGGGAGGCCCAAACTCCTGACCTTTGGCTGTGCTCCAGTCAACTGAGCTAAGTCACCATACCACTTGTTTCATAAGAAATGCTCTGATCCACTTGGCAGGCCGCTATCAAATCTTTTGCCTTTGCTGCTTATTTGGAGTTGCAAAACTGAAATTGGGGACAATCCTCAAACAAACTGACCTTAGTTTGTCTGCCTTGGCCACACTTTCTGCTGGCTAGGGGTAGAGTGCTTTGCCACCATTGCACAAGCTGTGCCTGCTTCACTACAGGTAAATATGGTAATCACTGACTTGAAAGATGCTAATAAAAGCTTTCTAGTGTATGCACATGCAGTGGAGAAATGGCATGTGTTTTCATAGAATCATAGAATAATTAAATTGGAAATGGCCTATAAGGCCATCAAGTCCAACCATCTGCTCAATACAGGAATACAAATGATCTGCTAGGTGGTTGTCTCAATTTCTCCTTAATGCCTCCAGTTTCTTTTTCCTAGATGTAGTCTTTGCACTTCCCTGCACCCCCTGATCTAGGTCATTAATAAAAATGTTAAAGAGCACAGGGCCCAGGACTGAACCCTGGGATGCTGCACTTGTTACCTCCTTCCATTTGGAGAAGGGGTAATTAATCATCACCTTCTGAGTACAATTCTGTAGCTGTGTATCCACCTGACAGTTGTTCTATCCAGCCCACACATGGTTAGCTTGCTAATCAGAATATAATGCGTCACTTTGTCAAAAGCTTTGCTGAAGTCAAGGTATACGATGTCTACCAAATCAAAAAATGAGATCAGATTAGTTTGGCAGGATTTGTTCTTGATAAATCCATGTTGGTTTCTAGTTATTACTGCATTGTTGTCTAAGTGCTTGCACAGTAACTGCTTAATAATCTGTTCCAGAATTTTTCCTGGGATTGATGTTAGGCTGACTGGTGTGTAGTTCCCAGGTTCCTCCTTTTTGCCCTTTTTGTAGATAGGGACAACATTAGCCCTCCTCCAATCATCTGACACATCATCCATTTCCCATAATTTCAAGAAAATAATGGATATTGGTTCTGAGACCTCTTCAGCCAGCTTCTTCAATACTCTTGGTTGTAGTTCTTCCGGCCCTGGAGATATGAAATCATTCAAGGTAGTGAGGTATTCCTTGACTATTTGTTTATCACTCCAGCTACAGTCTTGTCCCCTCCACCTGCACTTCACAATTCTCTGGAGAGTCATAGCCTGTCCTTTGGGAAAAGACTGAGCTAAAATAGGAATTGAGCACTTCTGCCTTTTCTTTGTCTTCTGTTATCATTTATCCATCTCCATTGTGTAGCTGAGCCACAGTTTCTTTTCTTTGTCTTTTGCTATGGACATATATGAAGAATGCTTTTTCTGTTTGTTGCTTTTAGTGTCTCTCACTAGCCTCAGCCCGTTCTCAGATTTTGCCCTTCTAATGAGATCCCTGCCATTCCTTGCTACTTGCCTATACTTTTCTTTTGTGGCCCGGCCTTCCTTCCACTTCCTATATGTGCCTCCTTTTTTTTTGCTTGTTTGTTTTCAGATCCTCTCTGAGTTTTTTGTGAAGCTACACGAGTCTTTACACATGTAAAAACTTACATTCAGTTTTCATGTTTGTTCATATTAAAAATGCATGCAATATTGAAATGGGACCATGACATTCCTATCTTTCAGAAGTCGGCGATGATATTTTATTTTCTCAGAGGTTTTGATCTTGAGTGGAATTGTTTTTTTTTTAACTACAGCTATTTGCATGTGGTATTTTATTGTTGGTTTATTATAGTGAGCTTATTGCTTTTGTTATAGATTCTTGGTGTATGGCACCATGGGAATTTTAAAAATACTAAATGTTTGCAACAAAATTACATACATTAGGATAGATTAAAAGGTAATGCAGTTGCTATTTTCTGTGGGAGGATTATCCAGTGCCCTAGAGAAACACAGGAACCTGTGAATGATCTCAGGTAGTTCAACCAAAGGTATGGTTTATCAATTACTGACTAAAATCATGTTACTTAGCATCATTATCATTATTATAATCTTAGAACTGTAGAGCTGGAAGGTACCCTATAGATCACTGAGCCCAGCCCCTCTCAATGAGGCGCAGTGGGGGGAACCAGACTCCCAACCAATGTACTATGAACCAGGTTGGGAGTCTGGTTCATAGTACATTGCAACTCATCTAGAGTTCATAGTACATTGCAACTAGAGTACATCTACTTGAATCAATGGAACCTATGAAGGAATTCACTCAGTAAATCACCACTGATGAGCCTACTCTAGTGAAACATTTAACAACAGGATTTACATTTAACAACAGGATTGCAGATACTCTTTAAAAGCCAGATCAGGCTGAATGGAATATAAATTTTTTTAACCTATGTGTTACTCTATAGTTATGTAAAATCAAAATTAAATTTCTGTATCCTGTACAGTCCCATTCTTTAACAGTCTTGCAAATAAACAGGGGCGAGGCTGTTTTCTATTCTTAATGCCATTGAATTTGTACATGCAAACAAGACAGATGTTTATTCCTACAGTTCTTCTGAATATCTGGTCCAGAGAAACTGCCTATAATTCTGAGGGCCTTTTCTGATGACTATTTCATTGCACAGTAAATGGGTATTTGCTTCTCAGCTGATGTGATTACATTTACATTTGTTTGTGAGGGAATGTTTTTGCTATAGAGAAACTGTATTTTCTCAGCATCTTAGTGGTAATACAAAAGTGCTGATTACTCTCTCTCTCTCTCTCTCTAGATAGCAGTTTGTTGAGTGTGTATGGTTTGTAGTGTTGTATGGAATGCAACCATACAGGTATAAGCAACCACTGGCTAGTGATAATCATCCACTGATTATCAGTCCTAGGTCTTGTGAATTTTTAAAAAAATAGATTCTGGAAAATAAACTCTTCCGACTCCACTCAAAATACAGTAACAAATATACCAGCAATCTCCTCCTCCTTCTGTCGCAGTGCTGAACCACTACTACTCTTCCCCAGACCTTCCCTAAGTTATTTGCTTCCTTGCCTGTTGCTGCTCTCCGCATTCCCCCTTTCTTTAAAAATGCTCAAACAGGTAATTCCTACCCCCACCCACACCACAACCTATTTTGAAGCAAGCTTATCCTACTCCTTTATGTAGGAACAAGAAACTCTTTCACTTCAGCTGAAATAGACCTCATGCTAGTACGTATATGAACAGCAGAGCAATCCCAAAGAGATGGAGATGAGTCACTTATTGAGCTGTGCTGGCTTGTATTGGCCAGGGTAAAAAGTGCGTGCGTGTGGATTTTTGATCTCTTATGAAGACAAGAGTCACTGGAAAAGAGAATAATGCTAGGAAAACTTGAAGGCCATAGAGGAAGGGGAAGATGAAATATAAGATGAAACAGTGCTGTTCCATTCATTTGAAGTGTGCTTGGACACATAAAAGCTTCTGTAAAATAAAAACTAGTTAGTTTTGTAGGTGCTACATGACTGTTTCTGGTTTAAATTGTTGCAGCAGACAAACATGGCCACCTGCTACCTTATCTCTTCAAATATGAGATGGATTGACTCAATAAAGGAAGTCACATACTTCAGTTTGCAAATGCTGAGCAGGGCTGTTAATGAAGTGTCATAAGTCAGAGGCAGCTGACTCAAAACAGGCTTGCTTCCAATATTATTTCAGCTCTTGGGACTGCATACGTTCCAAGGCACAACAATCCATTTATCCTATCAATCCTTGGTTGTCTCCTCAACGATGCTTCTGCTGAACTGCCACATTTTGGGCCTCACTTCCAAGCACTATTGGTAGGAGAGCTGGAGTAGCAGGGTAGGGCAGCCACCATGAGGCCCTCTTCGTAGGCAGAGAGGGAAGTTTGGATACCCACAAGGAGTATAAGATTGCTTCCTAAATAAATAAATAAAAAAACAAAATTGGACAGGCTCTGAGCCTAAAGGAAAAGAAAGTTGTTCTTGGTAGATGACAGTACAGTATGTAGTTCCTTGGGATCCAGGTCCCCCTTTTTCTACCTGGGTCTCCAAAGCAGGATGAAATCCACTTCTCTTGCCCCGGATGTAGCTGCCTCCCTTTGGTTTAAAAAGAATATTATTTGAAAGCAAAGTGTTCTAAGCATTTCTGCTCCCACTCAGGCTAGCTGCATCTGTAACCACCCATTAAGAGTCCTGCACTCTGGTTTTACAAGTGGGAATTGTAACTGTATACAATGCAATATTATCTTGTGCCCAAGGAAGGCTGGGAATGAGCTTGAAAAGCATCAGGGCAGCTTCTGTGAGAACATTTATTCATGAGGAGACCTTTAATTCCTCCCTCCCCCTGTGTACCTCCTAACATAAGATCTATTTATGGCAACGCGACCTCTGCAGCACTGTGTTCTTTGCAAGCTTGGCTCCTCTGATACATGGACAGTCTACACAAATTCGGCTTTAAATATTAACACAGAATGTGGGAATATAGGCCCCGTATGAAAAGGTGAAGTATTTCAGGCTGCTTGTTGGTCTCTTAATGCTGCTGCCAGAATGGTGTTAAAAGAACTGTCAAGACAACCCCATCCTAGCTGGTTTTTATCTATGCCTTGTGGTCCAGATGTGGAATGATAACTCAAGATTTAATTGACTTTCTGTCCTGAACTGTAGTCTGCAGTATAGCTGCAAGTCATCTGGGTCTAGAACTCCCCTCTACCCTTGCTGAAAAAGGAGAAAGGGGAAGTCATGGCAGCAACTTCATTTGTGTAGCCGGCCATCACCGTTGGTACCTCCACAAGCATCCCGATGTCTTGCTTCTAAAGATCTAGGATGGTGGGCAATAGAGATCTTTGGCTGCTGAGGCAGAGAGCAGAGTCATCAAAGCGGAGCCAATGAAGAACACAAGCAGAGCCCAAAGCCCTCTTTAGTTCAACAGTCTGTTCACAGAATCAATCGGTTGGCAAATCTTTGTTGCCTGAGGGAAGCATACAAGTGGGACATGATGCAACTGCATCTAGTTTACTACCCAGCCTCTTCTGATACAATGCATTATGATGCGCAAAACTGAAGTGTGGCATCCGGTTTGGTATGTATGTATGTTGGATGGGTGCCTCACCTTGAAATGTTGGGAGAAGCCTCCCTGTCTCAGCTAGGCCAATGAGCTTTCTGTGGCTGGCAGATGATGTGTGTGTGTGTGTGAGTGCGTGCCGCTTTTCCAAGCTCAAAGCTTCCATCATCTCATTATATTAGACACCTTACTCATCCAGTTATGCATACTGTTCCTTTAATGAAGAGTTTGGGTGCACAGCATCCAGCCATGGGAAAAGGACAATAAGAAAAGAAAAATTGTTTGTTTACAGTGCCATTCTTTGCACTGCAAGGCTGCATGTCTATGCATACCCAAATGTCAGTAAGCACCATTGACCAAAGTGGGGCTTCAATCTCAGTTAAAACCTAGGAGAGGTCATGATTGCAACAGGGAGAGTTGTAATCTAGAGAGTACACTAAAGGATTCTTCTGAACTCATTTGTCTGGTGCAACAGCAGTACATCATATCAAAAAGGGAAACCATGGCAAACAAATTAACTTTTAATGCCAAGATGGCAAAACAAGGGTTGAATAGTGCCACACTATGTCCCAAAAAGAACTTATTTGAGCCCATGCCATTCTGTTCCACTAGCAATTGGCTGCATAGCATTCAAATTTCATGTGAGAATGTCCATCACAAAGGTTCCTATTCTTGCCTGTTCTATGTAAGAAACGGCATGTTGCAAAAATCCAGGTAATGCATTATCTTCTCATACTCAGAAATGAAGAGGACTGGGCTGCAGATTTTGAGAGCACGAAATATCCATGGCTAGTCATGTCTACAGGTGGGCAAGCTGTTGGAAAATACTGTGAATCCACTCTGGTTTTCAGTATGAACTTTACAGGATTGATTCAAGGGTGCTGATCTCTAGCCACAAAATATGTTCAGCACTTTGACAAACTCTGGTAAAGAACAGACTCAATCCTGGAATGCATTCACATTCCTCATGAAACTGGAATCAGCAGTGGGTCCTATAGCAAATCAAGCTTGAACTATCTCTGGAGGCAAAAATGTTGAAACATGTCCTACTTTGGGCACATCACGAAAAGGCCAGATTGATTGGAGAAGACAATAATGCTGAGAAAGGTTGAAGGCGGTAGGAAAAGAGGAAGACAAAATACGAGATGAATTGCAAACTCAAGCTACAGCCTTGAGTTTGCAGGAGCTGAGCAGAGCTGTTGAGGACAGGACATTTTGGAGATCGCTTACCGTATTTATAGGGTTGCCATAACAACAACTACAAGTTGTTAGTGGATTTGAGGATAGTGGAGGATCTGATCTGAGCCTGCCCATGTCCTATGCATATATGTAATGAAATGCTTGCTGGGTTATAGTTAATGCCATTAAGGGTTGTGACAGATATATGTCTTTGCACTTTATGTTTTGTACATTGAGCCACTGCAAACTCTGCCTTTTTTCCCTATGAGCAAATAAAACACCAGTTTGAGTATCTCATGAATCCTGGGATGTGATTTAAGAACTAACTTCCAGACAGGCAACTCCTATGACCTCAGCTCTGTTTCATGTTTGAAATCATGAAAATCAAGAGTGCTTGTTCAGACAGGGCATTAAGGATCACTTGCTACTACCCTACTGTTCGTCACTTACTACTTTTCAAGTTTCCTACAGCAAGTCACAGGAAGTTGGTACCTGTTGCTTTTTATTTTGTTTTGTTTTGCTTTTCCTGTAGGTTTCCTGTGGTCCTTGGAAGCCAGACAAAGGGTTCTCTTTCAGTAAATTTTTTAAGGGACAGCAGCCTTCTTTTATTGAAAACTTCTGAGTGAGGATGCCCAGGAGAGGGAGAAAGACAGGCAGACAGAGAGAGAGAGAGAGAGAGAGAGAGAGATGGCAGTGAAGTGGCCTGCACTGGCATTAGGGAAGGGAAGAGAAATTGATGGGACAGTGACTCAAAGCCCCCTCAGCTTCTCCACTTTTTAAGGAGAGAGCACTTTCCCCCCTTGCACTGGCTGCCATTTTTTAAAAAATATTTCAGACTGTAATATCGATATGTCACTATTATAGAGAGAAAAAATTAAAATAAATCAAACTGCAGTACAATACAAGCACAAGGACTCTCTCTCTCTCTCTCTCTCTCTCTCTCTCTCTCTCTCTCTCTCTCTCTGTCTCTCAGGGAAGCCCAGTGGAGAAGGAGACTGGTGAGAGGGAAGGCACACCAGTGAGTTGTGGGAGTGGCAAACCCCACAGACACAATTTACATTGACAGAGGCATTTGCATCTGTTGATTCAAACTAAATTTCACAAGCGAGTTAAAATAAATTACCTTCTTGGCACCCAGTAAAATACCTCACTTTCTGACCAAAAAAAGATGTTTTCTGGGGGGGGGGGGAATCTGCACTTCCATGTGCGGCATGTAGTTATCTTTTTTTAAAAAAATCAATTTAAAACATGTTAAACCAGATTCAAATACAGATTTATTTTCTAGTGTAAGCACACACTGAGAGTATAAAACTCTAATGGAAAAGATGAGTCCTATATAGCCTACATGGGGAAGGTGGAAAAAAAGGAATAACTATTCACATTAGAGGGGACAGGAACCAATAAAGTTGTATAAAACAATGATTCTGTTCGTTTCTTAGCAATGTATTTGATCTCATTGTCTTGTGTTTTGCTTCCTCCTGCAGCATGTGGCTAAACTCACTCCTATGAGTCATCTTTAGCTATTTTTTTGTGTCTATGCACTACTCAGCAGTGCATTCCCTCTCTATTTGTGGTGGCACACTCCAGTCTAGGTTGTATAATCTGATTGGCAGGAATGGGAGGAGTTTCGTGAATGTGGGGGGGGGGCAGTAGTTTACCTGTCATTCCCTTCCACTTTTGTCTCCTCCTTCCTTTTTCAAATATTGCAGAAACTGTTTTTAAGTTTTAGAGATAAGTAGCTAGTTACCTTATTTACAGAACTACCGAAGGCATCAATGGTAAGTTTTCATGCTGAACACTTCTTATGCTTTAGCTCAGCACTTAACTGAAATGGGGATGGCACAACAAATACTATCTCTCTCCATTTCAGTGCTGAGCTGAGGGTGCAATCCGGCACTAGTGTTCCACCTATTGAAAAATTCAGGGATTTGGTGGAAATCCTGCTATACTGCTGAATTGCAGTCTATACCATCAACATGAAAGATAAATGGGTGAGACCCGTTATACATTCCCTTTGTAATGTGTCTATGTTTGTCTGGATTTTCTGTTTTTGTGGCTCCACTTGGGTTTACCAGGTATAGAGTGGATGTCTGTTCTATCAGCATAAAAGTGATATTACCTCCAGCCTACTGCATTAGTTTGTTTTACTTGATGAACCACCATACTCTGGTCCTACATAGTAGCAGGAGTAACCAACTTCACAAGTGACATCATATGTGACATCATATGTGACAAAACATACTGGCATATGTTGTTACAGTCAATAATTTGCATTGGCACTGAAATAGAGGTGTGTGATTGCACACGTTAGGGTAGGTGCACATTTTTCCTTCTGAAGAAAAAGTTTATATAAAAGTTTATATAAAAGAAATTCATAATTGATGGTACTTTATGGACTAATTCATTTGTGGACACTGGTAGCTTTCCAGATGTTGTTGGGGGGTGGTCTTTGCCTCTTCTGACTAAAGCTGATGGGAGTTGCAGTCTGGCAATATCTGGAGGGCCATAAATTGCTCACCTCTATAACACATAGTGTGTATCGGTCAGCCTTCACAAAATCATTGTCCTTCAGTTGTTTTTGGACTATAACATCTGTATTATCTCAGCATGACCAATGGTTTGGGATTATGGGGGCTGGAGTCTAAACATCCAGAGGGCCCCTATTTGATAAAGACTTGTGTTTGAAGAAGCTGGTCATGTTGTTTCTACATGAAAACTGATATCATCTGTGGTTCTTGGAAGCACATGCATTTTGTCCTAGACCTTGATTTCCCTGTTATAAGACATCAAAGAGCAAAACAGATCTATGTTTATGAGATTGGCAATCACGACATATACAGTGGCATCTTCAAATTATAATGGAGATAGAAGGGCCTCCTTCTCTCAGCCAGTGTTATTGGAAGGATAATGGGAGATGGAGCCCATAGTTTCCAGTTTCCGTGAGAGGCTCAGGCCTGAGATTTTTAACCAAGGATCCTTCAGACCTTTCCCCTCTTAATTTGGCCACTGTGTAGGAATGCCTGAAATACTGTACAGAGGCCAAGTGAATTTTGAGGAGAGCGTATTTGCTGAGCATATAGGCGGAGGCTCGAAAATTCGCATACTGTATAAGTTGTTTCCGTGGTTAGGCCAGCAATGCTCACCAGCGTGTGAACGTGGCCGACAGCTATGCCAGACGGAGGGCTTATCACGGAACGGGGTGACGGTGCATGTATATTATTGCAGGCACGGATGCTGCCGGTGCCTTCAAGCGCGCAAGGGTGTGCGCCGAGGATGGGGCTCAGTGGGGAGTCTTGGAGCACGGATATGAACGGAGAAGCGCGTGTGAACGCGAAGGCTGGTCAGGCGACACGCGTGTATGTTATGTGTGTGTTCGCGCGCGTGCGCGCGCTTAGCTCAGTCGCCTGGAGTGGAAGGCGCGCAGTGTGTGCTGGCGCGTGAGCGCACCCGGGTCACACTTCCCTGCACGTGCAACGACGCCCCTTCCTCACCCTTGGCGCGCGCCGAGCCATGCCACCTGGGCGCGCGGCGCTGCCCGGCTCCCTCGCCTCCCTCCCCGCTCCTCTCCTCTCCTGCCGCTTGCTGCAGTGTTGGGGGGAGGGCAGATCGGGAGCAAGATGGCGTTGCTGTTGCAGCTTCTCCCTGGGTCAGCACTGGAACAGCTCCTTCTTTTGCATTCCCATTAGCGCCGGCGGCAGCGGCGGCGTCGGCTCCGGAGCCCTGCTGTAAGCGCTCTGCAGCCTCCTCGCTTAACGCCGGCCTGATCGCTCCCGGCGGGAATCCATCCCGCCGCTCCTGCAGCAGCACTTCTCAGGGCTCTTGTTTTGGTGCAAAGCTTCCCCCCTCTGTGGTAGCCGGAGGCGGGGGGGGGTGAGTGTGCGACTACATTTCTCTCTTCTCTTTTCTCTCCCCCCCCCTTTTTTTGGCAAGATCCTCCCTAGACTGTGTGGGCGTTCTTTGGAAGACGGCACCAAACCTCCAAGTCAGTCAGGTGCAATTTGATTTTGCTAGCAGCTGCTTTGAAATTTGGGGGATTTTTTTGGCTGGGTGCTTGTTTGTCGTGGTTTTTTTTTAAAGCCCTTCTCATCTTGCATTAGCAGCCCTGAATGCCGAGAGGGTTTTTATGTATTTTTTGTAATTTTTTTGCAATTTAACAAAGCTTAAATAATCACGACGTTCCCCAGCGACTCTCTCCAAGGCACTTGCAACCGCGGCCGTTGCAACCGGAGCACCGTGCGCATCTTCCCATGGAGGCCGTGATCTGCTAAAACATACACACACACAAATATACAAATACCTGAAGGAGACGCATCGGGATAATAACATGGAGGAAGAGGAGGAGCTGCAGCACTGAATTCCCGGGCTGTGCTATCAAGCGGCAAAGAGATGGTGATTTTGTAATGTGTTCCCGGTGCAACTTCTGGAGTTGTGAGAGCTTTTGCCTCCCCTTCCCCCGCCTCACCTGCCTCCTACTTGCCGCCTGTCTCCTCTATTTTTGATCTGCCGTTTCCGCTCTTCTCCGCACCCCCCCAAAGCCCCCTCCCCACTTTTCCCGCTTTGCCATGGGAATGGGGGCAGGTTTCTTGGCCCTTGTCATGTCGGCTTCATTTTTCAATCCCAGCTTTGCCTTCAGTTCGCACTTCGACCCCGGTAAGTTGATTTCTTGTCTGTAGCTTTGGGGGCCCCAAAAGCCTGGCGGGGTTCTCTGTTGCAAAACGATTCTTTCCTTCCCTCCTGCCCGAGTCCTTCCCGTTTCTTCTCGGGATCTGAGAAGAATTTCTCTGCTCCTTGGCTTTCCCACCTCAGTTGCCCAGAGCCTGATGATGGGGGAACATTTTGTTCTTTCCTCCGCAAGCACTGAGCCGATTGCCTGCCACCACCACCCCCTCCCACCCTCCGCTGCACAGACCCTCCAACCCTCCTTGCAACTCTGGCTTTAAAACAACAACACCACCCAGTGCTGAACCGGATCCAACATATGGATCGGTGATCGGGTGGCACCGCAAGCAGGCAAACCGAGTCACAGAGGCTGCTTTTGTTTTGGGCAGGGATTTTATTTTTTTGAAAGATCACGAATGAACAGATGCTTCCTGCAAAGCTGCATCGCTATTGATCAGCTGTTCAACCTTTCCGTTTCCCAATTGAGGGGACCCGGGAAATAATTCTCGTGCGTTTCTTATGTAATTGGACATTGTAAACATCAGCCCTCCCGATGTAGGGGACTTCCTCTGAGGCATGCCCTTCATGCACGCAAGGTATTTTCGGCGGCCACTCTTTCAAACAGGGCTTGTTTGGGTTAGGTAAGAGATGGAGAGGGATTGGCCTGCCTTGGAAAGTTGTTTTGGAATCGGAGAAAGGCAGGAGGAGTTGCATAAGCCTGGGTGTGTGTGTGTGTGTTTCCAACCCTGATGGAGGTCCCTTTTTCCTGCGTTGTGGAGGCAGTTGTTTTAGGTGAAGTTAAGCAAAGGGGGGGGGATGTCAGTTCACCTTGGGGAGGGGAGGGCTTTCTGTGTGAAGGGTGTCCGTGTGCATTAACTTCCCTTTGGTAGAGGTGACCCGTATACCCCGTTTGGCTGCAGCTGTTTTGCCTGGGTAATCGTTAGCTCTTGATTTGCGGAGGGGGGGGCAGCCTGCTGTCCCTGCAAAGGGAGCCTTGCTCCCCAGAGGGACTTCCATCTTCTGGTGACAGGCTCCCTTGCTTTTCCCTCCAGCGAGAAATCCTGAAAGGTAAAAACCGAATCCTTATGCTGAGCTTCTCTGTTTGCTTCTGGACTGGGTTGTACCTCCTTGGTCTTATTGTTGCCATTTCCTTTTATTTTCAAAATAGCTTCTAGTTCCTCTCTCTCCCCCCCAACTCCCCCACTGTCCTCCTAGAACTGTCACTTCATCTCCAGTCACTGCTTGATGTGTTCACGGCCCTTTATCTGCAAGCTGTTGGAAGATGGACTCAGTCGGCTATGAATGAAACATGAATTTGTCTTTAATATCTCCAAATGTCACTTCTGTGCTCTCTACTGGGATTGTCTTGTTGGGGGGTGGCGTGAGGAAGAGATCCCACTGTGTTCTGCTCTGATATTTTGGCACAATCTTCTGGATTCCGCTGCAGTTGCATTTGCAGGCCTGGAGTGAAGTCTTGGACTCGGTGGTGAGATTTGATTTCTCAAAAGACTTTTCCCCCCCCCATGAAACATTTTTGAGCAAAGGAGGAAGCACAAACGGCAAGCAGATAGAGAGAGGCGCCCTTTTATTCTTGGAAAATCACACATTAATTTGGTTTCTTCAAGTTGTTTCATACAGTACCATATTTAGCAAAGGTTGGTGAAGTGTTAACTAGTGTAATTATTATTTTGGACTATATGAAACCACAAGTACATTATGCAGGCATTAAGGAACTACCGGTATATGTTTTGTAAGTAGCTACCTTGCAATTTTCAATGGTGAATATATGCTTGTTCCCTTACTTATCCATGTTGCTGTTGCAATGCATGGTCCGACCTTGCATTCTATCAGTCTGGTAGATGGAGGATGATATGGGTACTCCTCCTCTTTCATCTCCCTTGAAATATATGTATAAGGATTACCCGGAATCTCAAAAAGCCTTTAATAAGGTCCCTTTCCTAAAATCCACATAGACATCGAGTGCTGATAAGTACAAAGGGATGCACACATGAGCAAAATATTATTATGTTATCTTAACTGTTACTAACAATTACCTCTCCAGAAAAAAAATTGGCTCACTGTGATGCTACCACTTGCTAGAGATTGTTAAGAAAAGAATAAGTATTGGTGAAAAGAACATAATGTCTATGTACTCATTATTTGATGTGATCTGTGTCTACTTGAATAACGCATGAAACTCTGGAGGCTTGCCTTAAAAATAAACCAAACTGAGAATGGCTGAGGTGACAGCTACATCTATTATGTGGAGCTATACGCTGTATGAAGAAGGGTAACAAAGAAGATGTTTTTCTCATCTTAGAAAAATGAAAGTGAAATAGAATGTAGTGAGTTAATCAGAATTTTTAAAAATAAACTCTATAAGAATAGTTTTGTGCAGCTCTGGTAAATGGCCAAAGTGTATCTGGATGAGTTGCTTTTACATGAGCTGCAAGCTGAGTTAGGTACAGTACCTGGCCTGTATTGTCTTCAGTGTGTTCCAGCTTGGCTGTAATGTCAATTCAAAAATAGCATGCCATGCGGTGTGCATCACAGTACTGGTGTAATCACTTTCTTGATATGCGTAGCGTCACGGTGTTGTCCTGGGATCTGCCATGGTCCGCCATTCTTAATTTGAGGATATAAAAGTCTGATTGTATGGGACAGGTAGGCATGGACTCCTTTCCTCAAGGGGAAAGTGGGTAGATGAGTTACACTTCCATTCAAAGCCTGATCTGTTGCCATATTTAGGTTCTTTGGGAACAACATTCTTAATGATTGGCTGGTTTACAGTGTTTGTTTCCTTGTTCATTTGTTTGTTTCACCTGTGCCTGTACATATGTGATTTGGATTCTCTGCATGTTATTTTGAGTCATCTGGAGACTGCTCTCCAGATGCAGCTGTTCTTTCATTGTTAGAGTGTGTTACTACTACATGAGATGGACCAGTTGTCTTTTTAAAAATCTCATTTCTGAAGTGTCATCCATACAGTGTGTAGTGCTAATATTGATTGGTGATACAGCAGGGAGATCAGAGAGGGGAAATCCCTGTTGTTAGTACTTCAACTGCTTTCCTGTCATTTCCTCCTCCTAGTTCTACTGAGATGATTTCTTAAAGTGGCTCGCCTAAGGTTGGAAGATGAAGGCTTGCTTAAGGCAGGCCACCCTCTGGACTCATTGCTGGGATTTGATCAAGCTGACTTGCTGACTTTAAGACAGAGCTTGGAATTAACATACAGTACTATATGTCACTGGATTACCTGTAAACCGTTACTTCAATTAGTAAGTAGGGGAAATTTCCCATTTCAAGTATTGGTAGTAATGGATAATTGAGTAAATGAGTAACAGTAACAATTCAAACTCCAATACCTAAAAAGTATCAAGATCTGTTGATATTTATAGCCAGCTATCAGACCCCAGAAAACTGTCAAACGTATGGAACATAGTGATGAAAACTTATTTTGGGTCAGGAAGTGTCAAAGAGGATCAGTATTTGCTTAAGTTGTTCACAGCCACTAAGCAGCTCGAGGCTGCAAGTGAATTCATGTCTCATTGCAAGGGGGTTGCAATGGAATGGACAAACAATCAGATAAACATGAGAAAAAAAACATGGGGAAAAGTATTGCTGGATAGCTCAGTTGTTTAGGTGCTGGAGTTCGATTCTCCACTGTACCTCCTTGACAGGGGCTGGATTAAAAGACCCATAGAGTTGTTCTCAGCTATGCAGTTCCGATATGATGGTGGTGATGGTAATGATGATGATGGTCATTGTGTTTTGGTCTTTGTGCTATGATTCTTGGTCAGCCAGTATAAGTTTATTGGACCTTCAAACAGAAGCTGGCCTGGTTCCTATAGAGTCTGCCATCAGGAAGTACAGTGGTGCCTTGTAAGATGATGTTAATTCGTTCCGTGAAAATCGCTGTCTTGCGAAAACATCGTCTTGCGAAATGCGGTTCCCCATTGGAATGCATTGAAATCTATTTAATGTGTTCCAATGGAGAAAATCACCCATAGGGAAACCGTTTTGCGAAGCATGGACCCAGCTGTCAAAATTGCTGTCTTACAAAAAAACCATTCCTAAAAAAACCATTTTGAGAAGCACGGACCCAGCTGTCAAAATTGTCGTCTTGCGAAAAACCATCCCCCCCAAAAAAACCTGTCTTGCGAAGCACGGACCGAAACATTGTCTAGCGAAAATCGCCCATAGGGAAAACCATTTTGCAAAGTGCTATAGCGATCGCAAAACCCATCATCTTGCGAATTAACCGTTTTGCGAAGTAATCGTCTAGCAAGGCACCACTGTATGATGTCACATTCAAAAGAATGGGGACCATCTGGTGGCGTTGCAAAATGTCTATAGTGAATTTCCTAGGGTTAGGTAGGGAATGGAAATGTGAATTTGTTCTGGAAGGGTATGGCTAGAAGGTAGATATTGTGATGGTGTCAGAGTTAGTACACAGGGTGTGCACAACATGGGTGTGATATGGTTGTTGGTCTGTTTGTTCCCTCACCTTGAGCAATTCTACTTACCTGGATTGAGCTTTGGCTTATTTGTTTCTCGAAGTCCATTTCAGGCAGATAGCAAGGAGTCCACCGCTTTCCCTGAATCAGACAAGAGAGCTGCAGGAGTACTGATGGGACCTCACATTGTCTGTGATAATTGAATCTTGCAAAGTCCTGTATTCAGTTGCATGCATTATGGTGGTGGAGACAGAAAACGAATCTTTTGGCACTCGACAAAACAGATACTAAAGGTGAGGAAAAACTGTCTGCCCACAGTACTATCTGGTTTCCATGAAGAGGTGGTAATGGAATCACTGTAAGTCCTGGAATCCATGCAGGCAGTCCCAAAGAATAGTGTAGCTAAAGGCTTCTGAGGGATCCAGGAAATACTGTAATCCAGTCTTCCTTCTCTTGCCATGTTTCGAGGACAAATCATCTATGAGAAAGATCAAGGCAGTTTTAGTTTCTGAAGCAGACTGATCTGCATTGTTGAGGGAAACAGTAGCTGGGCTGCATCTCTGTGTGCTCAATCACCTTGCATAAAAATGTCAAACAGTAGACTAGTTTGTGACATGTGACACAAGATTAAACTGATGCTGGCTTGTTTTTTTTAATGATTGCCTTCCTTGACAGGACAGGAAAGATCCCTTGTAGCTGTGAGATATTTATTGCTAGTAGAAGGAGATAGATGGATGTGTGTGTGTCTGTCTGTCTGTCTGTCTATCTATCTAAGGTAAGAGGGGGGGAAAATTAGCTGCATTTAATAGTATACTGTACTTGGGATTGGCCACCTACATCCCACATGATTTCCCCCCCCCCCAATGAGTTGTGTGTGTTAAACTGCCAAGGGTTCCTGACATTTTACCCCCAAATGTTTGTCACTACAAAATAGTATAGTAACAGCCCCCATTTTTAAACAGGATGAAGTGCCTAGTTCTAGAGGTGTTGGCAGTGCCTGCTGTTACTACTATTACTGCCACTGGTTTTTTTGGAATTTTTCTTGAATCCCAACTTTCCTCCAAGGTGCTCAATGCTGTCTTATTGCTCAACCACTGCAGTTGAAAGGTCTTTCAAGACGGGCTGCCTTGAGTGAGGATGTCTGGTTAAGAAGATTGTTGGAGTTCCAGATGATGGGTACTGTTCAAACCTTGGTGGTTCCTTGTGTGCCTCTGCTACCAGGACTCCTGTATAGTTTTTGTGCCTTGCTGTAGAATTGGTGGTGATGGCCACCATCATTAGTACCCCCTGGCCAGGATCTTGGCATCAGGCAGTGGGATAAGCCAGTAGTAGTCCATGTTAAAGTAGCAGGGAAAATGAAGGATGAATCTCAGGGCGAGAGCAGTTTCTAGTTTTTGTACTGGAATGTAATGTTTAAGTATATTTTATTAAGTAGCCACCTCATGAATTCAGTGAGCCAATGTATCTATCCTGTGAAGAGAGAGACCTAGTACTGTACACTTGGACATGCAGGTAACTCTGTGTGGGGGAGACAGACACACACAGACACAGACACAGACACAGACACAGACACAGACACAGACACAGACACACACACACACACACACACACACACACACACGGGGGGGGAGAGGGAGGGAGGGAGGGGAGAGGACTCTTCTATATCTGGTAATGGGATAAAAATGAGGAGTCTTGTTCAATGCAAAGAAGCAGTGCTCTTTCTCTTCGTTTTCTATGACTGCATTGGGTTAGTGGACCAGACAACTGGCCACCTATAATGTTCTTTGAAGCCACTACCTAGTATTTTTTTGTATCATGTAGGCAGAGTCAGACAGTCTAATATTTTGTTCTACTAATTACCATCAACACCAGTCAGCATGGTTTAACATAAAGGATTATGGGAGTTATAGTTCAGAACATTTGGAGGGCACCAGTTTGCCTACTCTTCTACAGTGGTGCTGTTTCTTAGCAAGAGGAGAAATGAGAGCTGTGTGCTTGCTTCTATACTTCAGTAACCAGGAGTCAAAACTACAAATATGTAACCCAAAGCTTACAGTGGTGCCCCGCTTTATGATTACCCCATATTACGACGAATCATGGCAATGTTTTTGCGATCGCTTTTGCGATCGCAAAACGATGGTCTAAATAGGGTTTTTTCGCTTTGCGATGATCTGTTCCCTGCTTCGGGAACCAATTCTTCGCAAAATGATGTTTTTTTAACAGCTGATTGGTGGTTTCAAAATGGCCACCAGGTAATTAAAATGGCTCCCCGCTGTGTTTAGGGACGGATTCCTCGCTATACAGGCACTGAAAATGGCTGCCGTATGGAGGATCTTCACTGGACGGTGAGTTTTTAGCCCATTGGAACGCATTGAACGGTTTTCAATGCGTTTCAATGGGCTTTTTATTTTCGTTTTACTATGTTTTCGCTTAACAGCGATTTTCCTGGAACAGATTATTGCCATTAAGCGAGGCACCACTGTATTTTGCTCACCACTTATTTACTTCTCTAGGTTTCTCTCTCAGCAGGAACACTAGCAGCCAGTCATTAGTGGTGGTAAGTGTGACTGTGGTGGTAAGGAGCATCTGTGACTCCTCCATCTTGTTTGCCCTATAGCATTTTCCTCCTTCCATATTAAATCTGACAGCATTGAGGAATTCATGCTGGGGGTCCAGACGCAAATGTCTTTAAAAATGGACTTCGGTTTGTTTTCTACCAAATGGTTGCTAAAGAAAGAAAGAAAGAAAGAAAGAAATAACCTGTTATATTAATTGGGTTTAGCATGTTTTAAATCAATTTTTAAAGAGATGGTTGCACAATGCACATGGAAGCACAGATTGTTTTGACAGAGAATTGTGTTACTTTGATCAGAAGTGAGGTATTCTATTCTTCCACCAGAAGGCCATTTATTTTAATTTGGAAGTCAAATTGATTTGAAATTTAGCCATTTTAATTTTCCTTAAAGATAAAGGACTAGGGTATGATGCTTATATAAATATCTCTTACATGCTTGTAACTATACAGGTAGTATATGAGTGCATGCAGTTACGCACATAGTACATACCAAAGGAAAATGCAGTATCTGTTATATATTTAGCCATAACAATAACAGCACTATTAAAAAGTTACCATTTCGTATTGGTGGCTGAAATAGAGTGGTAAACCTCAACTAGAATAGAACCATTAAATCAGTGAGGATTTGATGAATCAACACCTGTGTATGTTCCATTGATTCAATAGGCTTTTTCTAATTGCAGTTTACTACTGGATTTCAGTTGGCAGTTATTCATAACTATAGCAAATAAATGGATTGCAATTAGTGGAGTACTGTAGATAACTGATTGGATGCTTTTTTCCCCAGAAAAGCATGGTGTTTATACTGTTCATAGTCTTAACATGTGATGATCATTTTCACATGTATGTGATATTGCATAAGTGTGCATATTAATGTAGTATTAATTTTGATGTAAAAATCTAATCAATTTTTAATGCTGTTTTAATCCTGTAATTTTTTAATGTTTTCTTTCTTTGTCTACTTTTTGAAATGTGAGAAGCCATCTTGGTTCCTGTGTGTGAGAGAGGTTGGATATAAAATGAATATATAAATACATACACACACACACACACAGCTGAAATAATAATAATATTTCTGTGTGAAAACTTTTTAGAAACTTTTTGTGGGTACATTGTGTTGGCAAAACATTCTTGTTGGCCATGTACTGATCTGGGACATTTCTTCCTACTTCCAAGCTTTATTACCCTATATAGAGGAGAACCTACAGTGTACTACAGTGGCAGTCAGAAGACGATAGGGGATTGATGATCTGTATTTGACAGGAGTATACTGTGAGGGCTCGACATTAGGGGCTCCTGTCACACTCAATAAAGCTTGAGATGGTTTTAACTCTTTAACATTATCTTCATTTATTAACAGTTCAACATTAACAGCAACCTCTTTCTGAACTGGGTTTAAGGTCTCTTGGCATCTGAACTTCGACTGCAAGGGTGTCCAAATGTTAGCAACAAAGGGGTTTGTTTCATCAAAGTCCCATGGTCCAGATAATATCTTCTCTGTGACCAGTGGCTCTCCTTCTTCTCTCTCAGGACCTAGAAGCGGTAGGGTCTCTTCATCTCCGCTCCACCCCCAGAATGGGGAACCCTCTCCCGGACTGGCCAGCCACGGTCCAGGTAGACCCCCATCTTCTGGAGCTCTGCAAGATGCCATGCTTTCTTGGTCTCAATTTCTCTCGCCACGTCCTCTCGCTCCTCTCTTAGACGACGCTACTCCTTCGCTTCGGTCTCACCCCAATAAGAAGGGCGAGGTTGTAACCCTTGTCATCTGTGTCGTTCGGCCTCTTCATGAGGTACCTTAACCTGCTCCCTTTCCCTGTCCAGGGATCCTGGACCCATATCATCTCCCAACCGCCCGGGATGTCCTCCCGCCTTTCCCTTATATCTCCTACCCCCGCCTCTATGGAACCTCTCCCTTTTCCCGCCAAATCTCCACCAGCCGATGCCGACATGCTTAACTCTTTCATTTCCTGTATCAAATCCTGGGTGTCTACCTCTTGGTGTTTCTGACCCTTTCCTTTCCTTAACTCTTCCAATTCTTGGGTGTCCACCTCCTTGCTTTCCTTTTTAGGCGGAGAGGGTGGGGGAGAAGTCTGGATCTCCTTAGACTGAGACCGGAGCGACGGCACTCCTACATAAGCTTCCTGCCCCTGGCTGGGGGTCTTACATATACCAACATGACATTCTCGTTTGAAAATTAATTAAAAAATTAAGGGAGTCAAACAACAGTGGATGAGGGAGGTGGGACTGCATGCAAGATGCATAGGAAATTAACTGGTTTTGTAGTACAGACTCAGTGGGATGTTGGTTGTACTGTGCGATGAAATATGGAACAAATATAGTAGTAGCCTCCCACTGGGCTAGATTTGATGTGGAGATAGCACAGAGAGGTAACAAAAGAATCGATAATGACCTTGCGTTGTGTGAATCGAAAAAAGGGGTCAAAATTCACGAGAAGTAACTTGAAAACATTTTGCTGGTGTGACTGCAGCCATTTCTTTCAAGGATGTAACAAATACTGACAATGGTGTTTTTTTTGTCCTATTGGGGGCCCTATTGAAAATATTGCCAACAGTTTGGCATTCCTGCATGAGAGCAAAAACATTATTGCTTTTCTTTTCCAGCAATAGTATTAGCAAATAAACAAACATAATTTTTGATGGAAAAACCCTAGTAAATACATAACCCTACAGAATACCAGATTTTAACTAAAAAGTCACTTCCATAAATTTTTCACAAAGAAGTCTTGAATTTGGGAATATGCGCAAAAACCAGGGTAATTTTTGTGAATTATTTTCCATTTCAAAACTTTTGGTAGAGACTTCTATATCCCCGCCCCCCAGGTACTATACAGCAGGGGTCCCCAACCCCTGGTCTGCGGCCCGATGCTGGTCCATGGCCTTGGCAGGATGGGGCCCAAATTTTCTGCTTACATACCGTCCCATAATGCTTAAAGCTCTCTCTGGGCAGTTTAATCATGTAGTCCAGTGGTCCCCAACCTTTTTAGCCCCGCGGACTGGCTGGGGAAGGCGGTGCACCCCCCTGTGCTCGTGCACATGCACAAAGGGTAGCACAGCACTTGTGCGGGCGCGTGTGTGGTTGCATGCAGGCACAAACAGGCTGTGCAGGGGTGAGTGTGTGTGAGGGCGGGCCGGGAGATCTCTCTCTGCAGCCCGGTCTGGCTCAGACCACAGACCGGCATTGGGCCGCAGACTGGGGTTTGGGGACCTCTGATGTAGGCTACACATTGTCCCCCCACCCCCAAGCAAACTGAGTACTCAGTTTATTGACCTCAGAAGGATGGAAGGTTGAGTTACCTTTGAGCCAGCAAGCTGAGTATGGAAACAAACTCGGGTCATGAATGGAGTTTTTACTGTGGCACTGCAGTTTTAATCACAAAACATAGCATAGAAAGAGGAGATACCAGGTTCAGGACGTTGACCGTGGCGGAGGCAGCGGCAAAGAACATTCCAGGCTAGGGAGGAAACAAGAGTGCGAACCGGAGGAACCAACTCCGGTTCCCTCAGCATGAGCGTATTGTCCATCCCTCTTGTGAGTCCCCTGAATTTGCTCACTGGGGGGCATTCCCATTGAGGAGAACTGGACTGAGAATCCCTCTCAGTGAATGTAACTGGAAGGGAGAAAGACTCGGACTCATTGAACTTTGCAAGAGGTGCCCAGGCAGTGCTGAACACTAGCCTGGGCCTGGTTGAAGATATTTCTGTTATAAATCTCCACTCTATTACAATAAACCCTGTTTTGATTCAAACCCCCCCCCCCATGGCCTTGTCAAGGGATGGAACGGGAAATGGAGGAGGAAGCTCCTGTTGGCCCAGCCAGGAACAGCAAGCTGATTTTTAAACTAATTTAGTTCTATACAGAAATAGAAGGCATCATGTTGCCATGTAGAAATCTACATGGTGGCCTGTGCTGGCCTCAGAAGTTAAAAAAAAAGTCTCCTTTTTTAATCCAGTTACTATTATGGCATAAGGATCCACCTGTTGATGATTAAGCTTTTTTCTTCTTTTGTTTCCAGTAGCAAAAAAACTATTAACAACAGTATAATGTAATCCTAGTAAATATAATGCTTTAACTGGAAATTGTGAAAGTACTTGACAATTATTTTACAATACAGTATTTTATTGGTTGGAAGGTTGCATGTTTCCTCTTCTTCCCCACTGAACTTACGTCTTCTTGATGGTGAGGACATAAGAAGGTAAGAAGAGCCCTGCTGGATCAGGCCAAGGGCCCATCTAGTCCAGCTTCCTGTATCTCACAGTGGCCCCACCAGAGGCCTCTGGGAGCAAACAAGACAACTAGATACCTGTCTCCTGATACCCCTCCCCTGCACCTGGCATTTGGAGGTACCTTCCTTTTAAGCCTGGAGATTATACATCCCCATCATCATGGCTTGTAACCTGCAATGGACTTTTCCTCCAGAAATCTGTCCAATCCCCTTTTAAAGGCATCTAGGCCAGGTGCCATCACCACATCCTGTGGCAAGGGGTTCCACAGAATAACAACACACTGGGTAAATAAATATTTTCTTTTCTCTGTTCTCACTCTCCCAACACTCAATTTGAGTGGATGTCCCTGGTTCTGATATCCCCCTCCCCCCGGACAGTGATAACAATATTAAATCTCAAAAGCATCCTTTCTTGTTTGCTGTAAGAACGGAATAGGATTATCATGCCAGAATTTTTTCATATTTTTTATTAGACTTCACTGCCTTTCTCCAGAAACTGCATTTATACTTGAATGGCTTACGGTAATTTCTACGTGAGACCTGATCATTTGGTCATGTCACTCTACAGAGAGTTGAAGCACCAATCTCCTTCGTGAGGCACCTGAGCTGGTGGAATCGGTTCTGGTTGGACCACCTACGTCCAAGGACCTTGTCCCCGTGGGTATATGTAAACCGCCCATTCTAAGGGGTCTAGTTCTCCTAGCTGGACCTCTATACCCGCATCCTCACCTGAAAACACTGCCTCTCTCTTTCTTTACTTCTTCCCTTCCTGGTACATTAAATACATAAGGTCCCTCTCCTTCTTTCTTCTTCTCACGCTCTGGACTAACCCACTCCTCGGATCCCCAGCTTGTCTTTTCCCTCCCTCCCATTAGGAAAACTTCCACACCCTTTTCTCTTTCTTTAGGCTCCTCCTTTTCTCTCCCTCCTGCTCCTCCTCTTCCTGTATTTAGACCTTCCAACTCCCTGGTCATAGTATCCATTCCATTATCGCCTCCTCCTGCCTCAGACATGTGAGGGGATGGCTCACTCCTTCCATTTACTGTCATCTCTGTCTTCACTTTGCACAATGCATTTCACAAGCCGTGCACAAAGGAAGTGTGTGGGGAGTTGAGTCTGGTGCCTAAATGGCTACTTCTTCCTTCCCTTTCAATGGATTCCTGTACTTGTGTAAATCTCATGGAGTGACCCTGCACTTCTGAATTTGTGATTTTACTACTGTTTGCTTCCCAAACCCATTTTGGAATTTAAGACTCCTGCTAGACAACATGAATATCCTGTATCTAGAAAGAGTCTGTCTTCAAGTGGCAAAAAAATGGTGCAATTGTAGAAGTATATTAAAAGTAGCAGTGTGAGCATTATTGGTCTAATTCTAGAGACACAGCTGTAGAAGAGATGATATTGCTGGACAGAAAATTATGTGGGAGATGGAGAGACCTATTTACTTGAATGTGTGTTTGTTTGGCCCTCAGCAGCAGGCAAAGAGATGACTACACTGTTCTTAGTCAATGCACAGTGGTCTTTAAAATGAATGCTTTTGAGAGCAAAGTGCCATGTACTAGTTCATATAGTGGCAACCAATTCTGGATCAAATTACTTGATGTGTATGAAACCTGCTTGAAATGAGATTTCCTTGACCTTGAGCAGTGAGGGGTGGCTGAGAAGTTCTCATTCTAAGGCTGAGGATTTTTCAAAGTGTTCTTGAATATAATCATTTCCCTAGGATATGTCCTTGTTAAAATTGGTAGATAAGGAGTTCGATAATGTGTGTACGAAATAGGCCTTTATGTCATACTGAGCCAAGAGGAGGAGATAAGAGTTGCAGAGATTACCTTCCAGAGACACTTAAGATGGGATCAGACTGCTATATAGCTTGTGATTTGGACCACTTGCAGCACAGTCCAGTTTGCACTATTTTGCTGTGACTACACAATGTACAGGAAGTCACAAACCGGCCTGACCCTGCTTTGTATCAGGCTGGAGCAATGGGGATGGGTTTTATGTCTTTGGAAGGGTCACTTGAAAAGGAGATTGCACCCAGCAAAGCTCAAATGGGATCCAGTGCCATCCAGTTTTCTTGTCTAATCACCCTTTTGTTGGATTTGCTTTTCTTAGATGCCCTGCAGAAAGGATATATCCCTCCATGGTCTTGGCTGACTTAGAGTGCAAACCTAGCACTCCAGTCAGACATAAGCACAGAATCCCTGTTTATATCTCATTAGAAAACTACGGCTCCTAAGGGCGAGCCTTGGTGGTATGAGATGTATGTGTCTGTTTGCAAAAGATGGGAGGTCTTCTGTCTAACTTTTCCAACTAGGCATTTCAGAGCCTGCATATACAGTTACTGTCTTTCCTGGAGAGGGTTTATATGCCTCCTGCAGTGCTGAATTAAGTTGCCTTAAAATAACTAAGCAAATATGATAGTTTGAGGACTAGGGGGAAAAGATGTTACCTTCTGGCAAGGAAGAGTAACAAGACAATCGCAATAAATAGAATCTGACTTGGTGTGAATGCCTGGTAGGTTTCTGCAACAAATAATAAAGCAATCAACTTGTGAAGACTTTGCACAAAAAGATGGAGGGAAAAGCAAAAAAGCAGGCTGAGATCTTCTTAGAACAGGTGTGCTAATTGAAATTTTGGAGGATACCGCTGGCATCTTCTAGCAATAGTTAACTTATTTTATACCAGAATAGTAAAATTTTCTGACTTTTGGATATAATACTATTTTGTGTGTGTGTGTGTGTGTGTGTAAGTGTGTGTAACTGAGATGGAGAATGGATGGATCTTGGCTATATGTATTTTCTGACTTCCAGCTATCTAAGAGCAGATCTAAGAGAGTTATGGGGAGGAAATGTGGCTTATTGGTAGAGCTCCACACTCCAGAGACTCCAAATTCAATCACTGGTATTTGGACCTAAATAAAGGGTCAAGTCATAAGTGGTATTAAAGACTTTTACTTGGGATGCTGGGTGTATCTTGCCAGTCAGAGCTGATAATGTTGGACGAGTCTAACAAATAGTCTGGCATGATGTAATGCACCTTCTTAGATCTCCATCTCACCCTGCCCCAAAGTTGTTCGTTATGCTAGGTTACCTCCCTTTGTAAGATAATAGTCCCATTTTGTAAGGTAACAGACCAAGACAAGTTTGAGTGTCTTGCAGGGGCAGGAGAGATAAAAATCAATGATTTCTTAAACATCAAATTGATGTAAATCATGATTTAAATTTTAAAAATTATTTTTTAATTTAAATCATCAGAAAAATCTGACTTTTAGAAATTTAAATTGCGATTTAAATCGTTTTGATATTTTAAAAATCATTGATTTTTATCCACCTAGCTAAATATAACATGCACAGGAGTAACCATTTCAGACGCTCTCTCTTTTTGCCTCCTAGCTTTGACCTCTACATGGCATAACAAGGATGGTGTCATTTGCTTGAGAAAGGGATGGATCAGAGAGCTGCTCTCTCTCTCTCTCTCTCTCTCTCTCTCTCTCTCTCTCTCTCTCTCTCTCTCTGTGTGTGTGTGTGTGTGTGTGTTTATACAGAGTGAGACAGATAAACTATCCTTCACTGTAGGAATGCCTCCATACATTGCAAATTGGCTTCATAGTGGATGCACTTGGATGCCATCCGTTGAGCAATTTTGTTCCTATGAATGAACTTTAATGGTTTGCCAAACACACAGCATGCCATAGTCATAAATAGGATGCTATCACATTTTGCAAGCACAATAATCAACTGGATGTCAGTCTGCTGAATGGCTGGTGTGCACAGACAGTATGAAACCTCTCCTAGGGTATTTCTGTATTAGACTAATTCACGTATCCCCACTCTGATGCCCTTCAGATATATAGAGCCCCCGTAATCCCCAACAAGAGATACAGTATCATTATGCATATCTGTCCATGGTGATTGGGACTCCAAAGAGCTATAGACCAACACATCTGCAGGCCTCAGTTTCGGGAAAAGCTATAGAACAACATGGGAACAGCAGGGCATTGTTTATTTATTCCATTTATATCACATCTTTCCCCCTTGATGGAACTCCAAATAGTAGAAGTAGGTTTCGGAGCAGTCTCCCATCTCTTCATGGCACTGACAGACATTCCTGGCTTGTGCAGGGCTGCTGCACTGAGGACCCTTGCACAGCCTCATAGCTGATGGCTGATGTTTCTTTTCTCCTTTACACCAGTGCAATTTTTCTGAGAGTGTATGAGAACACAATATGTGATATATTGATGGCAAAGGAACACATTCTTGTTTGCTCATAGATCCAGCTCAGCACCTAGCATGGCTCAAGATATTATAAATAACTTTATGTGGTCATTGCTTCCTTGTTCCTTCTAAAGGGAGGAGGGAGTTGGAACATTAAGGCATCAATAAAGCATTGACCGAATCAGGAAAGGCTTGGAGCAGCATGGATAGTGAGTGACAGGTAGCTGTTCTGGCTATATTGGCTGTTTACTTTAAATAGGTACTTTACAGGTAAAGCTTGAATACGGACCAAAAATCATTGGCAACGCTTGTATGTGACAGGACAGTTTGTACTCTTCCTACATTCTTTTTCCTGTGTATAAAATTTTTGCCGGTTGAATGGATGGATGGATAGAAGATGGCGAAAGAAATACTGTAGAGTGTTCCATTGTGTTATTTTTCCACTTCTCTGCCAGGTAGGGGAAATGCAGTGGAAACCCCAAAAATAATTATCCAGAAATGCCTACTTGTTTTTTACAAGCACAGTTATGAGCGTGTTCCTTGTGCTGAGCTTTTGTAGCTGCAGGTACAAATGGCTGAAATATTGATTATGATGAAAGAGTACAAGGTGTGTATATTGAGTGTCGTGAATACAAAAATGTATTCTTCTAATGGAACAAAGATAGGAGAGGGATTGAGAACCTCAGCTTTCAAGAGACATGGCTGTCGCAATCTGTTTTCAGCACAAGAACAGAACAAAAACAAAAACAAGGTTGCCATTAAGACTAAGAGATCCATAAGCTTTCATGGATTATGAGCTCCTTCTTCATACTCATGGAGTACAACACTTGGGACATAAGTATATAGTATGCATGGCGTGAAGATAGAAGTGGGACCAAATGGAGGAGGGGTAGGTGGAGATCAGACTAAGTGAAATGACAATTGTATATTAATAACTAGTAGTGAGCTTGCAAAGTTGCAATACCATTATTAACACAAGTAGTGAACATGCATAGTATAGATAACATTAACATCCTGACAAAAGGTAGCTGCAAATGATGTGAATTTTCAAGAGTTTCAGGTTCTGAGATTTCAGGAAAAACAATATTGTGTTAAGGTTAGAGCTTTTCTAAAAATTGCCATTTGGTTATACTCAAGACAGCAGAGAACGCTAACTTATAAGTATACACCATGTGCTAAAAATCCTTTATCTCTATGTAATCCTCTAGATACAAAGTGGAATTTATGTATGCAAAGTGGAATGTCACTCATTTTAACTGTTTCATTCTCAAATCTCCTGGATATCAAGGTAAAAGCTGCTTCATTGTTGGAAAGATTGTATACAATATCAGCTTGGCTATTTCTACAAACTTTATCTCCATCTGCACAAAAATACTTCAAAGATGTTGAGAACATTCCAAAGCCTTATAGCTATGGAAGAACTGTAGGCACAAATGCTTAAACAGAAATCCATCCTTGTAACATTTGAAAAGCTGCAGGTGCGATTGTCATCCAGAATTCTTACAACTGTGGGAAGTTGCAACAAAAGTACATTAAAAACAAAACTTAAGTTGTAGACAGAACTTGAATCATGCCGCAGGAACATACATTCTAAAAATGCAGGTGCCTTTTTAGAAGGCACTTTTACCTAAAAAAGCACGTTGAAGAAGATAGAATATAACTCTAAAATACATAAATAAAAAGTCAAAAATATTATGGCTTAAATAGCCTTTAGTCTTTAAGCATATTACTGGACACTCATGAAAAATATTCAAAGTGCTCACAAAGACAACCCGTTTCAATCTATAGAGCAAAACGTGTGGTGTTCTCATCTGTTTTGAGGTGCTGCGGCAAGCTGTGCTGTTACATTGCTGTTTTTTGATCCCTGGTGCCCAACGCCAATGTTATTTGTATTTAGTTTGTGCGGCATATTGTGTTGTTGCATCTTTGTGTCTCTTTGCTTCCCTGTATTTATATTTCTTTCAGTTGTTTACATTTCCCTTCAAATGTAAACAGTTGAATTTTGCTGATGTAGCAAGTTACTGATCCCTATAAACAGTAAGGATTTTTTCAATGAAATCCTGTTGCTTTTATTGGGATAGCAAAATATGATTCTCATAACTTACAAGCTTGGCAGGTTGCCCTATAGCAAGTAACAGCAGTTATTTCGACTAAATGATTCCCTTCACTTGCTGGAATAGTAAGTTGCTTGGGTACCATTTTACTAGGTAGGCAAAACATTTGGGTGTAAAGTGCAGGTGGACTAAGTTGGTTAGGTACCAATTGCTGCATCTGCACTTTGTGATTCTAGGAGTTTCTTCTTCTTCTACCCTTCACAATTGTTTTTCCCATTTCTTATTATTTATATATTCAGCTGTCAGCCATGAAATAAAGTTGTTTGCAGGGTGATGTTACTGTATATTGACATTGGTTTCAGATTTGGCTGGAGAGCTGGCTTATTTGACAGTAACTTTTAGTAAACTGTTATTCAGACCTCATTTTTGCAGCACAATGTATCTTTGTTTGTTTCACTTCATTGTGTGGCTATTGTTTCAGAAGCTTCTGCCATACATTAGTGAGTTTTGAGTCATTTTCTTATGGGTTGGAGCAAAGTGGTTGAATCTGTGAGGCTGCCTCTAAACAATAGATGATGTTGCATATCCTGGGTGGAAGCTGGAGATGTTTAAGTATGATCAGTGGGTTTACAAGATAACATAGTGCTTATATTTTTTTTGTGCAGTTGCAAAATTAGAAAGCCTGGCTAACAACAAGGCCAGTGGAAGTGATGGCATTCCAGTTGAACTATTTAAAATCTTGAAAGATGATGCTGTTAAGGTGCTACATTCAATATGCCAGCAAGTTTGGAAAACCCAACAGTGGCCAGAGGATTGGAAAAGATCAGTCTACATCCCAATCCCAAAGAAAGGCAGTGCCAAAGAATGCTCCAACTACCGTACAATTGCACTCATTTCACATGCTAGCAAGGTTATGCTCACAATCCTCCAAGGTAGGCTTCAGCAGTATGTGGACTGAGAACTCCCAGAAGTACAAGCTGGATTCCGAAGAGGCAGAGGAACTAGAGACCAAATTGCTAACCTGCACTGGATTATGGAGAAAGCCAGAGAGTTCCAGAAAAATATCTACTTCTGCTTCATTGACTATGCAAAAGCCTTTGACTGTGTGGACCACAGCAAACTATGGCAAGTTCTTAAAGAAATGGGAGTGCCTGACCACCTTATCTATCTCCTGAGAAACCTATATGTAGGACAGGAAGCAACAGTTAGAACTGGATATGGAACAACTGATTGGTTCAAAATTGGGAAAGGAGTATGACAAGGCTGTATATTGTCTCCCTGCTTATTTAACTTATATGCAGAATACATCATCCGGAAGGCTGGACTGGAGGAATCCCAAACCGGAATTAAGATTGCTGAAGAAATATCAACAACCTCCGACATGCAGATGATACCACTCTGATGGCAGAAAGTGAGGAGGAATTAAAGAACCTTGTAATGAGGGTGAAAGAGGAGAGTGCAAAAAACGGTCTGAAACTCAACATCAAAAAAACTAAGATCATGGCCACTGGTCCCATCACCTCCTGGGAAATAGAAGTGGAAGATATGGAGGCAGTGTCAGATTTTATCTTCCTGGGCTCCATGATCACTGCAGAGGGAGACAGCAGCCCCGAAATTAAAAGACGCCTGCTTCTTGGGAGGAAAGCAATGACAAATCTTGACAGCATCTTAAAAAGCAGAGACATCACCTTGCCAACGGAAGTCCGAATAGTCAAAGCTATGTTTTTTCCTGTAGTGATGTATGGAAGTGAGAGCTGGACCATAAAGAAATCTGACCGCCGAAGAATTGATGCCTTTGAATTGTGGTGCTGGAGGAGGCTCTTGAGAATCCCCTGGACTGCAAGGAGAACAAACCTGTCAATTCTAAAGGAAATCAACCCTGAGAACTCACTGGAAGGACAGATCCTGAAGCTGAGGCTCCCGTACTTTGGCCATTTCATGAGAAGAGAAGACTCCTTGGAAAAAACCTTGATGTTAGGAAAGTGCGACGGCAAGAGGAGAAGGGGACGACCGAGGATGAGATGGCTGGACAGTGTCTGCGAAGCAAACAACATGAATTTGACACAACTCCGGGAGGCAGTGGAAGATAGGAGGGCCTGGCGTGCTCTGGTCCATGGGGTCACGAAGAGTCGGACACGACTAAACGACTAAACAACAACGACGCAAAATGGTGTAAATCAAGTTCACCTATTCTGTACTCTGGTCTAGGCTTGTATTAATTGTAGGTTGAAATTACTGAAGCGTTAACAGAACTTCTCAAATAATTATTTTCTGTGCATCAAGATGAGAACCAGAGCGAGACTCTGCCAATTACAAATATCTGAAAGAGCAAAACAGAGATCATACAGTTACCTTTAGTTTGCATGGGCACTTGAATGCTCCTTCACTCTCAGAGTTGTGTGAGTGTTTCCCTTGACTTTTATAGGGATGGGCTTTGTGATATAGTGGGGCTGAAGCTCCAGCATCCCTCACTGTTGGCTGTGATGACTAGGGCCGGTGGAAGTAGCAGCCTGACAACATCTGGAGGGCCACTGTTTTTCCCTCTGTTTTTTAAAAAAGGTATTATTGTGTGGGCTTGAGTGGGAACTTTCATCTGTGTTGGTAACTATAAATACAGAACTGTGGATAATTATTGATACTGTATAGGGTTTAGAGACCAGATTCCAGTGCCATGCCCACAGAAGAATGTGCTTTGGTTTAATGAACTCTTGATATGCTTTAGCTTCTCTTAGAGCTGCACAGTCCCTGAGTATCACAGGAAGGTGGCATACAAGTCAAATGGATAAAATAAATAAATAAATAAGGAGGGACTGGTAGACTACTTCTGAGTATGTTGTACCTAGAAAATCTTTAAGGGTTGTGATAAGCCAGAAGTGATGTGATGGTATAATTATTCAAGCAAACTTTTGTGTCACTTGAGCTTTTGATCATACACTCCCTCCTTTTGTTATTCCTTAGGGTATTCCAGTGAACAAAGGCAAACAGCGTTGCAGTATCTGAAAGTTGCTTTGTGCAGTTTATGTCCTCTTTATTTATGGGAGTTTATTTTACATAAGGAGGAATCATGATCAGAGAACTGAAACCAGAGTTTGTCCTATTTTTCAGAGAGGGAGATGCCCTCTGTTTTGTTTTGTTTCTTTATTTTGCCAAAACAGAAGAAAGGAGCAGATTTGGTCCTGCCACTCTCATTTGCTTGGCTAACCCCTGGAACCTGATGACTTCAAAAACCTGGTAAAAACTCAAATGCATATGGCTTGTCTAAGCTAGACAGAAACAGTCCCCTTAGGATTCCAAGTCCATCTCCTCCCCAGTTGAGCTTAATGATTAATTAAGATAGCCGTGTGGTGATACCAAAGACAGTAACCATGCATGTAAGTTGTTTTCTGATTCTTGTGCTAATCTCAAGTCCCCAAGGATGGTAAAACAGTTTGAGCGTGTTTCCTTTAACGTATAGTACCAATAAAATCTCTCCCCCCCCCCAAAAAAAAAAACAGAGCCTCAAACACAGTTCCAGAGATAGCTATCTCTGTGTTACCAGTGAGAACTGATCAGAGCTCACTGAATACTTTCCAGACCCTTTGATGTTGAGATGTCCTCGAGACTGAAGGATGCCTAAACTAAAACTGAAGTCATATTTGTCCTGCACAGCAGACACACAAGAGTCTTGTAGCACCTTAAAAACTCATTCTATCTGAAATATGCAAATATATTTAAAGCATGGGAATCAGAATTTTTAATAGAATACAGTGTAAATAGTGCAAAAATACAACAGGAGCTCTATGTTGAAGAAGGAGTTTGGACGGACTCAATAGATCCAATGAAAATATATTTAGCCATCCATATCTTGACAGCTAGAAGAATTCTCTTTGCAAAACATTGGAAAGACCCAGAGAATCCATCACAAGATGAGTTAATAGCAAAAATTCTGGACACGGCGGAAATGGATAAATTATCAGAATGGTTAGATCCAACAAGAGAGACGAACCATGAGGACCGTTGACATAAATTTTATAACTGGCTCAGAAATAGAATGCAAATTAATATTTGATAATAGAAAGCCTATGATCAATTTAGAAACAGAATGTATATCATAACTAAGCTTTACTAGGAATATATGTACCTATAAAATGTAACAGATGATAATGAGTATTCTAAAATGTTTATGTTGATTTGTACCCCCTATTTATCCCATGTCCCATTTTCTCCCATCCCTACACCCAGCCCCTAAAACAAAATTTAAAATAAAAGAGAGGGAGTTTGGAGAAGACACTCATTTAACTCTATCTGTCCATCCATCCATCCATTTATTTGTTTAGTCTACATCCTGCTCTTTCCCCAAACCGGGGACTCACAACAGCTAACAATAAGATTAAAAATAAGTATATTAAAAGCACACATACACAAAAAATCAATAACGGTAAAATGGAACTAAACAAATTGTGATACTGAAACACAGTTAAAACATAGTCTTCAAAATCTGTAGCAGAGGTCATTGTAAATCCCCTCTGTGAGAGTGGAAGAAGGGCTAAGAAGATGTAAAAGGTTCTTAAGTGTAGTAATTATAAAAATTTAAGATCAAAAGGGAGGCAGCTCTGCTCTGTACTAATTTTAAGCACCCTCTCGAAAAAGAAATTTAGAAGTCTGTTATATGTTCATGAGAATGCTATCGGAGTATCTCTGTTTGCCTCTCTCAAAGAGCTTTTCGGTTCCTTGGCAAAGCAAGCAGAGCAGAAAAATGGCATTCTCTATGATGGCCCCCCCTCCCCATCTTTTCACTCCCCTTCCCAGTTTGTTTGGTTCTATCATTAGGTTTTGTGGGGTGGTAGTGAATGGAGGTTGCCCACTGATGAATTTTTTTAAAATTCACTTTCTGTTTTATGTCCATTCTGCCAGAAGGAAAAAAATAGGGATTCTACTTCTTTGACTATACCTGTAACTGTTTGAACTGTTCTATAGAATGGCATGTGTTCTTGTGAACATAGCTATAGAAAATTGTGACCACTGTTGGAACCTCGGCAACTCATTCTTACATAGCTCAACGTTTTACTTTGGGTTAAAACATGGACTAACATGTCAGAAGAAACAAAGGTGATGTGTGGGTTGAGAATCCTCCAGCTGGAAATCTCCAGAATCTGTTGTCAGTAGATAGTGCAAAACAGAGAATATTTCATGTAGCTTCATCCTAAGACATAACATTGTTATAAATTGTAGCACCACATACCAGTATACAGTACATATGTTTACATACATAGACATATGTAACTCTCATTTTCCATTATAACTGGGAAAACATGCAGCACCAATTAGTGATACAGGTGAAAAAACTGAAATGTGAGAGTATGTTTGGTGAATTAGATTGTCATTAATTTCCTTGTATAATAAAAAAACCTCTCACTTTAGGTTGGATATTTTGAGTGTTTGTTTTTGTACTGTACTTTGTTTTCTTGCAATGTTGTCAAGGTGGGACAAGGTAAAAGGTAAAGGTAAAGGTTCCCCTTGACAATTTTTGTCCAGTCGTGTTCGACTCTGGGGGCGGTGCTCATCCCCGTTTCCAAGCGATAGAGCCAGCGTTTTTGTCCGAAGACAATCTTCTGTGGTCACATGGTCAATGCGACGTCGACACGGAACGCCGTTACCTTCTCACTGAGGTGGTACCTATTTATCTACTTGCATTTGCATGCTTTTGAACCGCTAGGTTGGCGGGAGCTGGGACAAGCGACGGGAGCTCCGTCGCGTGGATTCGATCTTACGACTGCTTGGTCTTCTGACCCTGCAGCACAGACTTCTGCGGTTTAGCCCACAGCGCCACCACGTCCCTTCCAAGGTGGGACAAGAGGCATGGACAACACCGAGAGGAGGCCAGGCAGAGGTAGCAACCCTATCCTGTCTATCCCACCACATTTATGTAACTTAAAAAACCCTAGCTTTCTTCTGGGCAGGACATGTTATGTAGCAGCGCACTGGTTCTTAACCTTGGGTTACTCAGGAGTTTTGGACTGCAACTCCCAGAAGCCTTCACCACCAGCTGTCCTGACTGGGGTTTCTGGGAGTTGTAGTTCAAAAACAAAGGTTAAGAACCACTGATGTAGCTTATAGTCTTTTTGTTAAGTACCAGAAAGTGAGGTCTGCCACTGCTCTCCCCCACTCATCCCATACATGACCAACTTTTAAAGCTGGACTTAGTGCCAATGCACACACCTGGGTTCCATGTGTGGGAATTCCAAAGAACACTAATAGGTGGGAACCATGCTGCATTGCAAATAGAAGTGTTTTGTGTGTGTGTGTGTGTGAGAGAGAGAGAGAGAAGTAAGTGAGTGTGTTTGTGCACCTCTCTCTTTAAAAGTCAGTGAAATTGTGAAGATTTGTGGTGGGCTTTAGGTTTTGTCAAGACAGATGAGGAAGAATGGAATGGGTTGCAGGTACAAAAATGGTTTGGGCCCTCAGTCATCAAGCCTGCCTCAGAGATGCAGACACCGAGTGGTTCGTAGGACAAGGGCATGTTTCTTTCCCTCTGGACTGTTCTTGCTGCAGTGCTGAGAATAGTGTGCTTTGCAAGCTCTGCAGTGCAGCAGCAAATAGCTGATTCTTCTGGACTGTTTCTGACCTGAGAGAGTGGTTAAATATAAGGGAGGGAAAAAAATCTATACTTTTCGTCTGGGTGTTTCCCCCCCCCCCCTTAAAGCGGCCTTGTTTCTGCCTTTCCTGCTCTGGATGTTCTTTTAATTCTCTCTCTCTTCTCCCTCTCTCTTCTGCCTGGCATGGGTGACTAGATTTTGGATGATGACAATACAAATTCCTGTCAAAGCAAATTATGAGAAATTAATACGCGAGGTTTTGAAATGGCTCAGATCTCTGGAATTGTTCAGAACACAAATTATGAGTCATGCAATCCTGCCTTTCCCTGCCTGTTTGGGATGCAATGAGTTGAAAAGCCCTGGGCGCTGAATTGAAGAAAGGACTGCTGGCTCTTTGCATTTCTGTGTGGTTTTTGGAAGAGACCGTTAGAGGTATAAAGTCTGCTGGCCTTGCTGATTGTGCAAACAGCTAATGTTAAGTGCGGGCATATATCCTACTTTCATAAAGACCAAGAAATTCCTTCTTATAAGGGTATTCATCTGTATCTCTTACAAGGGCATTTACATATATCTTATATTTCCTACCAGCTCCTCTTCAATTAGCAGTGCAGTGAGCATTGTACATACCATATATTCAAATATAGAAATACAGATGAGCACAATTTCTACACATTGCTTTGTAAGAGTTACAGTTTGTTTGAAATGTCTGATATCATTTAGCCTGAAAACCTCTAGGGGTCGGTGGATGGGTTACTAAATTGCTTTAATAAAGATCTCATAACCTTCAGAATTTTTTAAATCACTCGATTCTTTCCCCTAACCCCGTGGTCCCCAACCTTCGGCCTCCAGATGTTCTTGGACTTCAGCTCCCAGAAATCCTGGCTAGCAGAGGTGGTGGTGAAGGCTTCTGCGAGTTGTAGTCCAAGAACATCTGGAGGCCCAAGGTTGGGGACCACGGGGTTAGGGGAAAGAATCTAGTGATTTAAAAAATTCTGAAGGTTATGAGATCTTTATTAAAGCAATTTAGTAACTATTGTATATTTCCAACATTTGCAGATTTTAATTAGTATCGTGGAGATTTTATAGTAAATGGCGCATATGCAGAACTGAGTAGAATGGGTGACTGATAGCAAGTGACGTCAGTAAAATACACTAGTATGGCTCAAGAGGTATGAAAGGAGGAAAGATACATCATTTTATTTACCTTGTGCCATTTACAGTGTAGTTATTACCTATTTTACTTGGTCTTAAAAGATGTGCTGGAATTATAGGGATAAACACTGTGAACTACTGTAGCCATAAGTTGAGGCTTGTGGCCATTAGATTTGTTTGTTTATTTGTTTGTTTTGAATGAAGATACCTGCTGACACAGGTTATAAAAATCTTTCATTTTATGCATCAGAGCACTCAAGCAACATTATGAAGCTGGCAGAACACTGGCCCAGAGTGAAATCATGGCCAATTGGACCCTTAGTTGCACTCACTATATGAAGTAGCCCTCCGGTCTTCTGAAGGATGGGTCAATTAATTAATTTAAATTAATTAATTGTTAAAATTGTAAACTTATGATTTATATTTTATATTGCTTTCTTTTTACCTATGTAATAACTGTGTATATTTTAAATTGTTTTTATTGTATATGTTGTGAGCCGCCCACAGTAGACTATGTCTAGATGGGCGGCATATAAATGCAATAAATAAATAAATAAATAAATAAATAAATAAATAAATAAATGCAATAAATGCAATAAATGCAATAAATGCATAAATAAATAAATAAATGCATAAATGCATAAATGCATAAATGCATAAATGCATAAATAAATAAATAAATAAATAAATAAATAAATAAATAAATAAATAAATAAATAAATAAATAAATAAATAAATAAATAAATACCTGTCCTGTATCCATGAGAGGGCTGCCTCTCATTAAGATGGAAAGATTCCTGTAATTCTGGGGCCCCTGTTGCTTGCCTTAAAACTGTATTGACAACAAAGCTATGAGTTAGATAGAGAAGTCTGCCTCCTAGTGAGTGAAGGTGGCACTTCAGGCTTCAAATAAAGGGACACATTGTCCAGAATCCTACGGCGACATATCACATACGTATAATCCAATTTTTCAAAACATTTCCAGTTTATGAATGTGGGATGTTGTGCTTCTGTATTCACAATTCAAAATGTCCCGAAATGGCCTGATATTGCTTTACAATATTGTGCCCACATTGCCAGCAGCGAAAAGGATGCTAGACTTTAAATAGCAAAGGTCAGCCTGAATGTTGATGATGCTAATGTCAGCAGTAAAGATGGCTTACAGCAGTGGTTCCCAGCCTTGGGTCCCTCAATGTTCTTTGATGACAACTCCCAGAAATCATAGCCAGCACAGCTAGTAGTAAAGGTTTTTGGGAGTTTTAGCTAAAAAATATCTGGAGACCCAAAGTTGCAAACCACTGGTCTACAGTACACCCTCTTGTGCTCACTGTCATTCACAAAGTGACATAAAGCAGGGGAAAATCCTAGAAGCTGACTTCTTTTTCATCAGTTAGTCACCTCTGTCGGGGCTGTTTTTTAACAAGTGTGAAAAATAGTGAATTACTTTAAAGAAAGCCTGCTTTTCTGACTCTTCCCCCCCCCCAAAAAAACCCAACACCTGCCTTCTGAACTTTTTCTGTGAATTTTCATTGCCCTTCAGAGAGCTCTATTCCTGCCCATAAAGCTGCAACAGTGCATCTACTTTGCAACACTCTTCCTGGTAAACCTGTTCAGTCTTATAACAAAGTGGTTGTTTTTTCCTTTTGAAAGGCCTTTTTTGAGGATCAGTATTTCAGTCCCTGCTGTCTGGATACTTTCCTATTTTTTTTTAAAAAGTGAGTCGACCAAGATAAGCAAGATTGGTCTTTTCAATTTCTATGATCTATTTTAAATCTGAGGACATTTAGGGTTGCTTGTTTCTGCATGGGGGGAACGGTTTTACTAAAAACAATTATCATAAATTGAAAATTGTTTGCCCAAATGTCCCCAAATTTAGTACAGAGCAAGGGCAGACTGTCTGCTACACCTATGTCAAATTTAGTGCAGACACAAACTCTAGTTTCAACATTATATATATATATATATATTTACAGTATATCACAGAAGTGAGTGCACCCCTTCAATTTTAAAAATATTTTAATATACCTTTTCCTGTAACAACACTGAAGAAATTACACGTGGCTACAATGTAAAGCAGTGAGTATACAGCTTGCATAACTGTGTAAATGTGCTGTCCCCTCAAAATAATGCAACACATTAATGTCTAAATCACTGGCAACAAAAGTGAGTACACCCCTAAGTGACAATGTCCAAATTAGGCCCAAAGTGTCAATATTTTGTGTGGCCACCATTATTTTCCAGCAGTGCCTTAACCCTCTTGGGTTAAGGCACTGCTGGAGTTCACCAGAGCTTCACAGGTTGCCATTAGAGTCCTCTTCCACTCCTCCTTGACAACATCACAGAGTTGGTGGATGTTACAGACCTTGCACACCTCCACCTTCCATTTCAGGATGCCCCACAGATGCTGTATAGGGGTTAGGTCCGGAGACATGCTTGGCCAGTCCATCACCTTTACCCTCAGCTTCTTTAGCAAGGCAGTGGTCATTTTGGAGGTGTGTTCAGGGTCATTATCATGTTGAAATACTGCCCTGAGGCCCAGTCTCCAAAGGGAGGGGATCATGCTCTGCTTCAGTATGTCACAGTATGTTGGTATTCACTCTATGAACTGTAGCTCCCCAGTGCCAGCAGCACTCATGCAATCCCAGACCATGACACTCCCAGCACCATGCTTGACTGTAGCCACGACACACTTGTCTTTATACTCCTGATCTGGCTGCTACCCCACATGCTTGACACCATCTGAACCAAATTAGTTTATCTTGGTCTCACCAGACCACAGGGCGTGGTTCCAGAAATCCATGTCCTTAGTCTGCCTGTCTGCAGCAAACCATATGCAGGCTTTTCTCATCATAGGTTATTCAAGGTATTTGAAACTGATTTACCATTGCTTTCTTCTAGGCATTGCTAGACAAGAGTTAGCCTGAATGTCATTGCCATGTTGTCAATGAAAGATGCTCTCCCAATCTCACCTTCTACTGCAGATATTGCCCTTCTCTGTCTCAGTCTCCACTGGAGCAACACATTCTCTTCTGTTGAAGTAACTGCTAATTTCCAAAGAAGGTGGATGTATCTTAGTCTGCTAGCCTTGACTGTTCTGTCTTGGGTGACTCTGCCTCTTAGGAGTCCAGACTCTTAACAGAGCTTAGCTTTGGTCTTAGTTTCTATGACACACTCAAACCTTCCCACCACATTATGGTATGCACTAAAGAAGAGTAGGTCAATATTTCAGAGGGTCACCATAAGCTAGAAGCAGCTTGATGGCACATAAAAACAAACAGGATAAAGATTTTTGATTAAGCCTAAATGAATAGACTAAAAGCTGTGATTCCTGTTGCATCATCAAGTGTAAGAATGTGCCACTGGAGACCAAGACCAAGGGCATCCACACTGTTGTATTCCCGATCACCATGTATGGGTGTGAAAGCTGGACAGTTAAGAAAGCTGACAGGGAAAAAAATGATTTGTTTGAAATGTGGTGCTGGAGGAGAGCTTTGCAAATACCCTGGACTGCCAGAAAGACAATAAACTAGATTTATACGCGAAGGCTTTCACGGCTGGGATCTAATGGTTGTTGTGGGTTTTTCGGGCTCTTTGGCCGTGCTCTGGAGGTTGTTCTTCCTAACGTTTCTCCAGTCTCTGTGGCCGGCATCTTCAGAGGACAGCACTCTGTGCTCTGGTGTAGTTGGCTTCGGAGCGGAGTATTTATGGCTGTGAGAAAGGCTTTTGTCTTTTTCTGTAGATGGGTGATTTGTGTGTCTTGTTGTGGGTGTATTGTTATGATAAGAAGGAGAGATTATATATCACTGTGGTTGATGGGTGTCATTAACTGGTCTTTCGTGTGTAGTGATCACCAGTCCTGGTGGCTGGGTAGAGTTCGTTGAACCTTTTGCACGCTGTATTTTTCAGAGCTGGAAGCCAAGTTTTGATGAGTTTCAAACTTTCCTTTTTTTTGTTGAAGTTCTGCTGGTGCTTGTGGATTTCAATGGCTTCCCTGTGCAGTCTGACGTAATGATTGCTGGTGTTGTCCAGTATTTCAGTACAGTATTTTGAAATAGAATTTCATGTCCAGTTTGTTTTAGGGCATGTTCAGCTGCTGTAGATTTTTCTGGTTGTTTTAGTCTGCAGTATCTCTCATGTTCTTTGATTCTGGTGTGGATGCTTCATTTTGTGGTTCCAATATATACCTGGCCACAACTGTAAGGTATCCGGTATACTCCTGCAGTGGTGAGGGGGTCCCTTCTGTCCTTTGCTGACTGTAACATTTGTTGTATTTTTGTGGTGGGCTTGAATACTGTTTGTAGGTTGTGTTTTTTTCAAAAGTTTCCCCATGCGTTCCGTGACCCCTTTGATATATGGCAGAAATACTTTATTTGTGGGTGGCTGTTTTTCTTCTTCAGTTTGGTGTTGTTTTCTTGGTTTGATGGCTCTGTGATTTCATTTTTGGAGTAGTCATTTGCCTGTAGGGCCCAATTCAGATGGTTGAGTTCAGTGCTGAGAAAGTGAGCTTTACAGTTCCGATTTGCATGGTCTACCAGTGTTTTGATTATGCCTCTTTTTTGCTGTGGGTGGTGGTTGGAGTTTTTGTGTAGGTACCAGTCTGCAGTCCGGTTTTTATCACACCAATACACCCACAACAAGACACACTAATCACCCATCTACAGAAAAAGACAAAAGCCCACCTCACAGCCATAAATACTCCACTCCCCAGCCAACTACACCAGAGCACAGAGTGCTGTCCTCTGAAGATGCCGGCCACAGAGACTGGAGAAACGTTAGGAAGAACAACCTTCGGAGCACGGCCAAAGAGCCCGAAAAACCCACAACAACCAATGAACTAGATTGTAGATTAAATCAAGCCTGAACTGCCTCTGCAAGCAGAAATTATCTAACTGAGACTGTTGTACTTTGGCCACATTATGAGAAGGTAGGATTCTCTGGAAAAGACAATAATTCTAGGAAAGGTGGAAGGCAGGAGGAAAAGAGGAAGCCCAAATAGGAGATGGACTATCTCCCACCAAATTGAGTTTATAAGAGCTGAGGAGGGCAGTTTAGGACAGGACATTTTGGAGATTGCTCATTCATAGGGTCACCATAAATTGGAGGTGACTTGATGGCACATAACAAAAACAACATATGTTTAACAGTTAAGTATTTCTGGGATCAGAAGTCCGCACTCTCCACGCATGTACTGGGTTCTCCCACAGCCTTTGTGGAGGAGAGAAAGAGAGATACCCACAATTGAGAAAAGTGTCTCTGTGTGTGTGCAGATTCAACTGTGCAACCCCTGACCCCATCACCTTCTCGGGAAGCTTCCCTCCCCTGCAGTACACTTGTACTTGGGAAAAAAAAAAAACAGTTTCAGAGACTTCCCTGCCATTTTATGGTGCTTTTACGTTTCTTGCTGCTTCTCTCTAGACATCTCTATCCAAGCTCATGGCATCAGTATTTATATTGTGTATTGATGTCTATCATGTGTTAATGATGTCTTACCTATATAAGTGGTAATATTTAAAAATTCCAGTTAACTGAAGCATGAAGACATGGAAGCTGATACAGAGAGAGAGAGAGAGAGAGAGCTCTGAGGAATTTTTCTGTACTCCTCCCTAAGACCTTTACTTTACATTTTTCAAATACAAAAGTATTGAATTGAATATTTTTTTAATGAGTAAAATGCTTTTAAAGATGGCTATGAAGATTTTTTTTTTTAATGGAAGGTGATTTTTAGTGTTAGAGAATGGTTCCTTGGTATAGTGCAGGTTGGGGTGGACCAGCTTTGTGGGTCCAGGAACCAGTTTTCAATCTGTGGAAGCTGCCATGATCCACATGGATATATGAAGATGGAAATTCACTTCTAGTTTTGCAAAGTCTTTGTTTTTCAAGGAGGGCCTTGGAGAAGAGGAATGTAAACCCCGCCCCCATCAACACTCTTGGAGGTTCCCGGGAGTGGTTCTTATCCTCTTTTTTTTTTTTTTTTTTTTTTTTTTTGGGGCTGTAAATATTTTTTGGTAGGGGCATCTGGGTTAGGATATCTGGGAGCAGCACCAGAGATGCAAAAACTGGCACAGGACACACACGAGCTGTTTCTCATCCCTGCTGTAGACATTTATCACATATTTTTCTTCTTGCTGAGATTTCAGAAATGTAATTTCAAAGTTTTATTATATTTAGTTAAGGTTAAGGTTCCCCTTGACAATTTTTGTCCAGTCGTGTTCAACTCTAGGGGGCGGTGCTCATCCCCGTTTCCAAGCCATAGAGCCAGCGTTTGTCCGAAGACAATCTTCCGTGGTCACATGGCCAGTGCGACTTAGACACAGAACGCTGTTACCTTCCCACCAAGGTGGTCCCTATTGATCTACTCGCATTTGCATGCTTTCGAACCACTAGGTTGGCGGGATTTATTATATTGTTAGTTAACAATATTTAAGCTCATAAATATCTGAGTCATCTGCAGTCAACAATAATGATTTAAGGAAAATAAATGATTTGTGGAAACACCAGAGAAAAGGGAGGTAATGGAAGATTTTGTGCTTAAAATAATATTGACCAAAGACATCCTTGCTTACTTATTGAATTTCATTTATACCAGTGGTTCCCAATTTTGGGTCCCTAGATGTTCTTGGACTCCAATTCCCAGAAATCCTGGCCAGCACAGGAAGTGGTGAAGGCTTCTGTGAATTTATTCCAAGAACATCTGGGGACTTAAAGTTGAGAGCCACTGCTCTATACAGAGAACTGCTGGATGGCTCAGTGGTTTGAGTCTTCAGCTGCAGAACCAGAGGTTGGGAGTCCAGTTCCCTGCTGTGCCATAGGGCCATTTCCAGCTCTACAGTTGTATTATTATTATTATTATTATTATTATTATTATTATTATTATTATTATTATTATTATTATTATTATTATTATTATTATTATTATTATTATTATTATTATTATTATTATTATTTTTATTTATTTATTTATTTATTTATTTATTTATTTATTTATTTATTTATTTATTTATTTATTTATTTATTTATTTATTTATTTATTTATTTATTTATTTATTTATTTATTTATTTTGCTGTCTACTGCTGAACTACGAGAGAAACCACAACATTTTTCTAGGGAGTACTAGTGGACAATGGGAGATGCTGGGGACGCCTGAAAGGGGCTTGAAAACTGCCCGAGGCCCATAATTTGGGCCTACTCCTTCTACAGCCCCTTAGCTGGTATAACATGAACAGAGGATTCCACCCTCACCCTTCAGAGCTGCATATTTTGTTCACCTTAAGTTTATTTTTCAGATTTCCATCAGGAATATATCTGTAGTTTATTTGTGCTTTTTATGTCCTGTGCAATTTAACACTCTTTTCCTGAATTAGACAAATATGCAACGTCTTTTAAAAAGGGCCTCCTTTTTAAAATCAGTAACATGACAAGAACCCTCTGAATTACAGTAAACATTTTTGGGCACAGGAACGCAAGATTCTGATGGACTGTACATAGATTGTGTACTTTTCATCTGGAAATCGAGCCTTCTTTCTCCTTCCCAGGCAGCGCTTGTGACTCAGTGCCACCTTTGTTCTGAGAAACTTGTGCTATGTGGATCTCTTGGTTCATTTGTTCATAGGGTAGGCAGCTGATGATGGCACATGGAGACCTGAACATTTGTTAAAGTTACAATAGGCCAAAGCACCATGGTACTTTTTAAGAAGGGACTTTTTTTTTGCATGACTCATTTTTCTGGGCACGATGGAGGCAATTCTTATTTGTTCCCAAAAGCAGCTGTCCATTATTGGGTGAAATTTGTCTGATACATTTCTGGTGCTTTTGATATGAACAAAGCAGCAGCAGCAGTAGTTCACTGCAGTACATGTTATTACTATCTTCCCATTAGCTTTCCTGCACAGCAGCATGCCTAGTAGTCTACCTTTCTGCCAGATGCTCATGATTTGCTGCTTCTCTGTTAACCTCACATACTTCTTACTGTTTTCCTCTACAGTATAAAAGTTTTGTCTGCATTCAAGACATATACACTTTTGCTTTTTTTAAATGCCTTTTCTTGGGTGAAGTCTTCCTTCTGCAGTAATTTCTCTTCGATTATTCTTTAGCTGTATCCCATTAGTATTCTGTCCTTTACTATATCATCCCTATCATGGGAAGCAGGCACTTTAGAGATAAAGATGTAGTTGGATGATCCACTCAGCTCTTACTTCTCTTGCCCCTTTGTGCCTTTCATCAAACAATGTGCATTGTTTGGAATGTAGTTTGCATTTGCAGGATTCTTCAAACGAAACAGACAGCCTGGTAGTGCTTTCTCTCCTTTGCAGGTACTGTAGTTCGCTGGTAGCACCATCTCTGCCTTGCAGCTTAGTGCTGGTTTGGAAGTGTGCAGCCTTCTTTTCTTCCAATCTCTTGTCCTCGTTTTGGCTTGCAGGAATTAACTCCCCCCGTTGAACCAAATTTTAGCAGTACTCTGGTATCTAAGGAGCAGTCCCATATTTTGATCCTGCATAACTAGATTTGGGCCAGAAACAATCAAGGCAAAGCGTGGGTTCACAGAGGGCAAGTTGTAAGCAAGTGCAATGTGTGACCTATTTCATAGCAACATTCTTAATTATGTGGCACCATCAGCCTTAGCTCCCACTCTCCTGGCTTTTTGGAGTTGGAGCCAACGTGAGATAGACAACTTAGCTCATAAACTTTTTAAAAAAATAATTGCTTGACTGTTTGTGTGCAGCTTTCTATAGCCCACTGCTTTGCAAACTTAGGTAGATGCTGTGCGATCTTGTTTTTCTGAATTTATTTTTGGCTTCATCTTGTCTTTTTTACACTCAACTGGGAAAGCATGTGTGCCTTCTGTTCCCCCATCTTAAATAGATTAATTTGCATTAGAACATTCTTTAAAAGGAGTCTATGTGCATTCTACTGCTGAGATCAACCAACAGGGCCATGCAAACCTTCAGAACAATTTGGTGTCCATTTTGATGAGGTACCAGCAAAACCAATGAAAATGCTTTGGGAAAAGATTTGAAATCTGTACATGGGTAACAAAGCCTCAGTAGAATATAATAAAATATCTTCTAAACCAGTGGTTCTTAACCTTTGTTACTCGGATGTTTTTGAACTGCAACTCCCAGAAACCCCAGCCAGCACAGCTGGTGGTGAAGGCTTCTGGGAGTTGCAGTCCAAAACTCCTGAGTAACCCAAGGTTAAGAACCAGTGTTCTAAACCACATTCTCTGTGATGAGAACATTCTTCTTGATTATATGGTGACATGTCTGGATGTCAATGCCTGATGGCAGGAAACAATCTTTGCTGTATCCTTCTGTGGGCTTGAGAATTGTGTTGGAACAGAAGGGGTACCTTCTCCCAGAAAGAGCCCCCATGCCTTAGTGTGAATTTGAGCCGTCTGTATTTGTCTTGCAACACTCATTTTAGTTCTCATTGGCAGAGTTCTTTGTGTTTAGGGTTTTGTTTTTCCATAATTACAATTAGGTAAAGGTAAAGGTTCCCCTTGACATTTTTAGTCCAGTCGTGTCCGACTCTAGGGGGCGGTGCTCATCCCGTTTTCAAGCCGTAGAGCCAGTGCTTGTCCGAAGACAGTTTCCGTTGTCACGTGTCCAGCGTGACTAGGGAACGCTCTTTTACCTTCCCACGGAGGTGGTACCTATTTATCTACTCGCATTTGCATGCTTTCGAACTGCTAGGTTGGTGAGGAGGATGCAACAACTGGGGATCCATCTTTGTTAGAAAATTTAGAAGACATCCATCTAGAGGTGAATCTACTGGTGAGTGTTACGGCAAACAAACAGGAAAACCACCCAGCCCTATTCACTTTCTTTTTTTTTCTAAAAGAAAAAAAACTGTTGTTGCTTATTGATAGCCTTCTTAAACTGTGGAGACTTGAACTGGACACAATACTCCAGGTGAGGTCTGGTCTAAGCAGAACAGAATGATAATATTACTTCCCTTGATCTGGTTGTCACACTTTTTTAGGACACAGCCTGTTTTTGTATTTGCTCATTTTGCTGCCACATCACATGGTTGACTCTAGTTTAGTTTGTGGCCTTTGAGTCCTCTTGATTTTTTAAAGACAGATTACTTCCAAGCTAGATGTTAAATATCCTATATTTGTATATCTGATTTTTTTTCTCTGCCTAATGTAGAATTTCACATTTTTCCCTGTTGAAACTCATTTCATTTGTTTTGGCCCAGTTTTCTAATCAGTTAAAATCCTCATTGTGTCATCTAAAGCACTGGTTCTTAACCTTGGGTTACTCAGGAGTTTTGGACTGCAACTCCCAGAAGCCTTCACCACCAGCTGTCCTGACTAGGGTTTCTGGAAGTTGCAGTTCAAAAGCATCCGAGTAACAAAGGTTAAGAACCACTGAAGTATTAACTGTCTCTCCCAGTTTGCTGTCATCTTGCAAATTTGAGGAGCATCACCTTTATACCTTTACCCAACTCACTTATACAGATGCTGAACATCAGTAGGCCCAGGACTTGTCACTTCTCTTTAGGATAAGGAATTGTTGGTGAGCATTCTTTGTTTGCGGACTGTCAAATAGCTACAGTTCTACCTAACAGTAGAACCTTAATCTAGACCACATTTGCTAGTTTGGCTGGCAGAATACCATGTGGAATTTTAGCAAAAGCCTTGCTAAGATACACTGCACTCACAGCATTCTCCTATAGTTCTGTCAGAAAAAGAGGTTAAACTAGTCTTATATTACTTGTGTTTGATAAACTGGTTCTTAATGATGACTGCAGTCTTTTCTGAAGGCTCAGAGGCTGATTACTGAATGATCTGTTCTGGAACCTCTCCTTATATAGATGTCCTTCTGTTGATCAATAAATAGATACCATTTACTGTTTCAGCTCCTTAGAAAGTCTCTTCACAACCAGAGCATTCATCGGAGGCCTCTGCACAATAGAAGACAACTTATCCCTCTAGATAGACTGATATGTTACCTATACTTTTGTTCTTAAGTACAAGTTTTCTCATTCTCTTCCTGGGCAAGGTGGTGGTTTGGCCAGTCCTGTACATTTCTGTTGCCAGGTTCGTCTGTTCAGCATCTCTACTCCCTCTTCCATTCAATGAATTCATATTTTAGCCTTCACTGCTATATGTCTCAGATATTGGATATGCCTGAGATATCGGAAATCATGCTTTCTTCCAATTGATCAGTTCCAATACAAAAATAAGCCAGTTTGTCAATTGTGAATGGAGGCAAACTCCTGTTGGAGTAAACATTCAATTGATTTTTTTAATGACCGGGTTATGTTGATGTTATTTTTCACATCTTGTTTGATTCTTAATGGAGAATCATTCCTACCAGAATTGCTCCTGGCATACCTAGACAAGATGACTAAAGCTAAACACTGCCTCTTTAGCGTGTTGGGAAGTCAAGTCCTGTTTTGTAGGTACTACTACTAAGTCTGGCATTATTGTGAGCTTGATGTCAACACCACAGTGTGAGAAAAAAAATGCAAGTAAATCATATAATGTAAACTAGAGGCAAGCAAAGTACAGTCTCAAGGCTACTTGTAAGCCTTAACACTCTTTTCTGTGGCCCTTCATTGCCTCCCAGTGTCCCAAATGGCTATCCAGAAGAAATTGGTGGTGCAGTTGGTTACTGAAATTCAAAGTTTGGTAGCAAATTGTTAAATGAGTTGCTTCCTTCCAGAAGGCTTGCTAGAAGTCCTTTTTGTGCTACTTTATTGAACAGGAAACCCCTAATTACAAACCTCTTCCTCCAGATTTCCCCAGCAGTTTTTCTTTCATATGCTTTGATTGTTATTCAAAGGGGCCCAAGCCTTAATTGTTACTTGAAGTGCCCAAAAGTGCCTTAATTGTTCTGAATTGTTCTGAATTATTATTATTATTATTTTCCTTTCCAGACTTGCAGTATTTGCTGCTGCTGCTGTTTCTAGCATAGTAAGCAAAAAAGAAAGCCTATATAGATCTTAACAATAATTGTGTGCCATTTCAGGTTTTTCTAGGTAGACAGCACTTTGAAGTGGTTTACCATTCCCTTCTTCTGGGGAATATCCTGGGACTGTGCAGCTCACCCGTAGGCCACACAGGCTGGCCCTTCTGGGAGGCCCTGTGGGGAACTGAACTCACAACCTCTGCCTGACCCGCTGAGCATCTCGCAAGCATTTATAGTCCTTAGGTGATTTAAAATACTGTAATTGTATAATAAATTCAATTTATCTTGTAATTAATTTAATGTAATCATAATTTTAATTAATGTTAAAGTCTCAGCAGCTTTGGGAGGAATGATGCATTTTTATTACATAAAGTATAAAGTATAGTATAAAGAACCCACTAAATTCTACCCACTTTGGTTGCATGGCCCTCTAGCAGTTGTCCAATTTGAAAAATGGTCCACAACCCTATGGAAGTTGCTGACCCCTAGTCTAAACGTTTCACTACTTAGAAAATGGTTACAAGAGCGCTTTCTCTCTTTTTTAACCTAAAAGGAACAGTGACATAAAGTGTTCTATGTGCCACTTACTTCTATAATCATTATAATTTCCAACATTGTCTCAATAAAACTAATTCTGGCTTGGGACTACTATTAATATATTTAATGTAGATCATATTTCAAGAGTTGACTTTAGCTTGCCCAAGGCCACAGAGGCTGTCATCCTGGAAGCTCATCTGTGCGGCCTTGGGGTGAGCCACAGCTTTCCTAAGAAATCACTGGAAGAGCAGCTTCCGGCAGAAATGTCAATATTCCTGGGGTGAGCATCATGTAGCCCCAAAGTTTTGTGATTTGGAGGAGGGGAGGTAGGGAGGTTTTGCTGTAAGCATGGTGTGGTAATTTGATCTCTGAATTGGCACAACATTGTGGATTCGTCTGGAGTAGAGGTAGGGTGTGTGCTCTGCTTAGTGTAACCCTGGCTACGTTCGTTCAGCTGCCCCCTTCTCATATGCAACTGTCATCTGTTCTATAATGCATTCGATTTGCCGAGAAACTCTTGGAGCTGAAGCTGCAGCAAGTTGTCACCAGCGTCAGATCAAAGCAGAAATGAGGGGGAAGTGGCAATTTAATTTTTTAAATGGAAAAATAGGGACAGTGCACAGTCCCCCCCCCCAGCTGATAAATATCAGCTGCTGCTGGCAAAAAGTAAAACATGTAATCACAAAGGTTTTGTTTCTCCATCTGTTCAGCAAGTTTCCCTTAAAAATCATGGCAGAATTGAGGAGAGAGCATGAGATTACAGTCTTAGTTTGAGATGTTGCCTTATTTTGGCTTCAAATGGTGTGATAGGTCCTGCTGGGAAAGGGTTGGACAGAAGAATTCCACTGGGAGGTGTTGTGTTAAGAGCTCTCAAGTTAGGGGAGACAGTGATTCCCCACAAACATTGGCTATTACTTGGTTTTAAGGCTTAATAAAATAAAAATGAATTTTATGCTAGGATGGTGAAAGAAATTTTTTAAAAAATGCATAATTTAGCAGTTCGTGAACCAAATGAAATTATGATAACAAAAATACTATCTTTCCCTGGGTGGACACGGTTTAAGTCAGGATGCTAGATTTATCCTGCTCTTGAGTTGAAGTCTTTACTAATTGATGGGTTTATTTCTGATCCTGTAAGATAGGATTAATCATATATTTAGTTATCTGTGTGCCATCAAGTCAAAGCCAACTTATAGCGACCCTAATAGGGCTTCCAAGATCAATGAGATATAGAAGAAATGGTTTTACTAGTTCCACACATTCACCCAGTGAGTTTCCCTGGCTGAGCAGGGATTCGAACTCAGTCTCCAGAATCCTAATCTGTCCATTGCACCACATTCGCTAATCGTAGCTTACTATGCCTTATATGGTCATTGTTTGAAAACAAAATGGAAAAAAGTCATGACACGCATGAGAGCAAAAATAACATGCACAAACCAAGGCAATTTCGTGCTAGATGGATAATGCCAGATGACACGTAAGACACTGTCTGTGCCACATGAACCCTGGAAAATTCCCCCTTGAGTGATTTCTGCCATGCTGGCTTATTAATACTGGTCAGCTTGACATCAGCAACCAGGCAGCCTCGTTTAAATGCAACAATTTAGGGACAGAGCTGAGGGCTTCAACCTGGGAGGGTGTGGGCGACTGAGGCAGAAGTGTGCTATTGACATCTAACAAACCCCTTTTCCCACCAGCAGGGCCTGCCTTGTTCAAACAGGATACACCACAGAACCTACCGGAAATGTGTAAGGTGCAGAGGAGAGTGCTTGCTAGGTGTCTGACAGGGCCCCTGCTGCATAGTACGAGAGCCTTGAGGAGGAGGCTGCCTGACATATTCGGTATTGGACTCCATGCCTCAGCCTTATACAAGAGTAGAAGGCATGGAGCGGAACACTGAATATTAACCCAACAGGTCTTCCATTTGCAGCATTTAGACTGCAGGTGTCAGGCTACAGCCTCCACGCCCTGCCCCTGGTACAACCATATATGTATTCCGCTGCTCAAGATCCTCCAAGGTAGGCTTCAGCAGTATGTGGACCGAGAATTCCCAGAAGTACAAGCTGGATTCCGAAGAGGCAGAGGCACTCGAGACCAAATTGCTAACTTGCGCTGGATTATGGAGAAAGCCAGAGAGTTCCAGAAAAACATCTACTTCTGCTTCATTGACTATGCAAAAGCCTTTGACTGTGTGGACCACAACAAACTATGGCAAGTTCTTAAAGAAATGGGAGTGCCTGACCACCTTATCTATCTCCTGAGAAACCTATATGTGGGACAGGAAGCAACAGTTAGAACTGGATATGGAACAACTGATTGGTTCAAAATTGGGAAAGGAGTATGACAAGGCTGTATATTGTCTCCCAGCTTATTCAACTTAAATGCAGAATACATCATGCGGAAGGCTGGACTGGAGGAATCCCAAGCCGGAATTAAGATTGCCGGAAGAAATATCAACAACCTCCGATATGCAGATGACACCACTCTGATGGCAGAAAGTGAGGAGGAATTAAAGAACCTTGTAATGAGGGTGAAAGAGGAGAGTGCAAAAAATGGTCTGAAACTCAACATCAAAAAAACTAAGATCATGGCCACTGGTCCCATCACCTCCTGGGAAATAGAAGGGGAAGATATGGAGGCAGTGACAGATTTTATTTTCCTGGGCTCCATGATCACTGCAGATGGAGACAGCAGCCACGAAATTAAAAGACGCCTGCTTCTTGGGAGGAAAGCGATGACAAATCTTGACAGCATGTTAAAAAGCAGAGACATCACCTTGCCAACAAAAGTCCGAATAGTCAAAGCTACGGTTTTTCCTGTTGTGATGTATGGAAGTGAGAGCTGGACCATAAAGAAAGCAGACCGCCGACGAATTGATGCCTTTGAATTGTGGTGCTGGAGGAGACTCTTGAGAATCCCCTGGACTGCAAGGAGAACAAACCTATCCATTCTAAAGGAAATCAACCCTGCATGCTCACTTGAAGGACAGATCCTGAAGCTGAGGCTCCAGTACTTTGGCCATCTAATGAGAAGAAAAGACTCCCTGGAAAAGACCTTGATGTTGGGAAAGTGTGAGGGCAAGAGGAGAAGGGGACGACCAAGGATGAGATGGCTGGGCAGTGTCTGCGAAGCAACCAGCATGAATTTGACACAACTCCGGGAGGCAGTAGAAGACAGGAGGGCCTGGCGTGCTCTGGTCCATGGGGTCACGAAGAGTCGGACACGACTAAACAACTAAACAAACGTCTTACAATTAACGGGTAATAACCACCACCACCCCCGGTTTGGAAGTGTTAATGGGATAGGAATAGCTCAGTTGAATCTGCCAATAGTGCTCTCTTCTGTCCACACTATCCCTCCTATAACAGGCACCAGGTTATCCCAGGGTGTAATTCAGTGCAGCTCACTTCTGCTTATTTATGCAGCTGGGATTCTGTAATGGCTATTCTGAGAATACGGCTCCCATGTACAGGACAACAACAACAAAAAATCCAGTTCCTTTCAGCCAGACTTTTCTTCGCTGTCCAGTTTGGCTGGCTCATTTCTGGGTCACATTATTTTGCGGTGGAAGGGTGATCTCCACCCATCGGAGTTAATAATGTTTTTATGTTTATGCTTCCCCATTCTGAAAGAGAGGCAGATTGAGCTCCTGATCTTCTCAGGTGTTGTTGATCCTATTTCTCTGAATGGGTAAATGAATGAAATAAGTTCAGGGTTTACCTGTTGCCTGCTAATTGACTTTAAAATAACTTTTTAACTGGACTTTTCAGAGATGAAACTAAAAGGCTGAAAAAATCTTACTTTTCACTAGAGTGAATATTGTACCAAGCCAGCAACCTCGAAAGGGGGCAGACACCAAGCCACATGAATACTGCAGAGTGCAGCAACAGAGTGGTAGCTGTACTTCTTTGCCTTCACGTGACTGTGTGGTATAAACATATATTTGTGAACTGTGACCAGGTGTAGACTGTTATTTCCTTCAAGAGGGCGCTTTGGTACCTTCCATATTGCATCTGCAGAAAATTCACTTTAGGAGACCAAAGCCCCAGAGGAGGGTGTCCAGAGGTGGGCGACCAAAATGGTCAAAGGTCTGGAAGCCATGTCCTGTGAGGAGCGGCTTAGGGAGCTGGGAATGCTTAGCCTTACAAAAAGAAGGTTAAGAGGGGACATGATAGCTATGTTTAAATATTTGAAGGGATGTCACGTCGAGGAAGGGACAGGTTTGTTTTCCACATCTCCAAACGCTAGGACAAGGAGCAATGGTTTCAAACTACAGGAAAAGAGATTCCACCTGTATCTCAGGAAGAACTTCCTGACAGTCAGAGCTGGTCGGCAGTGGAATATCCTGCCTTGGAGTGTGGTGGAGTCTCCTTCTTTGGAGGTTTTTAAGCAGAGGCTGGATGGCCATCTGTCGGGGGGGGGGGGCTTTGATGGAGTTCCTGCATGGCAGGGGGTTGGACTCGATGGCCCCTGTGGTCTCTTTCAACTCTGTGATTCTATGATACCTTGATAGAGCATGCAAGATATATGACTTAGGGATTTTAGTGAAAGGGACATTGCTTCTCTCTCCAGCAGTAAAAGTTCTATTAGTTATAAAATGCTCATTTTGTTGGATATGAATATTTCTTTTTAATAAACAGTGAGGCTGATTTTAGTGCTGTCCTGAAATTGTATTAACTTCACTGTATGCTTTCCCTCTGGGTTCTGCTGTTTCATTAATTTTATGGATTTTATAGCTTTCATTTTATTGGATTCTAACTTATATTGATCAGGGGGGGGGAGAGTTTGTGTGTGGAAGCTACTTTGCAATTTTCTTTCATATTAAAACATAAGATATAAATATTTTAAACAAATTCTTTGGGGAAATATAATGCTCTGTCTAGTTAATTCTAATCATATAAACAGAAAGTCATTATAAAGCACTCTGTAATCTAAATTACTGAGCTGTTGGGTCACTGAATTCTTGTTTTATTTAGCTTTTTATTATAACATTTGTGCTTGTGTTTGTTACGTGTGTCATCTGTACATTAATATGTGATTGTATACAGAGAAGTAAAGAAATAAAATGTGGAGGGATTGATGCTAGGTAGACTCTTATCAGCCAATCAGTGGAATCAAATGGAAGACCAAATCTATTTTTCCTTACAACATTCATGTCAGCCAAAATGGTTGCCTTCTGAGGTGTAAAATTACTGTTCTGGGGACTGAATCCAGATTTTGGCATCATGCCTCCAGGGAGATCAAGACATTTAGGTAGCTGTGCCTCTTTTAGAGAGATAGAACAGATACAAGTTTGGCTAGAGATGTCAACCTGGTGCTGGATCTCTGAATGTTCACATCATCCCACCATGTAATGGCCTAATTTTCCTACTCTGTAGTTTACCTGGTAGCTGTAGGGATATTGCAACTGAAATACTTGAAAATAATGACCGCACATCTTGTACACTAAATATGAAACAATTTTTCTGAGCGTTCCAAAATGGTCCAGTATTTAAGGATGAACCTTGACCTTTCGGATAATTGAATTGCATACAAAGCTTAACTGATGTAAATGTGGCACACCTCTCTTGCTTGTTGGCAAGACTGAGTTGGGATTCTGTCTTGAGAGTATGTGGCTGTATCCAGGTAATGGCAATTCCTGGATTAAGAGAGTGGCTTTCTGTGCTGTTCTTGGAGCTAAGTAAATAGATTCGACCAGAAGTCCCATAAAGCTTTATAACAGCTTTATAGAGATGGTCCATAAAATGGAGGAGCATTATTTATCCTGTGGACCACATTCTGGTTCAATGTTTTGGCAAAATCCAAGAAAATTTCATAACTGTAAGATTCCAAAGGGGCACAATTCTGTCGCAAAATGAAGCATGCCCCCTATACTGTATTTTTGTATGCATGTGTGCACAAAACATTCCCATTTTCTAAAAACAAAGTAATATTTTGTTCACTTACAGTTCTGGAAAGTAGTGGTACTGCCCATATTAGAACCACAGTGGTTAAGGAAAATGCTTACTGGGACCTTCTTTTCCTTGATCTTTGAAGAGTATTGCCAATGAAGAGCATGGATCCCTACAGCTGAAAGCCAGCTCCCTTTTCCAGGCCACTTGGGCTATCCGATGAAAGGAGTTGTTCGCCAACATATCTGAAGTGCATCATGTTGGTGAAGGCTTACTTAGTGTACTGAGGAATGAGGAATCCTAACGCATTGAAATGCTTATGTGTGGGGTCTCAGTGTTCACAGTGCTTTGTTACATATTGTCAAATTGTTTCTGACTTATGAAATTTAATAACTTATGAAATGACTTATGAAATTTCTGACTTATTTCGCAAGTCAGAAATTGCATTAACTTCATTGTTTGCTTTCCCTCTGGGGATCATTCCCTTTCTGATGACTCTCTGAACTAATACCATGTTTGCCCGAAAATATTACCTAATCTGAAAATAAGCCCTAGTATGATTTTTCAGGATGTTTGTAATGTAAGCCCTACCTCAAAAATAAGCCCCAGTTAAGTGAAACCTGCCCTCCACCATTGTGCAACCAGAAGATGACATTACTGTATTTGAATAAATGTAAATTGTTGTACATGGAAAAAATAAAACATGCGTTTTTTTGGAGGAAAAATTAATATAAGACCCTGTCTTATTTTTGGGGAAACATGGTAGTACCCAGTGTGGTAAAGTGAATAGAGTGTTGAACTAGGACTCAGGAGACCTAGGTTTGAATCCCCACTTAACTATGGAAGTAATTGGAGGGAGTCAAACTGGTGAAAACACTCCTTAAATATCTCATTTAAAGTTTGAAACCCTATTGGGGTCACTATAAGTTAATTCTAACACAACATGAATTAATTATTCTCCAAAATGTCCTGTCCCCAACAATCCTGCTCAAGTTATATGGTGGAACCTCTACTTATGGAATTAATCTGTATTGGAATGGTGGCAGCAAGTCGAAAAGTCTGCAGGTCGAGTCTCCATTGACCTACAGTGCATTGAAAACCGATTAATCCTGTAACCGGCCATTTTTGTTCCGTTTTTGTTCCGTTTTGGTTTTTTTCTGGTCTGTAGGTCGATTCTCCGGCTGCAAGTCGAACCTAAATTTTGCGGCTAGAGAAGTCTGTAACTCGAAAAGTCTATAAGTTGAGCCGTCTGTAAGTCAAGGGTCCACTGTATAGACTGAAGACCATGGCTTCTTTTATTGATTTAATTCATCTCATGTTTGATTTTCCTCATTCCTACTGCCTTCAGCTCTTCCTAGCATTATTCCCTTTTCCAGTGAGTCTTGCCTTCTTATGTTATGTCCAAAGTACTACAACTACAGTTTAATACCTTTAGTGAGAATTCAGGCTGGATTTTAATTGTATTTTAATTGTATTTTAATTGTATTTTAATCATTTTATTTTATTGCATTGAATTTTAATTGTTGTAAGCCGCCCAGAGACCTTTGGGTAGAGTGGGCGGCATATAAATTAAATAAATAATAATAATAAATAATAATAATAATAATAATTTGATGGTGACTCTCCCTGCAAAGGATGGGGTACGCAGCTTGGGGATCCATCTGGACCCGGTGCTCTCCATGGAGTCACAGGTGGCGTCGGTGGTCCGCACCGCCTTTTTTCACCTCAGGCGGATAGCCCAGCTGCGGCCCTACCTGGACGTGGGGGCGCTCACCATCTTAGTACACGCGCTCGTAATCTCAAGATTAGACCACTGTAATGCGCTCTACGTGGGGCTTCCTTTGAGGTTGCTGCGGAAATTACAGGTGGTGCAGAATGCGGCGGCCAGATTACTCAGTGGAGTGAAAAAGTGCCAACATATTTCGCCCACTCTGGCTGCATTGCATTGGCTGCCCATCAGGTTCCGCATCGACTTCAAAGTGTTAACGCTTACGTATAAAGCCCTAAACGGTTTAGGGCCTCGATACCTGGCGGAACGCCTATTCCCACCAAGCTCTACCCGGATCACACGGGCGAGCCAGGAGGTGAGGCTGAGGAGCTTAACGCCGAGGGAGGCCCGAAAAGAGAAAACAAGAAATAGGGCCTTCTCGGCGGTGGCTCCTCGCTTGTGGAATAATTTACCTCCTGGTATTCGCGGAGCTTCCTCGCTGGGTACCTTTAAGAACCTATTAAAGACCTGGTTGTTTCGGCAGGCCTTCTCACCAGATTACTTTTGATTTTCTTTTCTCCTTTATTGTTTCTTTACTTTAATTGTTTTGTAATTTGTTGTTTTATTTTATTGTATTTTATCTTTGTTGTTGGCCGCCTAGAGTAGTCCATCGTGACTAGATAGGCGGGATATAAATTAAATAAAATAAATAAATAAATAAAATATAGATTCTATTTACTGTTCTTTTTGGCAGTCCTCGGTATCACTAAAGTTTTATCTCAACATAGAATTTAAAATGAGTCATTTTTTAAAATGCCCATACATAACAAATAGGAATACTGTATCAGGTAACCAGATTTTTAAAGAAGATAGGGTTCCTGTATCTTGGACAAGGAAATTCAGTAGGTAGAGTTTGCATTTAAAGTTGCAACTGCTGAAATGTCTTCTTTTAAGTATCTATTAAAGTTACAGTAAGCCCATCCTCTTTCTTATCTATTCAACCTAGCACAATAGAATAGATGATCTTGTTCTTGGTCTCCAGTGAGTGACACATTCTTACACTTGAATATACTGTATTTTCTAGTTCCTTCTCAAACTTCTTCTGATTTCTTGGCTGTGGACTCCATTTAGCCTAATGACTGAGCCAAGCTATAGAAAATGTTTATTAGTTTTAATTTCTTAATTGTGAGCAATAAAGTTGCATAATTCTTTTGTAGCCATTATTTTTGTCTTCTTAAGGTTCAGCAGTGAATTTTCTTTTGCACTGTCTTATTTAACCTTCATCAGTAGTCATTCAAATTGTTGCAGTTTTCTGCAGTGGTCAAAAACTAGAACTTGCGTAGAGTAGTGATACAGTTTAAACTAGAGCCATGAATCCAAGTCTTTTATTGCAACAAGGCTGAATGTTTAAATTGCCCTTTATTTCTGGGAACCAAGAAATATGATAGGTCATCAAACAAATAACAGGGACTGGTGTTAGCATGTATATTTTACCATGTCATCTCTGGAGTAGCAAAATTTGCATTTTTAAGTAACTGTTTGGAGAGGAATATTTAAATCCCCTCTCAATAATATTGCTCTAAAGTAAATGTTTGCTCCATGGAGAATGTAACAAATACTTTGAATTCACCTGTTTTATAAGTGGAACAAATCCCATGATATTTGACCATGTTGTCACCCTCATAGTTGATATTTTTGTCTTTGAAATAGCAGGTGAGCTTAAACCTGTAACCTAACCCTTTGTGCTCCTAGGCGACTGCTTTCCGTTTTCTCTCCTCCCCACCCATTCCCTGTGTTGTGTGTTTGTCATGCATCAACTACAGGTATCTAGCTCTGCTGGGGATTTCCAGCTGAGATGAAATAGAAAACGTTGCACACCAATAGTCGAGGCCTTTAATGGTTTGCTTGCAGGGGGGCATGTTCTGAGGAATTATGTCACTGAGGATGCCACTTAAAGTCAGCCACTTTAAAGATTCACTGGTGAGTCAGACATCTGAAAGTACATGGAAATGTCACATGAAGGGTTACAAATGTTATTTCGTTCAGAGGGGAAACTCATGAATTCTACAGCGGTTTCATATTTTACCCCGCTTATATTTGCTTATGTTTCCTCTTGTGTGTGGCTGTTTTAGCTACATTAAGTCATTTCAAACTGAAAAACTGGTTCGAAATTAGAATATAGGACTGTACTGCATGTCTTACTTTATATCTCTACATACCTGTGCGCTGTGGCAGTCGCAGAGCGAAGGGCATCGTGGTTTTACAGGATTTAGTATGAGAAACAAATATGAGACAAGTAGGCAAGGATTTTCCCTGTTCCTAAGGCCAAGGCTACACTGGGAAGGGTGACGTAACTGGAAGGATTGCACCAGGATGAGTATATGTCACAGTTGCCAAAGTGTGACTGCCAGTGTTTACTGGGCTTTGTCTACTTGTCTTGCCAGCGTTCGCCTTCAGTGCCCCTGCTCATCAGGTTTTGGACCTTTACTGTAATAAGCGTGCCTTGGAAGAACAATTTTGGGATAAAGGTTGGCTTAGCTAAATGCTGTGGGAAATACGTGGATGCTGCCAGAAAGAGCAGATCCTCAATTCTCCTTGCGGAACATCTCTCCTCTTGTGACACTGCAGTGTTCTTCATTTTCCAGCTCCATTAGTGGCAGTAGCGACATGGAATGGAAGGAAATGGAGGTGGGGAATGAAAAAAATGTCAAGAAGACGTCTCTGTATGAGGCAGGTTTTACTAGATGTTGCTGAAGGGCAAGGGGGCATGTGCTCCCATTTTCTGGTAGCAGTCACATGTTTACCGTTGTGTATAATATGTTGTGCAGGTCATGTTCGTACAGGCAAAATTATCCTCCATGTAATTTATGACAATAGTTCTAAGGAACTGATACTTGTAGAGAATGGAATATGTGACTCAGCCTTCCTTTTGTTACATCTTCAGTTTTCCTAGGATAAAATTATTTCTGTTACTTTCTTAATTTAGCTTTCTGAATATTAATGTGATGTGTTGTTTCCCAGAGGTGGCAGTAGTTTCACACAAAAGGAAAACATAGGGGTGCTGTGCCAGATAAAAGCAAGACAGAAAGTAAAACTGTACAGATAGACTGTCATTAGAAGAGGGAACTCCTTAAGTGTCTGATTGTCACAGCAAGAACTTTTTCATGCCTCCCGAAGTTTGCAAATTAGCTTGCTTATTTTGTGGTTGATTGCTGGGAGGGAAGCATGGACTTTTTTTGCAAGTCTGCTTGCTCAGTCATTAAGGTATGCTTGACTCGTGACTCTGGATCATTAAAGGATTGCAGCCTCTAATGAAAGGCTATCTGTTACATATAGTTTGGCCTGGAGAAGCTCTGCAGACGCATGGCTCAGTGGAATCTAGTGATTTACGGGAAAGAAGAAAACCAGAGTAAGCAATTACAATCTGGTTATCATGAAGCTGTCTCAAGTATTGCCACTTTAAAGATGAGATGAGCAATAGATAATGACAGTAAAGATTTTCATATATGACAAAACACTAGATATGTTAAAGTATATAAAACAACAAGTTATTTGTTTCTGCTGTTTGGTTTCTCTGCTACCTTCTGCGCAATATGCATGTTTCAGCTTTTAAGGATCATGCCTACACTGGAAGGTGCAGGCTGAGGAAAGAATGCAAGGGGCAGAAGGCAAAGATACCTATTGCCTGCATGTTAACCAGGATTTCAGCTTTCATCTCTGCCTTTAGGTTACCTCCTGTGTTGAAAGGATGATAGTCTTTTATGCCCAGATACAGCAGCAGCATGCACAGCTGGTGGCCTTTCGCTACAGCAAAATATGCATAAGAGAGGGCAGCCGCCTTTAATCCCTGCTCTGTAGGCACCTGTTCCTCATACTCTCCTTGTAGCCTTATGGAAGTTGAAGCAGCCTTCAGGGAACCATGAGTATGTAGCACATTTTTCTGTGTATAAGATGATACTTTTCTCTAAAATCTTTAGATTAAAAATTGAGGGTCGGCTTATACACGGAAGTAAGGGGGGGAAGGGATCAACGCACTTTGATGATTCCTGTTTTCCGCTTCCACTTTCTTTGTAAGGGAGAAAGCACTTTCTTCACAAGAAAGTGGAGGGGGAAAGGAGGAATCAAAGCACTTTGATGAAAGCTGCTTTCCCCCTCCACTTGCTAAGCGGGCTTAACAAGAAAGAGAGAAGCGAGGACCAAAGGCATCTTGCAGCACTGTGATCCCTGCTTTCCCTCTCCACTTGCTAAGCCCTGCTTAGATTTCTTAATTTTGGATTAGAAAAGTGGGAGGGGGCATCTTATACACAGAAAAATACAGTAATAGTGAGGTTACTCCTTTCTCACCTCTTCTTTGGCTTCCACCTGCTCTATCGTTAACACCAATGAGTACTTAGCTTGTTAATCATAATAGCCACATTTCTTGCTTATCCTCTCCTCTCCTTCAAATTCTTAAATGCATCTTTTTTCATTGTCCTTCTGAACAAGTTTGCTTTTGGGGCTTTGTTCTCTGCCTTACAAAGATATGGTTTTAGGGGTGTACTTGTAATGAGGAAATGCAGCATTATGGATGGGTATTATGAAGCATAAGATTAATATTCAGCAACAGAAGAGCTTCTTTTTAAAAATTGGCTATAGGATGCAAACTGATGTACTTGCTTCAAGAGGGTGGCATCTTTTCACAGACTATGCACTAAGGCTGAGACTTGGTTTATTACTGCTATGTTCACTTAGCAAGAAGGTGGAAGGGTATTTCAATCCAGCTTAGAGCTTGGTTCCAAAACCCAAAGAAAATGAGTTTTGAATTGGACTTAGCATGTTTTAAATAATTTTTCTTAAGTGACTACATGACACATAAGGAAGCTTGGTTTTTTTCCCCCTCAGGAAGCATTTTTTGTCCACAAGTGAGGTATTTTACTGGCCTGGAAGAAGGTTGTTTAATTTAACTCACTTGTAAAAATCTATTTAATGTGAATCATTTTGGCATGAAAGAACACCTCTGTTGCTGTAAATGGTGTCTGGGGGAATATGTAACTCTCGCCACTCAATGGTTCCCTCGTCTTCTCCACCAGGTTTCCATGTGTGTGTGTGCAAGTGTGCCTGTGTCTGGCTGTAGTCTGATCTTCAGGGAGAAAACGGGAAAGCCTGAGGTGCAGGTTTGGAGGCAAGAGACAGGTGAGATGTGTAGCCTAAGCCAAAGAGCTGTCTTTGCAGTGGGGTAAAAGAAATGGATCTTGGGCAAGGATCTTCATGGATCCACATTATTTTTATGTAGGATCATCTCCAAACCATCCTCATAGGCACCATCTCTGACCACTGATTGGACAACGGCCTAGGGATGATCCCACATAAAAATAATGTGGACCCATAAGGATCCATGCCTTGGATCAGTATTTTTGCACCACTGAAAACCATGCACCCATTATTTCTGTGGTGTAGTATGTGGGTACAAATAGGATTTATAATCTCTGCCTCCAAGAAACAGCTAGAAGAATCTTAAATGGACAGGAGCAGCTTGCTAGCAGATTCTCCCTTTCCTTCTCTCTCACCATAGCTGTAGGAGTGAGTGGCCAGTGTAGGGACAGAACAAATCCTCAATTGCAATAATTTTAAAAGCCCATGTGGCTCCCTCAACCAATACACAACACAGCTTAAAATTGGATTAAATGTTTTCCCAAGTCGACACACATGCTGATCCAAATAAAGCAATATGTGCTGTTTATATACCACCTCATAACACTTAAAGCACTCTTGGGGCAGTTAACAGTTTTTAATTACATTGGCTATACATCGTCCTCCACCCCTAGCAAGCTGGGTATTCAATTTACCAACCTTGGAAGGATGGAAGGTTGAGTGAACCTTGAGCCAACTCCCTGGGATTGAACCTGAGTTGTGAGCAGAGTTTTGACTGCAGTGCAGCAGTTTAATCACTGTGCCACAAGGATTAAATACCATGTGACTATGATGTGACTTCAACCTGATTTGGAAAAATATAGCTACTGTGTTTCCCCGAAAATAAGACAGAGTCTTATATTAATTTTTGCTCCAAAAAACACATTAGGGCTTATTTTCTGGGGGTGGTTTTTTTTTTTTCATGTGCAACAATCTACATTTATTCAAATAGAGTCATGTCATCTTCTGACTGCTACACAATGGTGGAGGGCGGGGTTTCATTTAACTGGGGCTTATTTTTGGGGTAGGGCTTATATTACGAGCATCCTGAAAAATCATACTAGGGCTTATTTTCAGGTTAGGTCTTATTTTCGGGGAAACAGGATAGTGATTCATTTTCATAGTGTAACCCTGCTCTTAGACTGATGTTAACATCCTTCTGCTGTTATGCTACAGGCTGCTTTGTCTGCCTGATGTGAGTGAATGCATGGAACTATGTGTCTAAGAATACTTCTGAAAATGATATACCAGCTTTATGGAGGGCAGGTATCCTAGTTACAGCAGCCATATCTGTTGAATTTCCTGCTGAAGTGATTCCACAGATGGACTCTTCCTGCTCTCAGGAACATGAAGGATTGTCTAGTGAAACTTATATGGACTTGGTCTTATGAGCCATAAGGAGGCATGGAGCGCTGTTTTATACAGGGTGTCTCTGAAACCTCCTCTTGTACAAGATGAGCTATACTCGAGGACCCCTTGTCTTTTTGAACTAATATCTTGGGGTCACATTCTGATAATAAGCAAGGCCACAACCACGTCATTCTTAAGATCATTACCATCACACACTGCATCCTTCTCTTATTGTCTCTTAAGAATTTCAAGAGAAGAAGAGAGATCCTTTCTGTGCCACACATCCTCTCTCACATGCCCCTTTACTCTTCCTTTTCTGTCTTTCCTTCTGCCTCTCCCAACTAAGTCACCAGGTACATACAGATCTGACTGGTAGCTATCCACCTATTGGCTTGGGGAGGAGAACTGAGTGAGCAGGAAGCAGGTGCAAAGGTAGAGGTCCAGCCGCCACATCTGGCGGCTAGGCCAGTGTTGCCTCCTTTAAAAAGACCCTTTTGTTACAGCCACTGTAGGAGAGGCCAGGGGAGTGCTGTGTGTGTGCTGTGTGTGTGTGTTTGTGTGTGTGTGTATATCAGACAAAATTAGGCTAATGGTCACAAGTTGCTGACAACTATCATACAATACAAGTGTAAATAAGACCCTAACCTGAGGGCAAGTTATTCAAGAGGAAAATGGATCTTCTGGTTCCCCAGCTAGATCAGATCATGGTGCTCGAGAAGGGAATGCGAGAGAATTTCCTATGCCTTTCCTCATCTTAGGCGTGCCATTTATATTTGTCCCTTGCTGCAAAACAGAGAGGTATCTATAGGCTCCCCCCCCCCAACAAGCTAAGTAAGTATAGGTACTTTTGGTGGTAGGGAGCTGCTTTTATAGGGGAGACATTTAAAATAAACTCTTCACCAGCAGTACAATCCAAACCCAAATGGGGAACAGCGTTGCTGCTTTGAAAAAATGGGGAGGGGGACTCAACAAATATAGCAGATCCAGTGACATCTTATTTAGTATGGTCCTTAATATGTTCAAAGTTGTGATTTTTTGTTGTTGTCTGTGGTGCCTTTTGATTGTGTTTTGGAACATAAACCTATTAGGACCATGGAAAGGGGCTTGCCCTCTTTCCTATGGCATGCCTTGGCATTTAAGGTTTAAGGAATGATTTTCTCACTCGATACCAAGCAAAATGCCAGCGAACATTGACCTCCGAGTTGCTAAATAGGATGCTACATACAATATTCTTGTAGAAAGTGGTAAAATTTTGGGATTTTGTTTTTGGGTTGTTTTTGTTGTTCTTTGTTTTTTGTTTTTTTAAGTTAGGCAGAGTGGATGACAGTTCCTGAAGTCACAGGTTTCTCACTGTGGCTTTCTTATGCTTTTTATACGAGCTTCATCTTCTAACTTGAGCTGTGTTGGATTGGCCCGGAAGACTGGTTGAGACAAAAGAGAAGTTTTGGGCTAATTAAGGGCACAAGTACACTGCTACTTTTTGTATCAATTTCAGCTCCAATATATTTACAATTAATTTTCAGTCATGTGGTTTTTGTATCGCTGTGCATGTTCAATTTGAAAATTATTACTCTGATATAAAGTGGGGGCTTAAAACCACTTCAGGAAACTATGTGAGATTTTAAATCATTTCATTAACCAGCATGTTTGCAGACCACACAGTTTCCATTGTTGCTGATGCAGTGATTGCAACCATCTTTGTTTTCAATGTTCTGCAGTATTTTTTTAGTTTTCAGGCATCCTTTGGAATGTGTGCATTTCTCTCTTTTTTAAAAAAATACATTTTAAGTGGCATAGTGACATAGTAAGAGTACTTTGGATGGCAGTGTCCTTGCCATCCAAAACTTGCGACCACCCACAAAAACAGGGGCATTCACATTGAACAAAGTGATTCATAAAGGACCAATTTCACCAGAAAATTGGCTGACCTCTTTAAAAAAATGCTCTTTGTGGCCAAAAAAAAGAGGGGGTGTCGTGTAGTTGGGATTTTTCAAATCAATTTTAATTATGCAAACCCCAGTTCAAAAATAGTTCTGTTTGTCAGTGTGACCTTAACTCTTAACTCTGGATATCCTTATCCTTAACTCTGGATAATGGAGCCACATTAAATAGAAAGAAAGTAATGTACTAGATCAATTGTGGCTACTGTAAAGGAACAGCAGAACTTAATTTCCTCCAGTGGTAGCATGAATGGTGCTAATTTTAAAAGTGCTTATCTTGAGAGCTATTTGGAAGTTATTTAAACTCATGATCTGCAGATCTTCTGCCAGTTCTTTATCTCTTATTGATTGCTGCTGGATAGCTCAGGGGTTTAGGTATGTGGCTCTGAAGCCAGAGGTACGGAGTTCAATTCTCCACTGTGGCACCTTGATGTTCCATAGGATCCCTTCTAGCTCTGTAATTCTAAGATTATATTATATAATTTCTGAGTATATTGGAAGTAGGGCTGGTAACCTAAGGCAAGAAGGATGTACTCTTTGTTCTTTGACACTGTGCACTTGATAGTCCAAATACTGAATGAGAAAACAAATTATTCACAAATGTTTGCTTGGAGAAAAATTTGGAATGTGCATGTATGCATGCTATTACTGCTCCCTGTGGATTTCTGTAATTTGGAATTTTTTGATGAAGACACAATTAGAGAGCACACAACCTACAAACAGTATTCAGGCCTACCATAAAAATACAACAAATGTTACGGTCAACAAAGGATAAAAAGGACCCCCTCATCATTGCAGGAGTATACTGGATACCTTGCAGTTGTGGCCAGGTATATATTGGGACCACAACTACAGCATCCACACCAGAATCAAAGAACATGAAAGACACTGCAGACGAAAAAACCGGAAAAATTGACAGTAGCTGAACATGCCCTGAAACAAGCTGGACATGCAATTCTATTTCAAAAGACAGAACTACTGGACAACACAAGCAATCATTACAGTATGTTAGATTACACAGGGAAGCCATTGAAATCCACAAACACCAGCAGAACTTCAGCACAAAAAGGAGTCTAAAAAATCAATAAAGCCTGGTTCCCAGCACTGAAAATACAGCCTGCAGAAGGTCAACGAACTCTACCCAGCCACAAGGACTGGAGATCACTGCATACAAAAGACTAGCTAACGACACCCATCAATCACAGTGACAGACCATCTCCCCCCTTATCACAACAATACACCCTTTAAAAAATACACCCTGATCACCATAATTGTCCTATCTCCTCAAAAGGACAAAAAGCTGATCCCACAGCTACAAATACTTAACTAACTTACACCAGAACACAGGCAGAGTTCTGTCCTCTGAAGATGCCAGCCACAGAGACTGGTGAAACGTTAGGAAGAAAAACTTTCAGAACACAGCCAAACAGCCCGAAAAACCTACAACAACCATCAGATCCCGGCCATGAAAGCCTTCGAGAATACAAACAATATTGCTAGGTTGTGAGTTATATACTATTTGATGACATAAATGACGCTACCAAATAAGTAGTTCTGTTTTGAATGTTAATCTACATTGGAATAGATTAACATTCAGCACATGACTGCTGGTTATGTTGAACTAGATTAACATTCGGCATAGAAGTTGCTGCTGGCAACTTATCTTAAGTGACCAAATAAAAACACTTCCCTTGATGTGTGCAGTGAATTTCTGGTCAGATTTTCTGCCAGACAAATTCTGCGAAAGCTCTACTGACTTTGTGGCCCAGTATTTTGTTTTCAAAAGTTTGCCCTGCAAGTTTGCATTGCAAAATGTTGTCATGGGTGATAGAAAAATGAAGTGGAAGGTGATAGGTATTGATTAGGAACTCTGTACAACCATATCAAAGGTGTGATCAAATTTGACACAGAAGTGATTTGGGAGGAGTGGGACAGAAGCTGCATTGTGCTGTGTTGGCTAACCAGTGGCTTTAGCGTACCTCACCTCTCCCGACATCATAACTGGGACAGAAGCACCAAAATACATTTATTTTATGCATATTGGACTCCTCAAAGGTTAGTATATAAATAACTATCACCCTTGGACAAATGCTTGAGATATTGGGGGATGGGGATACTTTACTCCTTGTGATGAGGTTCTGCGTGGTAGTAATCCTCTTCTGGAAGGAGAGTTTTGTGTTAGATGCCTCCTGGTTATGTCTGCTTTGTGGGCACTGCTGAACTTTATCCATGCATCCAGGAACTTTGCACCATGGAAGTGTGGGTGGGCTGTGCAAGTACATCTAATTACTGAATGCTTTAATTTGGCAAAGATGGAAATCCAAGTCATAGAATGAGTTAATCAATGATCACTGATTATTGATCAGAAAAGTTAACTGTTCTTGCAATATATAAACACACTTTTTGGTGATGTAAGCTGGATTCTGATTTATGTAGACATTTGGGATTCAGAGACAGATTTGTATACAGGATTAACTAACCTGTTTCTCCTAAGAAATGGCTGTGAGTGATGGTAGTGGACCTAACTGCCCTTCCTTCCTTCCCCCCCATCTGCTTCTCTGTTTGTTTTTTGCCATATGTATTGTTTTATGTATGATTTCTGATGTGATTGTTTGTGATTTAACCCGTTCTATCAAGCTGTTATTTATAACAGAAAGTTAATAAAAATATGTATTTTAGAAATCTTGTTCATTTTAGGTAGTTTTGAATGTTATTCTCACAAAGCAAAGATATGTGGATAAATCTAAATTGGTTCTGCCTAGGGTAAACATATCAAAATCAGTGGCAGTGAAGTTAGTTGTGACTAAGAGTCTGATTCATTTTAGTGTGTAAGGAATGTTGTATGCAATAGGAGTAACATTGCCTATAGTCCTCTGGGAAAACACCTGGTAAGAACAGCTGAAACAGTCCAGCTCAAATCTGTTCATATTTCCCACTTTCCTTTCTTAGCTTCTGGGCCTTAACCTTTCCCTTCTGCAGACAGTAACCTCCTCCTTTCATTGAAGAATAATTGTATCTTTCATATGGTTTTATATTTGTTCCACTGTGTGGGAGTGTATTCATAAGAATGAGTAACTAAAAAATGGTTATAAAGACTTTAAAAAAAATGCCTTGGATTTTCCTCTTTAAATAAATAATCTGATGTATTTATTTATTCCATTTTATACCACCTGATTAGTGCAAAGCACTACTCTGGCAGAATAAACAAATGAAACTTAATACAAATTATATAGCAATAAAAGTAAATAACAAACAAAAAATTAAAAAAGGTAAGAACAAACAAGTCAATAAAATTGCATAAAAACAACACATGTTGTTCATGGGGAAAGCTGCTCCAACAAGTAATGAGGGCCCAAACTGCAGATCAGGCAAGGACTGCAGAACTAGAAGGAACCCTACTGATCATTGCATCCAGCTCCTTTTAAAGAGACACAGTGGGAAATCAAACTCCCAGACTCTAGCCCCATAGCCAGATACCTAGACGACTGAGCTGTCCAGCAGTTCAGATGGTGTGTAGGTCATGGTGAGCGGTATCAACAAGCCTAGAGAACGAATTTCTCCCCAGAAAAAAAGGACAAAAAATTCATTTAGGTACACAGTTGCACCAGCAGCGCATGTCATGTTTCAAAGCATAATTGCACTTCTGCATCTTGCTGTTAAAGAGAAACGTGTGTGGTTGTGTTTTGTTTTTTTGTTTTTTGGTGGAGTGGGTGCTGCTGCCACTGCACAAGAGCAGTTTTAGTAGCATTGGGGAGGGCGGACACGGCTGAAAAATCTGGTTTAGACAAAATGCACCTGAGATCCTCAGATACTGAAGGATTTGCCAAATAGAGCCATACCGAAAGTAAAGGGTTTTGATTTTCCCCTCCCCTGCGTTGTTGGAGCTGTGCAGAATAATTACCATGCAGAAATAGTCAAAGAATCTAATGGAGCCATTAATCTGGAACAAATTATTGTGTACACCAGTCTTCTTAGTTTTAAATGGCAGAAAACCTACTTTGAAAACATGTTTTATTTGCAAACTAGAGTTCATAGGCCTTCCCTTCACAGCACAAAACAACACACACACAAACATTCTTGTAATTCTGAGAGCTTCAGAAAATTTGGACATAATACAATTGCTGCTTTAGTCCTTATTTGCTGGGACATACTGCCCTCGGGAACTGCCTGCTGGTGGGTGATAAAAGCCACCTCTGTGTATTGAGATGCTTCCTTTAGCACTGACAACTGGGCTGAATTGTGTTTCCCGCTCATGGCCTTTTCTGCTTCCTGAGTTTGTCCCAGAATCCACAGAAAGGATTACTGGGTATGTGCCTAACTCCTTACTGAACCAAATCTCCCATTAATTGTTTGAAGTGGCTGAGCCTGGCCTACTTTGACAGAGACAAAAGCAAAAATACCTTTACCAGAAAACAAACAAAACTCACCACCGAAGTTAGAACAAAACACCTGGCTCTGGATAGGCCAGTATCAGCAACTCCACATATGTTTGTCTTGGTGCAGTCATGTTGGCATTTACACCACTGATAATTGCACTGTTTCAAAAAACAACCAACCAAATATGTTGTTGTTATTTTTACTTCTTTATCACCCTATGGTACTAAAGCACTCTCTGGGCAGTTTACAATGTAATTACAGCATATGAACACATCCCTTGTTGGGGGCAGAGGGAGGGAAGAGTATATATACTTTTCCCCCCAACTCCTCTTAGTTTTTTCCCCTTGTTGGTCTTAACAGAAACAAAGGATAATGGAAGACTTAAATGTATACAGTACAGGTAAACCTACCCTAACCTTCTTGTGTAAAGAAACAAAGATGGAATACTGTGTGAGAAATATATCAATTGGTGATTGATCTATATGTTTGTATTTTTTTTAATTTCAGTTTGATATACCGTACCCGCTAGTGCCACAGCTCTGGATGGCTCACATAAATTAGACAAATAGTTAATATGATAAAACCATTAAAAAAAACTATCTAGAAATAAAGGGTGCCAGAGCATTGATAAAAACTGTATAAAAACAGGAAAAAAAATAAAGCTAGAGACAGCAAGTAACTGAATGGAGATGTATGAATACCTCAACTCAACTTGAGTTGGAGTGGGAGGCCTCTCTAAACAGCCATGTCTTTAAGAGGCTCTTAAATGTCACCAGGGAGGAGGCCAGGCGAAGTTCCTCTGGGAACCGATTCCACAAAAGTGGAGCCACCACAAAGAAGGCCTTACCTCTTGAAGAAGATTTAATCCACCGGCCCTTCTTCAGCAGCCACTCAGTTGCCAAAACCCTTCCTGAACAAAAAGAAATTTTCTTGCCAGTGGATCTTTTTCAACTTGATAGGATTATTCCAAAATAGTTGCATAGTAAGTGATGGGATGGTTGTCCATTTTAGATTCAGGTTCTTCTTTGTTTAATGATAATTTTTTAAAATAACACAGTGTTTTGAATTTCTACCTGGTCAGACATGGATGTGACATCTGCAGAGACTTTGTGTTTATAGACAACAGGGTTTTTCCTCCCCTGATTTTCATTCTTGCCCGCTGGCTCAATTTCCTTGGGTAAGTTATGTTCCCAAGACCATTTTCAGAGTCCTTAAAACATGGCTTATACAGCAACTGGATTCAAAAGAAGAAATTGTCAAAACATGTCCTGGTACATTTGCACTGGAAGACTTAATTACTAAAACCATAAATAACAGCAATTCTCAGAGAAGAGATTGAGGTAATATTCTGTTTGGGAACAAGGGTTCTTTTCCTCTTAGGTTGTTCAGCAAATGAAACTTAGAATTCTGAAAAACTAATGCATCTGTTGGCTGTGGAAGCTTCTGAGCTCTCACATGCTCTGAGTAAAAAAAAAAAAAATCCAAAAAACTCAGGATCACTAACGAGATGGGAGCAAAGTGAAATTCTTAAGTGTTCCTATTAAGTGTTCCTATAGGGAGTACTACACCCTCTCTTCTAGAGTCCCTACAACAACAATAGCTACAACATTCCATGAGAAACAGAACTCATTAGCATTTCTGCCATTTTAACACTAGTGCAGCAATTTCCATCAGTGGCAACGAAATTAGTTTATCAGCAAGAATACCCAGTAGTTCTGTTGCCATGCTGCTGGTGGTATATTTGATCATGGATGGAACCTTAGAAATCTGCCTTGCCCACTTGGACAATAGGATACAGCTGAGCCAGTTCCAGTTTCATCTCCATGGGTGTTTCCAAATAAGGACTCCCCCCCCCCAATAATTGCTCCATTTCACCTTGTCTTCCATTTGTAACCCCTCAACTGTTTTCCAGCTACTTTGTCCATATCTTTTCTTACCAGAGAAAATCTGTAGAGGAGGGAAAGATGGTACCTTTCAACCTGTAGTAATATGCCGATTTAGAACCTCCCCTTGACTCAAGGAAATATGAGACGCTGCACTCCACAGATGCCATTACTCGGCATTGCCCCCTCCTGGCATTTTCCTCTACTGGCTATATTCATTCAGATATCACTGGTTCTCAGGCATTCTGCCAGGTTTGGTTGTTGCTGTTCATGGCACGTGATTAGTGCCATGAAGGCAAGCAACTTGGTGTAGAATCTGCTTTTTCAAGATTTTCTGTTGTTCTCTCTCTCTCGTCTCATTTGAGAAGGAGTTGAATATCTCATTTTGTTCTTCATCAAGGGGAATGGAAAGTGGGTAGATTCTTAATACAACTATTGAATTTAATGGACTCATGTGTTATAAAAGATTTCATGATTATGGCTTGGAGAACCAGCATTTTATTTACTTTTTTACACACACACACACACACACACACACACACACACACACACACACACACACACACACACACACACACACACACACACACACACACACACACACACACACACACACACACACACACACAATTGTTGAGCGACTCTTTAATACATTGCTGAGTGGGAAAGCTTTCTTTTTTGTCCTGTAATATGTTCAAGTATTCCTACACTTTCCTACATTCTTTTGTCTTTTGTTCGTTTGTTTGTTTTTGGGGGGGGGGGTCCGCACTGTGATATTTAAAGCTAGAGCCTCATCTGTCTTTTCCTCCAGTAGTTTAAGCTATTTATATCCATTTTTCTATGAGTAGATTTGTTGCTTTGATTACTAGTGTAGTGGTAGAAATGTCAGGCTAGGATTCATAAGACATGGGTTCAAATGCTACTCTGCCATAGAAACTCACAGGAGGGAGAGTGGCATTGGCAAAATATTCCTCCTCAAAATATCTTCCACACATGAGAAATTCTGCTGGGCTCACCATAAGTCAGAATCGAACTGATGGCATAGAATGCATCCAGAGATACACAGCTATTGGTTTGGTTTGAGAAAGGGTTAAGTCTCCCTCCCTCCATCGTCCCCGGAGGCCATTCCTCTGTTCCCTTGATGCCTTTGTGGAACTCAAATTGGCTGCAGTCGGAGTAGCTGCCTCTTCCATCCTTGCCTTCTCATCCCTGCTTCCTCCCTCTCTAAGCACTTATTTGTTGTGAGAGGTTCCGGAACACAGCAATGAAGGCCCAGCTGCAACGTCTTTTAAGGCAGGGAATCCGTGAGGGGAAGAAGCCCAATTAATGCATCACAGAGCTGACTCACAGCTGAGCTGTAAAAACCATGGGTTGCTCTCCCTGCAGGTGCCCTGTAAACATGGTGCATAAAGACTCTTTTTGTTAGCGATTGCTGCTATTCTCTGTACTGGCAGTCCTGTTTTTCTCTCCCTTTTCCTCTTTCTCTCTTCCTCCTGAAAGGACAGGTCCCTTCTGCTTCCTCGAGGAAGAGAATGGCAAGCAGTTTAATTCAAGGCATGTTTTACTCTCAACAAGCTTTGCCCCCCCCCCACTACCCACTGCAAGCAGGGGGGAAATGAGTTTGGGCCTTTGAAGATGATCAGTTCATAGCACAGCAAATACGCTGGCGTTGCTTATACAGTATTTTGAAGGAGGCTGCAGACTCTGGCTTGCATAGGAGTTCTGCTCTTAATATATCATTCTAAATACAATTGAATTCTTTCATCACCTTATAAACCATTGTAATTTAAAGTGGTGCCTGGGACATGGTTGCAGGAGTGGGCTAGAATCTAGGATATAATGAGCCGTGAACCACACAATCCTTCTTGTCCCTTGGATTGACATAATAAAGGAGGGGTTCAAATGAGGCCATTTTTTTGGTGCCTGTGCAAAACTGACGAATCTCTAGCGTGTTGCCAGGAAGGAACTGCACAAGGAATTGGCACCTACATATTTTTCTTATTTTAGAGAAAGAATGCCCTCATATCCTCTATGGCACAATGAATAGGCTTTCACCTTGTCTCGTATTCCAGCAGAAGACCACAACAAGCATGCTCTGTAAATACTACAGAGGAAGCCAAAAAAAGAAGAAAGAAAAAGAAAAAAGTGGATGTTGTTACCATTTGTGCATCTCCTATTCATTTCCCTTCCAGTGGGTAATCAAGCTGCCTCTTTCTCCCCATACTCTGCTGTGACTCCTCAATTATGTCTTGTAACATTAAGTGGATATGCTAGAAGTCTCACTAGGAATAATGCCAGGTGGAGTTTTTAATAATTTTTCCTCCCCTGGTGAGTCTCCATTTTGCTGGATGACATTTCTCCTTTCTGCATGCTGATGTTGTGTTGTCTTTAAAATGGGCATAAGCCTTTCTTCTGTGTTTTCCACCCCCTCAAAAACCCCGTCCTCTGTTTTCTACTAATATGCTGTGACATTACGGTTGATCTTTTTATAAGATTATGCAAATAGCAAAAACAATATTGTAGCAGTGTTTTAAGTGTTTTGTTGTGAGTGGGTGTTATAATGAGATTTTTTTTCTATATTTTTTATAGAAAAGAAGTAACAAGTTATTCTTTTGAAAAATGTGTGGGAAGAAAGCAGAAGTTACTCTTCCTGCCCATGTGTGTGTATGCCCATGGAAAGGGACTGCAGGGGTCATCAAGGCCAACCCTTTCTTAACCACAAGAAATCCTTACCTAAAGCATCCCTGACAGGGATGTCTCTTTAAACTTGTCTGATGCTGGAGAACCTGCCACCCTCTGAGGAGTCCATTCCATTGTTGAGCAGCTTTCACTGTTAGGAAGTTGTTCCTAATCTCCTTGTGCTGTCAAAATCGTCTTTCCTGTAATTTAAAATAAACCCATTATGTCAGATCCTATCCTCTGAACCTTGCAGAAAACAAACTCACTCCATTTCTCATGTGATCGCTCTTCAAATATTTGAAGTGGTTATCATACTGCTTTGTCATGTCTTCTCTTTGACAACCTAAACATTCCCAACTGCTTCCAACCTGCCTTACAGGGACTCCATGCCATTTAACATCCTAGTTGCCCTCCTCTGAACATGTTCCAGCTTCTCAGTAGTCTTCTTAAACAGTGCCCAGAACTGGGCATAGTATTTAAGGTTAGGTCTTACCAATGCAGAATAGAGTGGTGCTAATGCTTCCCTTGATTTCACACTGTTCTCATGCTTAGCTTGTTGTCTACTAAGACTCTAGGATCATTTTCACATATGCTGCTGTCAAGACAACTGTTGCCCATGCTATGTTTGCACATCTGATTTTTCCTGCCTAAATGTAGAACATTACATTTTCTCCTACTGAAGTTCATTTTATTTGTTTTTGCCCAGTCGTCCAGTCTGGAGAGCTATGTCTGATGCTTCCACCTCCCACCATTATCTGCCAGGATCCTTATAGGACACCGGTGGGAGGTGGAGATATCAGATGAAGGAATGAATGGAGAGCCATTCTCTGGTAGAGAACACTTGTTTCATCAGGTTTGTGACAGATCTGGCACTCCCTTGCCAATTGCTATCCCAAATGATGTTAGCTGCAGGGTGGTTGAAGATTAGAGATATGCATTCAGATTCAGAAACATTCAGAATTCACTGAATAGTGCCGTATTTGGGGTTGAATGCTGTGCTCTATGTTCTTTTGTAAGCTGCCCAGAATATCATAGAATCATAGAATATTAAGTTGGAAGGGGGCTATAAAGCCATCAAGTCCAACCCCCTGCTCAATGCAGGAGTACAAATCAAAGGATATTTGCCAGGTGCTTTTCTAAAGTTCCCTTGAATGCCAGATCTGTATCAAATAAATGCCAGATTATACAAGACCTGATTCTGGAGGAGGATGAAGATCTGGCATGCATAACCGAAACATGGATGGGCAGGGAAGGGGGTGTCCCTTTCTTAGCCTGTCCTCTCAGTTATGCAGTCCAATACCAGGGTAGACTGGAGGGTTGGGGAGGAGTACCCATTTTGTACAAGAAGACTCTGGAGGTTGTTAGGCGCTCTGCGGCAGTGACACCAGGTCTAGAGGCCCTCCACGTGTTGATTGGGGCCAGGGATGGCATTGGGATCTTGCTGGGTTACCACGCTCCCCGTGACCCAGCCATTTCCTTACCGGAGCTGGCAGACTTCGGCTCTGTGGCTCTGCTGGGGTCCCCGAGACTTTTGGTCTTGGGTGACTTCAACATACATGTGGAGTCAGAGGTTTACAGTCTGGCGCAGAGATCGCCCTTCGCCCTGGTTTAACCAGGAGCTGCGATCAATGAAGTGAAATAGGAGAAGGCTAGAGTGCATATGGATGTGGAGCCCAATGGAAAACAACCAAAAAGCTGTCAGGATCGTGACTAACCTTTACCAATCTAAGGTGAAGGCTGCTAGTTGATCTTACTTCACTGTCTAGGTAAGCAAAGCTTCCAATCAGTAGGTGGAACTCTTCCGTGTACTTCATGATCTATCCGGAGTTGGTCATAGTGACTGGCCTCCTGCTAACCTGACCAATTTGCAGCCTTTTAAACATCAAAAGTGGAGGCCATCCGTTGGGATCTTACCTCCTATCTGAAAACAGTGGATCAAACAGAGATGTCCAGCGCTCCGTCTTGCCCGATGGGACTTGACCACTTTCAGCCTCTGACGTCAGACATGGTGGACAGAGTGCTTGACCCCTGTCATGCCACCACCTCCTGCCTTGCCTAGCCTGGCTAATCAAAGCAGCCAGGCCTATAACATCTGAATGGGCTATGGCAATAATTAATGGGTCTCTTCATTAATTATTATCTCTCTCAAGGAGATAATCATTAGGCTGATTAGGAAGAAACTGAGTTTGGCGGCGAACGATATTGGTAATTATAGGCCCGTTGCTAATGTTTCCTTCCTCAGCAAGGTAGTTGAGAGGGTGGTGGCCGACCAGTTGCAGGCTCTTCTGGATGAAACCAATGAAACCAAAGCCCTGGATCCATTCCAGTTGGGCTTCAGACCATGCCACGGCATGGAAACTGCATTGGTCGCCCTGTTTGATGACCTATTGACGGAGGCCAACAAGGGCAAAATGTCTCTGCTGGTCCTCTTTCATATTTCAACTGCTTTTGATACCATCAACCACAGTATCCTCCTGGTGAGGCTCTCCAAGTTGGGTATCAGTGGCCTGGCTTTTGCTTTGCTCCGTTCCTTCTTGGAGGACAGTCTCCAGAAAGTGCAGATTGGAGAGAGTTTCTGCAGGACTCAATCATCTCTCCAATGCTGTTTAACATCTATATGAGGCCATTGGGAGGGGTCATCAGGGAATACAGGGCTTTGTGTCATCAGTATGCAGATGATACTCAGCTCTACATCTCTTTTTTCCAACAATAGTGGATGCTGTTTCATCCCTTGAGCGCTGCCTGGGGGCCGTTCAGCCATGGATGCAGGAGAATAGACTGAGGCTGAACCCAGGCAAGGCGGAGGTCCTTTTGGTGGGTGACCCAGACATCAGTGATTTGGGAAACTCCTTCTCTTGGGGGGGTGACTCATACCACCAAGAGTGAGGTTCACAGCTTGGGTGTACATCTAGACCCGGCGCTCACCATGGAAACTTTTGCTCCATTTCACAGCATGTATGGGATTAGAAATGAGAACAAGCATTTATAACCTTGTCTACTCATGTAGCATTTATTTTCTCAGATGCCTACTCACAGTGAAATGCCATCTCTCTCTCTCTCTCTCACTCTCTCTCTCTCTCTCTCTCACACACACACACACACACAGAGAGAGAGAGAGCATTACTGTCACACATTTTCATCCTCACACTCAAGCACAGGCACACTGTTATATGCTTTCACGTGTGCATGTTTTGTATGGCTCATATATGTGGTGTTTAACAGATAATAGGAGCAATAACCAGTTAAATGCTGCCCCTGGGAATGTATTAACTTGCTCAAAGAGGCAAATTATCTTCTTTGAATTAAAAAGCATCTTGGTCTCCATGATCTTGCTGCCTCTTGCTGCTGGGAAATTAATTTTTATCTTTTCTATTGTTTCATCTCCTCTTTAATCTTTTGAAAACTAGTGTCTCATAGAAATGGAATTACTGTTTAGGTCATCAGGGTAAAGACAGCTTTCTCTGTGTGACTCTATTTTCTGATTTTGAATTTGGGGCCATTTCCTCCATCTTTCATGTTTTAGAGATTCCTAGAGGCATAGCTGTAATCAGTCTGTAATTTCTTGCAGAAGAAACAACAGCGAGTCCTGGGCAGCTTAGATGCTGTCAGGTTTGTAGTTGCATCAGAGGATGTGAGTTGCACCTTATGCCAAGTAATGCTTTAAGGTACCAGAACATAATTTATACATATTTCAAGAGACATTAATGGAGAGGATCCTCTCCTACCAAAGTCAGGCCTTCACCAGCCTGCTATGGCTGTTCAGAGATAGGATTCCAAAGCTCAGTAAGATGGCCAAGTAGCTGTCTGTCTGGGACTTTTCTGTGAAACCTTGTCTACTGCTTGGAATTGTGGCTGGTTTTAATAAAGATACTGCCTGTGGCAAATAGCTACATTTTCTGAAAGTGGTGAAAGTTAACACACATGGATGCTTTCTAGCAAATAAGCTTGTTGGCAATATGTGTAGCGGGACGTTGTGGGTTGAGACTGAGATGAACAAGACAGCACATGGTGTGGATGTGGGTGTGCGCAGGCAGCAATGCACTGTGTGAAATATCTCAGGTCTGCAGAGCAGACTGATGGTGATTAGCCAGCCTTTGGAAAGTAGGTGGGTTAAAATACCTAGGACCAGTTAAATCAGCAGCACCCCTTATTTCTTTTACATGGATAAATCCCATGTAATGGAACTGGAAAGGGAACATACAGGGAGAGTTGATGCTCAACATGATGAAGATGCTTCTGTCTACACTGCTCTCATGCCTTTCCGGGTTGAGTAGATGTGGATTCAGTACAGGCCAGGCAGTCCATCTTGGTGGAAATATATCTCTGACATCCAGTGTCTCCTGTAATACATGTTGGACCCAACCTGCAATCACAGGGAAAGTAAAGTAGGTTCAAGAGGCAGTGTTTCTGCTTCTAGGGAGTTTTTAATCTGGGTGATTAAAAGGCTAGAACACTTGAAGCCTTTCCTTTCAGGCTGAAAAGGGTTTGAGGTGTAATGTATGGAGCTAGGGATAAGGGGTGGTGGTGGGGATTGATGGAGGAGTGCACCAAGAGTGTCTTGAAGCTAGAACTTCTGAATAATTGTCAACTTAATGAAAGGATCCACAATGATGATGATGATTATTCCCGTTTCTTTGCTTTTCTGTGCATATCCCTTTCTAATCTTTTTCCATTGCTTGTCTCCCTACAGACGGCACTCCCTTGAGTGAGCTGTCCTGGTCCTCTTCTCTGGTGGTTGTGGCTGTTTCCTTTTCTGGGCTCTTCACCTTCATCTTCCTCATGTTGGCCTGTCTGTGCTGCAAGAAGGGGGGCATTGGCTTTAAGGTAAGCACCAAAGGAGGCCCGGGTTTCTGAAGACGGGTTACAGTTGCAACTAGGCTGGTCTTCAATAGAGAGGGGTTGCTCCTATCTTTGGTGTGAACACTTAACCCCATTACACTAGGAGGAGGTCCTGTGTTGCAATAAGAAGAAAGCAGTGCTTAGGAGTGGAAGGTGCTCCTGAGCGCTTACTGTATTTTTAAATCCATCTGGATCAGCACTGCTGTTTACCACTAGGGCGCTATAGGTCTCCGACTCGGATAGTTCTGCCATAAGGTAGGATTTTGGAGGAGGCAGCTTGAATCATCTTCAGGTAGAAACTTTTGCTGCTCAGAGAAAGCAGGGGATGAGGGAGGGTAGTGTTCTTTGTGTCTTTTTGTGCATCCAAAATTATGATGATGATAAGCATCAGCAGGAGACTGTAGACTGAGAATGGAATATGGACAGGGTTCTTCTTGAGCAGCAACAACTCAACAAAGCTTGGTGGCAGGGGCTTGCTGGGAAGCCAGCTTCAGAACCCATCAGGAGGTGGTCGTCTGGCACGTTGCTGGGAAAGAGGGAGGATGGAAGAGGTTCTGATGAGCCCTTGAACCTCACGGGAAAAGGCAGGATGGGCACAAATGTGCTAGACGTGAGCAAAGTGGAGGAGATGAAACAAAGGGAAGGGAAAAGGCAAAGTATATCTCCCAAGGGCATCCCAGAGCAGTGGTTCACCTTTTATCATCATCATCATAATCTTAGAACTGCTTTTAAATAACTTGCAGACATGCTGCAATGTTTAACACACATTTCAAACATTGGAAGTGGACTTTCAATGCTCTGCTCTGGAGGGTCTCCTTTTGCCTTTCTTTCCTTTTGCAATTTTGGTGGTTGTGCAGCCCTTGGTGGATCCTGGGAGCAGAAAATTGGCCCCCAGACTCGCCCATTTTGTCTGTCTCTTGGATACAGAAAGCTGTCCTGTGCCAGATCAGACTATTGTCTGTTTGGCTTGAGTGGCAGCCACTCTCCATGGCTTTTTTTAAAAGAAGGTGTTTCCATCACCTCTTTCTACCTGATTCTTCTTGACTTGGAGAGAGAGAGAGAAGCTGGCACCTCCTGTATACAAATTGTATGCTCAGTGGTTCCTTTCTCAAAGTGTTCATTGGACATTGAATCAGTGGGACAAGAGGCGTGTGCATGTGAAAAGTGGCATTGCACTATTTTCCAAGAGCACAACATATATACTGTATATATGTGTGTGTGTGTGATTTGGATACCTGTGACCTTAATGGGAAGGAAAAATACTTTCTCCAAGCTGAACTTTTGAAGCTCTGCAGCACAAAGGTAGCCAATGGAGTAATCCAGGCAACATCCATATCTGAAGGGTGCTGTGCTGTCAGGAAAGAAGTAAAGGAAGGCGTGACCACTGAAGCATAGAGAAGGAAGGGTCAGTAGGTATACTCTGAAATGATTAATATTAAGATGCATTGTTTAGTCGTGTGACTCTTCTCCAGGACCAATCAAATCAATTTCATTAAGTGACAAATTCCAAAGCATTTCTGCAGAAGATCTGCCTCAATGCTCCATTTGCAGATAAGGATAACAGCCACCCAGGTGCCCTCGTCTTATGGGCAATGCATGTTCCATTGACCATCTGAATTGGCAGAAGGGGCAGCCTCCCTTGCCTCATCCGTTGGCCCTGTAAGAAGTGACAGGGTTGAGGTTGCCCTTCTGCCCAGATTGGAATGTCTACGACTTGGGTTGTAGATCATAACAGAACAGCCACGAGCACAGCAAAGCTCTCTTGTCACTTCTTAATTGGAGGTTTCTCTTTAAGTTTCCAAACCAGCTGCGATCCTCTTATTCCACAGTCCTGGGCTTGGCTTCGGTCTGCCCTAGAATGGCCCACAAGAGAGTGGGCAGTCACGTTGACCTCACAGGCACAGAATGTGCTGGAGAAATGCGTACCCTCATTGCTGGGATTCTTGCGGAGGCTCTTGGCGGCCAGGCCTCCGAGGAGGTGGGGTGTTGAAATTGGAGTTACAGACAGTCCTGTGGGTTAAGGGCTGCCAGGTTTTGGTGTGGGAACAATGAAGCCCTTCAGATCCCCCCTACGCTGCCTATATAGAGTCATGGATAAGGTTTGTGCGCAACCTCTGTGCTCGCTTCCCCATGGAAAGGCCACGGTTGCAGCAGTGCTGGGCACAGGATGCACAAGGGTGATGCTTACCCTCTCCTACCTGATTGCAGGGGCCGCCTTCAGTGGGAAAAAGCTCCTCCAGGTAACCAGAAACGCCTCCTGGCCTCTGGGTGACTCTTGCAGGGAGTGTGTGGTGGTGATGGTGATGGTGATGGTGGGGAGTGGGGGGTGTTGGAGCCTTAGCCGGGGTGGTGGTGGTGATGGTGGTGACGGCTGTGGGGGGGAGTGCATCTGGCATTGTGGGGGCAACAGCTGGGAGAGCAGAGTACTTCCGGTTGGCACATTGATTAACACTCTTTCTCTGGGCACTCTTGCCTAGAGCTGGAGAAGCGAATCCCGGGAGAAGAGGCTGAGGATGGTTTTGAGGTGTCTGCCCTGCACGGGGGCCAGCACAGTGCCCAAAACGGCCTGTAATGTAGAACTGGGGAACCCTGGGCAGCCCTCCCCCTGCCCCCTGACCAAGGTGAGGCTGCTTCTCCCTCAACGGGTGTTTCTGGCTATGTCTTTTGCTGATTGGGGGGGGGCAGGCAGGGTGGAGGGAGCAGAGCAGCCGCCACTGACAACACACAAAAGTACAAAAAAAAAATTGAAGGGACCAGCTTGACGGTGGCGGGGAGACTCTGGAGACAGGCAAGGCAGTGTGTGGGATGGGGCCCTGCAGTCCTACCTCCCAAGGTTTACGGGTTGTCCCATGCAAGGGTGAGAGAGTGGAAGGGGCAGTTCTGGCCATTTCATGGCCCTAAGGCTTCAGTGCTTTACCAGTGTGGGGTAAGCTCCTGAGCAGATCTGTGGGGAGCCTGGGCAGGTAAAGCTTCATTGGTTTTGCTTTTGTCCTGTTCCCCCTATTCCCACCCCCCCAAAAAAAGGTTTTCTCTCCAGCCAAAGCTTTCTGGAACATTTTCCCAATCCCTTGGAAATACATTGAAATTTGGCTATTCCTAAACCTCTTAGGAGCTTTCATCCCTGGCCCTTAGGGCCTCATCTTGACCTCCAAGTTCTCCACACACCAATGTGTGTGTGTGGAAAGAAAAAGGAGTGTGAGTGAGTGCACGGCTGTCTCTGTTACCCCTTTAGTATCTGTGGGGTGTGGTTGCAGCTGAGTGGGAGTGTGTGAGTGTGTGTATGCGTCCTGTGTCTGCTCTATGGTTCACACATGCATAGTTACCAGTACCTGTGGTGGATGCCTGAAGTGCAGTCCTCAAGAGCAAGTTGTGCGCGGGGATTGACTCTCCACATGACGTTCCTTGCAGTTTAGGCAATGTCAGGGGGTCCCGGTCGCCTGATGGGCCTGATTCACAGGCATGGCATTTACAAGGAGCTGCACTCTTCATGATTCCCTTTCACACAGCTCTCTGCCTATGGGAGAGAGTTGGAAAGACCTGGGAGGGAGCTATAAAGATAGGAGTTTAAGGGACTATATATTTGCTCATTTTCCAGTCTGTTAGGAGCATGTGGATGCTACAGAGGTTTAACTAACGTTATAGTAATTCGAGATCCCCACAAGAAAAAACAGCAGCTGTAGTTCAGGGTGAGGGAAGAAGGCAGCATAGATTTCTGCATGCTTAGGGAGCCCGTTTTCCTTAGGGGCAGGGCTGTGGCATGATTTAAGAAGCCCCTTTAAGGTGTAAAGAAGCCAGTATAGGTTCCCAGGGTAGATGAAACACAGGTGTGAGGAGCTGTGAATATATACATATTTTTAAGTTATGTCTGATTCAAGTATGTAGGTGCTTGTATTTCCTCCTTGTGTTGTTACTGTGCATCTGTGCACTCATTCATTCTTACCCACCCTGTGCATTTATTCAACGTGACATGCACAAGTGGAAGTTTTTTGTCTTCTTCCCGCCCTTCTCCCGGGTCCCATGTGTATTCAGGAACATAAGAAGCTGCCTTCCATTGAGTGAAACAATTGTATCATCCAGCCGGGTGTTGGCCGCAGATATTTTGAGACAGCTGTCTTTCCCCACCCTAGCAAGAGATACCAGGGGCTTAGCCAGCCAGTTGTGTAGTTGACTGCTGAGCAAAGGCCCGTCTTTTATCTGCCTGTCTGCCTGTCTTTCTGCCTGTCTGCTTACCTACCTTACCTGTCTGTCTAGCTACCTGTCTATCTACTTTCCTATCTGTCCATTTGTTTCTTAGTTTACTATGTGCATGTCAATGATGAATCTCCTGTATGTGTGTGTGTGTGAAATGGCAACAGTGATAGTAGGAATGAATGAGTTTTTAAAGCTGTACATGTGTTACATTTCAATAATATTTTCTATATAAGTAGTATTCTAAGTGTGGTTGATAGCAAGTGCATGTTTCTACATTTCTCCTCTTCACGTGTACAAATATGTTTGCCTGCCCCACGCCGGCCTCCTTTTCTCTCTCTGTCTTCTTGATCTTAGGAATTTGATAATGCTGAAGGAGAAGAATACGTGAGCGAATTCTCAGTCCAAGGCTCACCCGCCACACAGAATGGCCCTGAAGTTTACATTCTGCCTCTCACTGAAGTCTCCTTGCCCATGTCCAGGCAACCTGGGCGTTCGGGTAAGCTACTGAAGCCTTTCTATTTAGCATGTTGGTCTTCTTATCACAATTAGCCAGAACAGTTTTAACACTCACAATATATACAACACTTGGCAAGCTTGAATTCTGGTCCTCCTGATTAAGGTGGAATCTCTGCACAGATTATGTACCCACAAGAAGGAGCATGGATTAGACTCTCCAACTAAGGTGGGAGAAGAGTCTTCCCTTTTAACCACTGGGTATTTCACTGTGATTAAAAAAAATTTATGGATAACATACCTGCTGACAAAAACAATAGTGAGCGCTGGAATTCCTTAAAAATGGATGCATTTGTTAGTGGACCAGATATTGCTTCATCAGATGCTTATCCTGAAATTTATTTATTTTATTTATTCAGTTTGTGTCCCACTCCCATTAGTGTCACAGCACTACTCTGGGAGGGTAAATGTATTTCTTAGTCTCTAAGACTTGTTAGTCTCTAAGAGGGAGAGTTTTTAATAGTCCATCAGTGTTATCCCTCATCTGCAGTGCAAGAGGAAAGTGCTGGGGTGAAGGTTGGGGAGACCCTTTCCTTTTCCTGCCTTTCCCCTCAGCTGGAGCTCTGCTGGGGCTGTGACTCCTTGTGGGGTGGAGGCCATGGAGTCATTAGCCTCCTTCCCTGCCTTTTTTTTTCAGCCAGCATTCAAGGGAATGGGGTGACTTTCCTTTTGTTTAAAATAAGTGGCATATTGAAATGGCAGTGCATCAACCTGGCAGACTACTGGAATTTCACTGTGTCAGTTAGGAAAGTATTTTTTTTTAAAAAAAGAAGAAAATAGAGGAGGGGATTTCTCCACCCTCCCTTCCTAAGCCACAACCCATGTAATACACCACAGGTTTGTCACTACAGTTAATGCCACCACCTCCTGTGCCATTTTGGCAAAAGGTATCCGTCTGTGCAGGCTAAACAAAGCTATTTCAGATCACACCGATCCATACTAAAAAAGAATGCATGCCCCTGCCCTGTGCCAGAAATGTGCGCAACAGCTCTAAAAGGGGAAAAGGTGGATTATTATAAATAGAAATGGTTTTTTCTGATCCAAGCTATGCTCCCAATGATCTACATACTGTATTGATCAATATGCCAGTATGGACAGAGCCTTAAACAGAAGTCAGGCCTTTTCCTTAGAGGAATACAGTTTTAGCTTTGGGACAGGGCCAATAAAATAAAGGCAGTGGTATAATAAGAAAAGAATTACCCATCCTCAGGTTTATTGAGGGATGTGGTGGCGCTGCCGGCTAAACCGCAGAAGCCTGTGCTGCAGGGTCAGAAGACCAAGCAGTCATAAGATCGAATCCACATGACGGAGTGAGCGCCCGTCGCTTTATCCCAGCTCCCGCCAACCTAGCGGTTCGAAAGCATGCAAATGCAAGTAGATAAATAGGGACCACCTCGGTGGGAAGGTAACAGTGTTCCGTGTCTAAGTCGCACTGGCCATGTAACCACGGAAGATTGTCTTCGGACAAAACGCTGGCTCTATGGCTTGGAAACGGGGATGAGCACCGCCCCCTAGAGTCGAACACGACTGGACAAAAATTGTCAAGGGGAACCTTTACCTTTACCTTTACCAGGTTTATTGTTAATAAATGAACAGGATGGCCAGTCCTGAATTGTCATAATAATTGCAAAATATTAAATATCATCTCCTCTGTTGATCGTAGAAGGCTTGCTCTAGATTCTTTGGGCATCTGGAGTGTGATGAAGAGAAGGGCGCTTGGGGTGGTGCCCTGTTTCCTGGAAGGCCCTTCTAGTTGGGATTTGATTACCTGTGACACTATATATCTTTAGGGGCGTGCTTAAAACCTGGTTAATTTAAAAGGTCTTTTACTTGGTAAAATGTCATTTCCGTGGACATGTCTCAGTTCTTCCCATTCATCTTGTTACTGGCCTTATAGATTACTGCTTGCTGGAATTTCACATTGTCTTATGTTAATAATATTATAAGGGGGGCTTAACTTTTGTTGTGGTTTTGTTTTTACATTGTTAAATATTTTGTTGTTGTAAGTTGTCTTTAGTGCTTTTCTTTAAAGATGGGGTTCAAAATTTTAAAAAACAAATACCAACATTAAACAGATGAGATAATGTCTTCATTGGTATTGAGAGATGCAAAGTGTTGAGTTATAAAGAACACTCCCTGAGGATGGCAAGTGTTCTGTGTAGTAATTAACAAGAGAGTCTTACCCTTTTACCAAGAAATATCAGTTCCTTCAAGATACATTAGGGCTGCTGTATCTGGGGGAACGGTACCTGTAGTTTCACTTATCTGCTGGCTGAAAATATTAAATAAAAAACTCCAGAAATACTGTACATGTTTGCAAGGTGCATTACCAAAACTGCCCACTGGAGCAAACCAGAGACTACTGTGTTTCCCCGAAAATAAGATGGGGTCTTATATTAATTTTTTGCTCCAAAAAATGCATTAGGGCTTATTTTCAGGAGATGTTTTATTTTTTGTTCCTGTACAACAATACAGCCATGTCATCTCCTTCTGGTTGCTGCACAATGGTGGAGGGTGGGGTTTCACTTGACTGGGGTTTATTTTTGGGGTAGGACTTATATTACAAGTATCCTGAAAATTCGTACTAGGGCTTATTTTCAGGGTAGGGTCTTATTTTTGGGGAAACAGGGGTAGATACAGCAGGGTTTCTATATCCACACTTTCGAGCATCCCTATAGGGGTGAGGCTTGGAACCAATTCTCCCAATGATACCATGGCCCTACTGTAGACCACCAGAAGGGTGGTGTGGCTCTATAAACTAGGGCTCTCCAACTCCTCTCAGGCCTGTTACGTTCAAAGAGACTCCAGCCATGGTTGTTGCAGGTTTTTTTGGGCTGTCTGGCCGTGTTCCTGAGGTTGTTCTTCCTAACGTTTCGCCGGTCTCTGTGGCCGACCTCTTCAGAGGACAGGACTCAGAACTCTGTCTGAACTCCAGGCAGCTTGCTTAGGTTTTCTCTAGCCTTCGTAGCCCAGCCAAAAGGGCCAAGTCTTTTCTTCCCCGGGCCCACCACGGCACACGGTTCATGGCTTCCCGGCCTTGCTCTGCCCTCTGCCCACTTGCAGCTGCTCAATGGAAGCTGTGTCTGCTCGGATCCGATCTTTGTTCCCGTCGTGGAGTTGGCTTTCTGTCGCCCGCCTCTGTTTCCTGCCTTGTGGATTCTTTCTCACCATGGGCATGCCCTGGGAGAAGAAGGGGAGGACGGTTTGTTTCTTTTGGGGCAGCTCCCTTGAAGGGCCTCATCCTTTTGCTCCTTAGCCTTGTCCCATTGTATTTTAGTCATTCTTTACCAGAGGCCTTCTGTCACTTGCTCTGACTCTGTGTTGTGTAATGGCCTCTTGTCAGTGATGCAGTGGACCGTTTCTTCTCCACGCCTTTCATCCAGACTGTGGGTGGGACCCAAAGGAGGGGACTAAAAAATTCAGCGCCGCAGGACTTTGGTGCGAGGAAGCTGGCTGCAATGACCAGAGGAAAGGTGATGGCAGCTGACTTTCTTTACTAAGTGCTAGGGGGTGGCCTCCCCAAAACACCTCCTGCTTCAGCTGCTAGAACTTTGTGCCTACATATATATTGCTGCAGTTTTTTCAGGCTTCCTCTGACCAGCGTCTTCCAGATTATTCTGGTTTCTTTTAGATGGGGACCCTGGCCTATAACTCTGCAGTGCCATCTTGTGGGTAAAAGGGGCAGGTCATTACTTTTTGGAACATCTCCGGATAGGGATGTGATGAATGTGCAAAAACATTCTCTGCTGTTTTCTGAGCCTCACCATGGTGAGAGTCCCCAGCAGGACTTCCCGATTGCCAGTGAGCTTGAGTGTCTTCCTGTGATAATGGGTCCCAAGCTTTTTCTTTTCTTTTCCTTTTTTCCCCCTAACTTCTTGCCACCTTCTTCTGCACAGGAAATTCGGTGCTTTTCCTGGGGAATCCTATGCAGAATTATGAGGAAATCTGTGAAGGAAAGTTGCTATTCTGCAGAGAAAGTGGTTAATCTGGAGATAGCCCATGCAGGATTCTTAGTGACACCCGCTACTTTTGGCAGTTTACAGAAGAGATTGGCAAATCTCCACACAGGCCACAAAAACCACTCACGTAGAAACCCGAACAATATGGTGATGGCCAACTCATTTAAAAAAAAACCCCACAAACACAGAGAAAGATTTAAACATTGAAAGTTCACAACAGTGGAAGAGATATTTTTGAAGGTTGCTTTATAAAGTTCTGTCTAATGGTTTTCTAAAAATCATGAGAGGTGAAGCCTGGTATACTTCAGATGGAAGTTTATTCCACAAAATAGGCACTATCACCAAGATGGCCTGATTTCTCATTGTCATCTTTTTTGCTTCTCTCGGCGTGGCCACCCTTAACACTGTGGGTTGGGAGAAGCATGTAAAACTATTTCCTGGGTGAGATGTTCTGCCTTTTTGGAGAATTCTGTGCAGAATTCTAGGGAATCTGACATAGGAAGTATGCCATACTGTGCAGGAATCATCATCATCATCATCATCTTTGAACTGCAGAGCTGGAAGGAACCCTATTGATTATTGGGTCCAGCCCCTCTCAATGAGGCACAGTGAGGAATTGAACTCCCTAAACCACTGGGCTATCCAGCAGTTGAATAATAATTTTGTGCAGATTTTTCTTCTGAAAAAATGATTTTTGAAACTTCTTAGAAATCTTACAGGCTTTCCAGGGAGATTTCTTGAAGAGAGAGAAAAATTTCACACTGAGATATTTTGCTGCAAGGGGAAAAAAAAGACACACACACACACACACACACCGTTTCTTGATACAAGGTTCAGTCTTCCTCCATTAGAAAGTGGGGCAGGAACCAAAGAGTTTAGAGGAGAATCATCCTGGTCTCTATGCAGGGCTCTTGACCTTTACCTTTTCACTTCAGCAGAACTTGCTCCCTGATCTTGGCCTGGGTGTTTTCCCTTCCCCCGCTGTCACCCAGACAAAGGCTTTTTAGTTCCCAGCACCCACAGACCCTGCATTCCTTTCCATGTGAAAAGGCTAAAGAATCCGAAGCTTGCTGTACTGGGGAGGATGGGGAGGGGGTCCGGCCTGCTGGCCATGCGGGGCAGTAGCTCCCTCTGCTCTGCCCACACTCTGTTTTGCCTGGTGCAGCCCTGTGTATGTCATTTGAATGGACCCATAGAATACGAGTTTTTGAGTGTCCAGCTGCAGCCACCAGTGTTGAGCACAACAATAGGGACTTTGCTTCCCAGTGTGACAGGAGCAGCGGCGTCTGGCACTGAGGGGGCGAGGGGCTGGCACTGCCTGCTTTTTGGGCCATGAGACTGCCCAGTTGGGTGGACGTTCCGCACAACCACTTTCTGCTGACTGGAGGCTCAGAACTGCACTGTCTGTAGCAAAAGATGCCTCGGGTGTGTGAATGTACCAGAGTTTCACTTACCTCCAGTCCAAGCTCTGCTCTGTTGATGGAACAGGGATCCAGCAAGTGAAAGTAACTCGGGCTCAAGAGCAGGGATATCCATTTCCCTGGAGAGGATGGATTCCCATATACCTGAACATGTGGGCAGGCTTCTGCCCCACGGCTCTCTCTTCTTCTGGGAGAAGTTAGAATGAGCTGGTTGGGGTCAAAGGGGCAGGAAAAGGGTGTGCAAAAGTTCAGGTGGCTCTCTATGCTCCTTCACAGTGCAACTACTCAAATCCACAGACCTGGGACGTCACAGTCTGCTGTACCTCAAAGAAATTGGCCATGGATGGTTTGGCAAGGTAAGTGGCTGCTCCCTGGGGTAGCTTCCAGACTATAGATCTGCAAAATTTGGCCACATAGGGGAAGAGTGGGGTGGGGTGGGGTGGGGAGTGGAGTGGGAATGGTTGGGTACTTTGGGTTCCTCTGCTTGATTTCTGCCTTCCTTAGTGTTCCTGTTTGGCTGTTACTAATACAGGGAATGAAACGAGAACAGAGTGGTCTAGTTTTCTGTCTACAGATGGAGATCTTAATTCAACCCCTGAATTCAACCCTAGGCCATAGAAAAAGTCACAGTTGAACCATGTGCAAGGAACTTGCTAGGTGAGAAGAATCACAGGCTCAGGAAGCTGGAAGTAATAGGTTACATTTGACAACTCTCACAGAGACTACAGTCAACCATTGATCATTTGCTTAGTTATTTATATTATTTTTCACAGACACACAGACACAGACACACACACACAAAAGTGGCATAGTCCTGGTTTTACAGCCTTTTTATGTCAACTGCTTTGAGAGCCAGAAGATATGGCATATGTTTTAAAATAAATAAAACAAATGAAATCAGTTGAAATAAATAAAATATATGAAATCAATCGTAATGTAATATATAAACTCCAGCCTGGCAGAAGGGAGAAGAAACAGGCTGAAGATATGACGAGTGTCTTTAACCCTATTCAGGGATTACAGAATTCAGTTTCCAGAATATGTTTAAAGGACCGCAGCCAGCCTTGCCTTCTCTGCTCTTGTTTTCTCCATGTGATCAGTGATGAATCTGAAGGGAAGTTACTGCCCACGCATCGGTTCTCCATGTAACCCAGAACCCAGATTTTCCCCCTGTATTCTTGCTTATATGTAGTATCTACATGTGAGCAGAAACCTTGTCTCTTTGGTCTTCTCCCCTGTCAGATGAAGAAAACTATGAAAGAGGGGAGGGAGGGAGGCTGAGTGCCTCCCTCTGAATGTGCAGACAGCCCTGGGTTGTATCACTCCTGAATAGGGCTGTAAATTAACCTTGGTCACTCCAGTCACTTGGGGGAATTGCCCTTTTGCATGAGTACAGGGCAGACTTCCAGTATCAGAGATTATCAGTGTGCAAACTACTGACAGTTGTGTTGGCACATTCAACCAAATGGATAGTGCCCATGAATGGAAAAGCATCCCCAAGTCACCCGTGAATTGATAGGAGTCAGTGAGTAATGCTGAGGGCAGAGAAGTGAAGTGCTGCTTCTTGTTGAAGAATTTTAATGAACTAGCATCTTATACTGGATATTGAGTTGTAGCTGAATAGGTGGCCCACCTAGCATGTTCTTTTAAAGCAGCCTTCCTTTCTGACCTGGTGAGAGGTGGCAACTCACCTTTCTCCACGTGTAATAGAGACGCAGTATCCTGCTCCAGTGTGGGAAAGGATGGGAAAGGATGTGTCCGATCACACAGAAAAGGGTTGCTTTGCAGGGAGAAATATCCCTTAAAGGAATCCTTCTGTCTGTTGGGGAATTGCTCCAGCCTGACCCCAAGAACTGGCAGCCCTACAACTGGGCCAAAAGGGTCCAATTTGGGCATGGATTAAGATTAGGCTGGAGCGCAGTTCCCTGTACATCACATGATCACTGGAAAACAGATTGCAGTTGACTGTCAGGAATTGAAATGTTGTATGTTTAGAGTGTTGAAATAATAAACGAGTGTAAGGAAGAATCAGCCTTGCAAATGAAAGAGCTCTTAAAAATTGAAGCTTGAATAATAGTTTACTATAGTTGTTTCAAGATAGGTAACCAGCAGTCACTTTGACTGAGTAAGGTTACTGAACAAAAATATTCCTGACAGCAAGATGATTTATCTTATAATGAAATTGTTTATATTACAATGCTTAAACATGAAGTGAAGTTTTAAGTCCTATTTTGCACTCTTGGTGATTATATTTTTTTGAGTTCACCATGGTCTATCATTTCAGGATTTTATGGTGACAATATTCTGATGATCTAGAATCTTGGTATTGAAAGGTCCTGGTGTCACAAGAGTTCACAGTTACAAAGCACTGGTGGTCCCAGTTTTGCAGAATGTTAGTTGAAACAGTAACAGTGGCAGATTTTAGGTTACAGATTTCTGCTACAGTTGCAAAATCTGCGGGAATAATATATTTTCCCATTGAAAATTATTTTTTGATTTCCTGGAGATAAGGTTGCTTTAAAATCTGTCTCTGTGTATGTGTGTGGATAGCAATGTGAATTATAAATATCAGGAGAGAAGATTCTCACACACAGGTATTGAACTTATCATTGTAAGGCAGCTCTATGCTACACCACACACACTAGATAGACAGTAGCAACAATCAACATGGATTTTCCTCCATAGATGAAAACTGGCACAAGACTAGCTTGTCTAAGTGAGCACTTAGTAATTTTACTCTGTGTGTTCTTAATATGCTTAGAGGATAAGGACTTTTTAATATATATATATATTTATTCTTAGCAACTTTGATATTTTAATATATGTATTCCCAGCTTTTGGACTGTGACTTTTAAGTCTATAAACTCCTTTATTTCTATTTATGAATTAAGTTCTTGTCTGTGACTTTTATAGCTAAAAGCTTACAATTGAAATACATTTTTCAGACTTAGGTATTTGCCTGCAACTTAATTTTAGTTTTCATATATTTTTAAGTATTTGCCTACAGTTTTCTTCATAGCTGTAAGACTGTTGTATTTTTACAACTTTCAAGTATTTTGTGCATATGGAAGGTAGAAGCAATGTAGATAAATAAAGCTTGTAGAATTAGACAAGCTGATGTTGCCTGGAATTACTGTAACAATGGAAAGACTTACACCTTGATACTCAGATGGATTTTGATATGATTTTCAATTATTGTTTGGTTTCATTCTGGAGTTAACCCTTTTTTTTGGGGTGGGGGAATAATGCCAGCTGTGATGAGCACAGGCTTCTGATTCTTCCCTGGAGGTCTATGAAGTTTTATAAGACTCTTATGGAAGGTTCTAGCATCAGTTTATCCAATCTGACAGGACTGCTGCACAAGCATTCCAAAATATCATTTATTTCACTTTGCGATCACCCCCTCTGTGTGTGTCTTTCACCCTCCCACACTCCCTCTAGGTGTTCCTCGGTGAGGTGAATGCAGGGCTGAGCAGCACACAGGTGGTAGTGAAGGAGCTCAAAGCCAGTGCCAGTGTGCAGGATCAAATGCAGTTCCTGGAAGAGGCTCAACCCTACAGGTAGGTTCCTCTAAGGTTCCCTATCGTAGGAACCCTAAATGGTTTAGGACCTCAATATCTAGCGGAACGCCTCCTCCCACCTTGATCTACCCGAATCAGTCATTCTAGCCAGGAAAGGTGGCTGAGGGGCCTAATGCCGAAGGAGGCCCAGAGAGAAAGAGCAAGAAACTGGGCCTTCTCGGCAGTGGCCCCTCGCCTTTGGAACAGTCTGCTCCCAGAGATTTGTCTGGCTCCCTCGCTGGGTGTTTTCAAGAGCAAACTTAAGACCTGGCTCTTTAGGCAGACTTTCCCTCCTGTCATCACGTGAATATTTTTCCCCATCTTGAGCTATATTACTATTGTTGCTTTTTATTTTATTTTATTGTTTTATTTTATTTATTATTGTTAGCCGCCCAGAGTAGACTTCGGTCTAGATGGACGGGGTTCAAACAAACAAACAAACAAACAAATGTGACCGCTCTCATTCTCATTGTTCCCTTCTGGTGTTTCTTTACTGCATAATGTCCTCCTCACCTATTAGAGTGCATGATTTGTCCAGAACTGAAGAGCAGTTTCAGAACTGTCTGGAAGTGGGAATGATTGCATGACATGAGCATATATATAGGCTCATTCTGGAGCATATATATATATTATATATATATGAGCACATATATATATATAATATGCTCCAGAATGAGCCTATATATATGCTCATGTCATGCAAATTATGTACAGTCCCAGGGCAGGAGGAAAGGGGTGGGTGCGGGGGTGTCATTTGGAATCCAGAGAGATTGACAGAGGGATGGGGAGGGCAAGAGAGAGAGAGTGTGCTGGGAAAGGGATGAATTACTGTACTGACTCATGAACAAACAACCTCCCTATTGTTTGTGGCCATGCTGGGGTAGCTGGCACAGCTTAGGACTGATTTAATTCATTGCCAGTACAAGGTGGTCTCATAGGAACCCCTCCCTGTCCCCATATGAACCTATTGTTTGGTTTGTTGGAAAGAGGGAAAAGGGGGGAGCACCCTGAAACATCTCTTTCTCCGCTAACCTGGCTGGGGCATCACCTGCAGGCATAGCTTGCAGCCTCTTGGCAGTCCAAGCCGTATTGCCAACCCCCCCCCCACCCCCCACAACGGTTCCTTCCTTTGGCATTGTTCGGAAGCTGCTCCCTGACCTTTCCCCAGGGTGAAGGTGGTGGTGGTGGTGGTGGTGGAAGAGAGATGCATTGGGCTGTTGCAGCAAAATGAGTTTCTTAAAGACCAGCTGTTTTATTTGGCATGAGCTTTTGTTGACTGCTCCTGCCCCTGCAGAAGAGAAGCCAAAGCAAAAACGTCTTTTGTCTTTAAGAGGTCATAGGACTGTTGGTTGTGTCTGGTCCTCCCTGTAGCTCTGCAATGCTGAGGTCCTTTGCCAGCTTTGCCATTTTTTTCCTGTTCTAGCTCTCAACTCTTTCCCTTCCTTATTGCCTTCCAATCTCATTCTCTCTCTCTCTCCCTCTCTCCTTCTTCTTCTTCCTCCCTCCCTCCCTCCCCCTTCCTACACAGGGCACTCCAGCACACCAACCTCCTGCAGTGCCTGGCCCAGTGTGCGGAAGTGACACCTTACTTGCTGGTGATGGAGTTTTGCCCACTGGTGAGTCTGAGGGGAAGCCTCGCCACTTCCTCCACTCCTTCTGCCCCTCCCCCCCTCCTGCACACACCCTGGTTGTCCCTCACTGCTGCCCCAGCCCCTGGGGTAGTTAAAGTGCCTGGCCAAGGACCAGACCTTTTTTCCAGGGCTCCTCCCCAGAGTCTTCTCAAGCAATTTCTTTGGTAGGCACCTTTCTATGACGCTGTAGCTGCTCATTGCACACACACAAAAAGCCGGGTTTGTTTATTTCTCACCGTAGGGGTGGATGGATGCTGCTGCTGTTTCAGATATAAAGAACCCTTGCTTTTAAAAATTCTTTGAGGTTTGTTCCTTGTGCTTCTGGTATTTTATCGCAGGGGTGGGTGACCCTCTTGTGGGTTTTTTTTGAACTACAGTTCCCATCAGCCCCAGCTAGCGTAACCAATCGTGAGGGATGATGGGAGTTATATATAGTGAGGAAGCATCTGGGGGATGTCCCTGTGGCCCACCCTTGAATCAAGGCATATGCTTGTTTCCCAGCCTGGGCCTTCTTTGGAGCTTGGTGTCAACCCTTTTTGACTACATTGCAGAGATGCTTTCTCTCTCTTGTTCTTCTCCAACCCACCCACTGAGACCTCACAAGAGAGGTCCCTAAGGCAGTGGTGTAGCCGTGGGTAACGCTGCTGCTGCTGCCACCCTGACAGGGTGACCTGAAAGGCTACTTGCGGAGCTGCCACGCGGCTGAGGCACTCGCGCCTGACCCTCTGACCCTGCAGCGCATGGCCTGCGAGGTGTCCTGTGGCCTTCTCCACCTTCATCGCAACAACTACGTGCATAGGTGAGTAAACAGTTCCTGCTGAATTACTTGCCACACATCGGGCTGGGGTGCAGAAGATCAATGTGGAGCAGCAGAGTTTTCCTTTTGGGCTTGATAGGATGCTTCAGAAGAGATTGTAGGGAAATTCCTAGGGTGTTGTTCTTCCAGGTCCAGCTCACTCCATTTTGTCTATGTGGATCGAGTCTTTTCTAACCCTATTTGGGCACTTGGGAGGGGGGGGATTGAACCTGAGACACCTTCTGTCTGTGTTATGCCATTTTGTTGCTGAATTCACATAGCTCTATTCCTAGGGTTTAGACATTTCATGACCTTATCAACCAAAGAGTTGTAAACAATGTCCCCAAGTTTCAATCCCTTGCCAAGTTTTAGTTCCCCTCCCCCAACCGAAAATGGGGACAAAGATGGTATTTTTGCTATAGAGAGAGAGAGATATTTTGCCCCAGCACTGAGACAAACAAACAGTGCCCCATGTTATATTTTTCAGCAAATCATAATGCTGAGAAGAACTGGCATGCTTTGGTGGTGAGTGGGTGGAACCCGCTCAGAGGGAAGGCATTGGAATTTTCTGTGGGTTCAAGAAACATGAGACAAGCAAATATGACTTGTTAAACAAATGCAGCTGCGAGGGTCTGTAGCATAAAACAAGGGGCTAGAGCGTGGGAAACATGGAGTTCTTAGGATGGGAGTTGCGACATAGGGCAGGATGTTTTAAGATACAACGTGGAATTGCAGTGCTATGATCGGGATGAGCAGCGACATCCCCTCTTTCTCCTCCCTGCCTCTCTTGCTTGGGGGCCTGGGCTGCCGCATTCGGTGCACAGCAAGAAACCAGCCCACTGTGGATGCTTCTGCAGCTCCGGCTCATCTCGCCCAGCTGCTCCTCCCCATCAACAATATCCTGGTGCTGAGTGAGTGGCACTCAAAAGACTCCAGCATCAGTGATTTTGTTGAAGAGGATGAGCCCTGCCATCTGTGGATGATGAACCACCTCTTAGGGACAAAAGGAAAAGCAAAAGGACAGCTGACTTCAGACAATGAGCTGGAGTACACTAGGAGGAGAAGCTACAAATCAGAAGAACCTATCCTCCGTTATGCTTTTACTAGGAAGTGAATTACTGGGGGGGTGGTGTCTCAAAGAAACTTCTCCCCAACTCCATCCTCTAGTTTTAACATCTTAAACAGGTTTCATACCTCAAAAAAATGGGAATAGAAACACTAGTTAAGCCAGACCTAACAAGGCTGATGCAAATACTACACCAAGATAAATACAAAAACAAAGGTAGCCACTTCGGCCCATTTAGTACATTCGATAGAATCAATAAAATTTCATAGATTTATTTATTTATTCTATTTGTACCCCGCCTATCTGGTCAGTACAACCACTCTAGGCGGCTATAGATGTGGACAAGAAGCTTTCAAGTTCCCTAGCAGTGCTGATATAAGGACCACTCCGTTTCCTTGAACTTCTCTCCTGTGCCATTTCAGGAACCTTGTGTTTCGCCTGAGGGAAGAGAGTGATCTCTGTGAAGTATCACCAGTCTTGTCTTTTCAGAAATGGAGACTCATGAAATGCTTTGTTAGCTCAGTATAAACTGTAAATGTAATCTGATAGCTGCATATTTACTAGGGACTTATTCAGTCTGCAATTTCTGCTTTAGAGCTGAGTTTAACTGCAGATTTCATGGTTATACTATTTGGCCTGAGTTTAAAACTTTCCATATCTTTCTCCACCTCCTCCATTTTGTATCAACTAGCTTGATCAAGAGTTCTGGACAATATTTCCTATATTTTACCTGGACCTAATGTTTGTTTCCTGATTTATTTAATTACATACCACCTATCTTCCAACACTGAGACCCAAAGCAGTTTATAGTGTAGTTTCAAAAACACACTCACTAAAAACACAATTATAAACATTAAAACATAATTAGACCTGTCACTGTTTAAGACAAAATTGAATTAAAATACTTTTTAAAAGCTTTTTCAGTTCATGATAATTTACACTAAAAATTAAAGAGAATCAGGATATCCCGTTAAAACTCCTAACCTTAGCAAGCGGGCAATTACCAAAGGTCTGCCTGGATAAAATGGATTTCCCTACCAATGGAATTAAAGCAGGGAGGAAGCCAGCCGAGCCTCCTAAAGGATGGAGATCCATATTCTGTGAGCAGCCACTAAGAAGGCTCTGTCTTGTGTCCTCACCAAATAAGGCCCTGAGTGTGGCAGACTGACAGAAAGGTTGTCTTTGGAATATCTCAAAGCCCCTACAGGTTTGTATGGCAGAATGTGATATTTGGGGTTTATTTTTCTTTTGTATTTGCTGGAAGTCCATGGGTGTTACACTAGACCTCCCCAGTCAGAGTTGGAAATGGTAGTGTTGGCGGGTTGTGGGGTGGGTGAATATTGAGATCAGCAGCAGCTTTGCTGTTTCAGAAGTTGAAAACATCTAGGCTAGCCCTCAGTGAGGAACTGGAACTTTGCTGCATAAAGATGTTCCATGAAAATCCTATCATTATGTGTCATGCTATTTTCACTTTCTTTAAAATGGTGTTCTCTGTAACTATCTTGTAAATAAACTTAAAAGCATTAACGTGTAGAGATAGGCAAGCTTGACAGGAAGACATGTTAGGTCCATGGAGTGAAGGAGGGCTTTGAAAATTTGGAGAAGGGTAGTTTGTACAGCTAAATATGGAATGATGAGCTCAGGCTAGCATGTGGCTGAAAAGTGGTTTCTGAACTCCACTGCTCTCTGGGGGTATGGTTCTTAATACATTTCACTAGCTTAGTCAGATATTCATTGTTTATAGGCCATGCTGGTCTTGGTATATTAAGTGGGCCTAATCAGGGGAAGTTTGGGAATTCTCTCCCAGCATCATGTCATTCATCCCATCCCCACTTACCTGGTTTAGATATATTTATTCTGCTGGCATGAATAGGGTCATAGTACCTGAACTCCCTCATCCTCATCCGGCACTTTCTAACTTCCGTCATGTAAAATCAGCTGGGTGTTTCTTTTGTCTAGCGACCTGGCATTGCGGAACTGCTTACTCACGGCTGACCTGACTGTCAAAATTGGCGACTACGGCCTTTCCCACTGCAAATACAAAGTAAGTCTGCTATGTGGTAGGGACCCAGGGAGGGGGACTGGCAGGGCTTATATGCAGGATTTGCAGTGTTGGCGTGAAAGGTGACTTGGCTCTGGGTGCAGAGGGAGAAGAGGCAGGAGAAAAACACATATGTATACAACTTAGGCAAGGCTGAAAGCTGGCTCTGAGAGGGGAAAAGTTGCTGTTGCTGTTGTAAAAATCAAATCGAGATTATAAAAATATTATCTGTTATTAGATAATAGAAACAAGTTTTAACCAAAAAACCACGTATCTGTTGAATATCGACATGTCTATTTATTATTATTCAAAAACACCGGGAATAGTCAATCGAAATTATAGAAACCTTGACTGATGTTAGATAACAGATAACAAATTTTAACCAAAAACCTATCTGTTAAATATTAGCAGAGTATGTATGCTGTTCCTAATATTGCCATTTTTGTAGCTCTAATGGTGTTATTTCTGAGATTTGCAACTGCTTATAATCCTATGTGAAATTTCTTGATATTGGTCCCAAAGCCCCAATGACTATGGGGATGACTGAAGTGTGTTTCATCAAAGCAAAAGCAAAGCGTGCTGCTTATATACTGCCCCATAGTGCAAGATGTCTCGATTGCCAGATTTCTGTATTTTTTAAGTTTTTCTAATTCTTTATTTTCACCTCTGGCACCCCGTGGAATGGCAATGTTGTTGTTGTTGCTGCTGATGCTGCTGTTGGACTACAACTCCCAGAGTAGAAAAATCAGTTTGAACCCTGGTTGTGTAGGCCTGAGAATTCTGGGACTTAAGAGTCCAAGGGAAGTCCTCTTCCTCCCTCTCTCGCCTGAACAGACCAAAGCAGATGGTTAGTTTAACATATATGCTGGTAATAGACCGTGTGGGGACTGCCAGTTCTCTCAACAACAGAGAAATGTGCCCATGGCTGAGGTAAAGGTAGTGGAGGCTTCGAACTAGGTGGGACGGAGTGGAGCTGGGCAGGTTTTCCCATCAGTTTTTGAAGGCAGGGACCACCGCTGGAAGAGGAAGGGGCGGGGAAGGGGAGAGGCCGGGATGGCTCTCTGTTCAGTTTTCTTTGGTACCGGTCTGACGTGATCTCGCTTTGGCCCTGCATGCCCGGCAGGAGGACTACTTTGTGACAGCTGACCAACTGTGGGTACCCTTGCGCTGGGTGGCGCCTGAACTCATCGATGAGGTACACGGCAACCTGCTCATCGTCGACCAGACAAAATCCAGCAATATCTGGTGAGGAATAACCAGGATTGGTAAGGGTGAAAGAGGGCTGTCTTGGGGAGCCGGGAAAGAACTCTCAGCTCATCCTGAGTAGGCCCCAGTCCACAGACCAAGCTGGTGGGAATGGGAATCTGGGGGGGGGAGGCGGGGGGGGCTTTGAATCACTTCTAGTTTGTGATTTGTCTGTCTGAACCAGGTAGGCAGGGATCCACAGTATTTTAATAACTAACTGGCCTTTTTATGGCTTCCACTGCATGCCAGGTTTAGGTTCCTCTTTGGCAGGAAGAACCTTTGCCCAGTAAGAGCCAGTACACAGTGTAGTGGATAGAGTTTTGGAGTAAGACTCAGGACTGCGAGCTCAGGTCCCTACTTAGCCATGGAAAATCACTGGGAGTGTGTGGAGCTAGTAAAACAAAATGCTCCTTAAATGTCTCATGACCCTTGGAATTCTTATTAGGGTCACCATAAGTGAGGCATGACTTGATGTCAGGACACAACTTGGGACTATTTGCTTAAGCCAAGGCATGAGATTCATTGCCTTAAAAAAAAAAGGGTTACCCCTGCACAACAGGATATGCCAGCCAAGGTTGTTAATTCTGCATGGCCTGCACAGTGCGTATCCTAATGCCCTCCTCACTAGACAGCTGTAACACAGTGTTTTGTTGTGCTGTTCTTGAAGGATATCTGGGAGATGCAGCTGGTAGGAATGCAGTATTCAGACTGATATTTATTTATTTATTTATTTATTTATTTATTTATTTATTTATTTATTTATTTATTTATTTATTTATTTATTTATTTATTTATTTATTTATTTATTTATTCGCTTTTTACCCCGCCCCTCTAGACAACGTCTACTCGGGGCGGCTTACATCAGTTAAAACAAGTTAAAAAACATATAAAATGATATCTGTGTATAAAACTAGTCCCATATAAACTCCACTAGTTGTCGGTCTTTTGGGGGGGGGGAATGAATTCCAGATTGTGGCTTGAGATACTTAAAAACTGTCCCATCTCTCCCCCACCCCCGGGTAGTATTTCTCCACTCTTTCAGATCCCACCTCCTATTGGGATGGTAGCAGCTTAGATTATGGAACAAATTGCAGGTTTGCAGGATTTGGGAACTTAATAGTTTTAAGCAGGCAGCGTCTATGTACTTTTATGTTGGCTTTTATAGTTAATACTCCTGTTCATTTGTATAAGTTGGGAAACCCTCCCCCCCCCAATTTCATAATCTCTTTTTCAGAGTTTTATTGCTCTTTTCTCTGTTAACTAGCTTTTATCTCTGTTTTCTACCCTGACTTTTGTTCACTTTGAGGGGTGGCCTATGAGGGGGGCTGCCAGATTAAAAGCTTGCATTGTGCAGTTCTCTAGTCTTATTCACAGAATTTTATGGGGGCCAAAATAAAGGGGGGGAAGGTTAAGGAGAGAGAGACTGAAGAGCTGCATGCCAGCATTTGACCGATCCCTCTGGAGGCGACTGCATTTTCTAAAGAACTCGGTAGGGCTGCCCTGGCTTCAAAGGGCCCCGGCTCTGGGCTGCACTGCTGCTCTTTGCTTTCTGACCTTCTTCTCTTTGCTGGCAGGTCCTTGGGTGTGACCATCTGGGAGCTCTTCGAACTGGGCAGCCAGCCCTACTGCCACTATTCAGACCGGCAGGTGCTCACCTATGCCATCAAGGAGCAGCAGCTGAAACTTCCTAAGCCGCAACTCCCCCTCTCACTCTCTGACCGCTGGTGAGTGCCAGCATGGGAAGGGGGGCTTTTGAGGAGGGCATGGTTTCCCTGAGGGACACAAGTGGACTGTAGGCACCTAGGGATGCTACCTGTCAGAGACTGGAATTGGTCCGATGGGCAGATGTTGGTGAGCTTTCTAATCCTACTGCTAATAGGTAATAGAGAGTGGCATGTCAGCAGGTCATTAAGTGGGGCAAACTGAAGGCAGGGTGAATGTGTGTGTCAGACTGACCATCTTGCAGGCAACCAGCCCTTAGAGTCAGAAATAACAGGTGGGTGAGGGAGCTAAGTAGATGCAGAATGGCCAGAACGGAATAGCCAGAAAAAAAATATATTGACAGCCTAATACAAAGATATCTGAAACAATGTTAGTGCATTTTCCCTTTTTCTCTCAAAGTAAAAGCATACTTACTTTTTTTAAAAAAGTGAAATCTCAGTGGGAGGAGCGATATACCTCTGGTAGTGCTAGCACCTATCCTCACAAGTGTGCACAAGCACATGCAAGCAGAATTGCAAAGGAATAAAGTTTTGTATTCTCGAAGGCTTTTGTAATCTCGAAGGCGAAGAATACAGTTTTGTTGTACTTGGAAGGTTAGGTTCCTAAAGCCCACCGGTGTGGGGGTTTCTGAGGGTGGAATGGTGGAGCACAGGTGGAAAGAAACACATGGTAGAATCAAAGTAGGAGAGAAGCGAGTTAGGAAGTAGGGCATTGTGGCGCTGATCGAGAGGCTCACTCCTGCATGCATCTGCATCGCAGGCGGTGCTTGGGAGAGCCACGAGGTAGCAGCTGACCTCCTGTCCTGTCCTGTCCTGTCCTGTCTTTTTCTTCTCAGGTATGAGGTGATGCAGTTTTGCTGGCTGCAGCCAGAGCAGCGTCCCACAGCTGAGGAGGTGCACCTCCTGCTCTCCTACTTGTGTGCCAAGGGCGCTTCAGAAGCCGAGGAGGAGTTTGAGCAGCGCTGGAATTCCATGAAACCTGGGGGTGGCGGCGGGGGTGGCTCGGGCTCCGGCCATGTGGGTGTGGAGCTCTCCTCTTTCCCTCTTCTGGAACATTTCTCCAATGACGGCGATGATGTCCTGACCGTCATGGAAACAAGCCATGGCCTCAACTTTGAGTACAAGTGGGACCAAGGGAAATCTGAGCACCTGCCCGCTTCTGCTCTGAGCCCTCACGGTGCCGCTCGCTACCATGAGCTCTACTATTCAGCCAGCAGTAGCGGTGGCGGCGGTGGCGGCGGAGGGGGTGGCGGTGGCAGCGGCGGCAGCAGCGGCGGCGGTCGCCTCAGCCTGGGGGTCTCACCTTCGTGCTATGAGTGCAAAATGCAAGGCTGCCTCGGCCTGCACACGCCGGGGGTGGTGCCTGTGCTGAGCGCTCACAGTCCCTCCTTGAACAGCGAGTACTACATCCGCATTGAAGAGGCAGCCTCTGAGGGCAGCGGGGCTGACTTTGATTACACCATGTGTTCCTATAGCCCAGAGTTTGGCCATTCCTCTCAGTGGCAAACCAAAGAAGACCAGTACGACGAGTCAAACAACAGTCCCAGCATCTCCCTCACTATGGAACCTCTTTTGGGCCACTCGGTCCATGCAGACGACCACTGGGAGCCTCCTGGCTATTACTCTTACGGAGAACCGCGGGACAAGGAGGTCCCATTTTATGAGGCCTCCCCAAAGGACAGCAGCGCTGAGCGCTACCTGGTCAAGGAGCCTGGATCCTCTGAGTGGCCCATCCCCACCTTGAAGAAAAGCATCTTTGCAGACCCACTTGGTGTTTCACCACCAGTGACCTTTGCCTACGAGGAGGCCGTGTCAGACTCAGTCGCTCTGGAAATGGGGGAAGAGGAAGAGGCGGAAGAGGAGAACTTGCCCAATAACCGCGGGAGTGCAGAGGGTGAGAACAACCAATCCCCTTCCTCCTGTCAGCACTGGACCTCCAACACCTCAGCCAATAACAATAGCAGCAGCCACCCTCTGGCCCCCTGCGAGCCGCCTGCCAACGATAGCTGGTGCTACCGGCACATGATCACCTTCCAGGGGCTCATGGCAGAGCCCTTGTGCACAGTGCCACGGGACGAGCCTGTGCTAGGCCTTAGAGACCTGCGTGCTGCCCTGCTCGGTGGGGAGCATGCCGCATCCTCTCAGACGGGCTCCCCCTGTCCAGACACAGAAACACCTACAGAGGAAGAGAGGTCAGGGGAGGTCACCAGTCCAGAGATCAGAGCGGAGGAACAGGTTGATCCCTTGCCTGAGAGTGGTGCAGAAAGCCAACAGCCCGACATTCTGCCGTTGGGGGGATCTGATTTGACAGTGTCAGCGTCTACCCCAGAAGCTATGAAAAACACAGCTGCTGAGGACACCCTTGTGCCAGGTGAGTTAACAGCTGAGATGACAGGAAACGGAGAAGACTTAGTCCTCGGGGAGGACATTTTGTCTGACTGCTCCCCCAAAGTGCCGCAAGAGATCAGCCTGGAAAGTGGCAAGACCATCGCCAGTGAACAGGACAGGACGCCGGACAAGACTGTTTCAAGTGCAAGTTTCCCTGACTTGGATGAGGCCAGTGATGAAGATACAGCTGAGCTTACATCAGGGGTATTCACTGACTTCCCGGTTGATTGTCCTGAGCGGCAGGATGTCACGCCCACCTTCAAGTCCTTGCAGAAGCAGGTCGGGACCCCTGACTCCTTGGAGTCACTGGACATCCCTTCCACCACCAGCTCCTGTGAGGTGTTCAGCCCAACCACGTATGTGCCCTCAAGCCAGCCTAAGGCCTTGGACAGTGGTTATGACACAGAGAACTACGAGTCACCTGAATTTGTCCTTAAGGAACCTCATGAGCCACGAGAAGCAGAAACCTTTGCCCAGCTAGGGAAGTCAGTGGATGATCCGGAGGACCAAGCCAAAGAACTCAGCCTCTCCAGTTCTTTCAGTGCTGAGCTGCAAGGTTTGGATGAGAAGAACCCTTACCGTGACTCAGCCTACTTCTCGGATTATGATACTGAGGGGGGGAACCGGGAGGATGGGGAAGGGGACAGCGATGGTTCTGAGGGGCATGAGCCAGACGTCCCCCAGGCACACCTTGATGGACTAGAGAAGGACCTTGATCAAAATGGCAGCATAGCTGAGTCGGAGCTTCCCTGCTTTCCTGAGCCTGATTGCCCAGATGGAAATGGTGTCGGATGCATCTCTCCAGTGACAGAGGAACAGGGCACGAGGACAGGCCTCGGTATCCCTTTAGCACAAGAGCTGCTGGTGGTGAATGGCGTGGAGGCTGATGCTAGCCCACCCAGCTGCAAGAAGGAGGATGGAACTGTTGCCGTGCCCCAAACACCTGCCCCCATCGGCAGGTCTTTTTCCTTATCCCCTGTGCCCACAGAGGTAGAGGTGCCCCCTGCAAGTGGTGATGGAGTGGAGACAGGGGAGGCAGAGCAGGGAAGCCGGGTAAGGGAGGCAAAGCAGCCCGGAGAGGTATTGCAGGAAACTAGCCCTTCCGGGGAGCCCCAGAGCAGTCCTGCTGGGCTCTCGCTGAACCTGTCGGTGGTGCCAACCCAGCAGTCCTCTCTCCCCAATGATCTGGAAGAAGAGGAGGAGGACACAGAGGACAGTGATGAGTCAGATGAGGAATTGCGGTGCTATAACATCCAGGACCAAAGTGAGGAGAGCGAGGAGGATTCGCCCACGGTGCCCATCGTGGTGGCGGAGAGTCACAGTGGTCGCAACCTGCGTAGCCTGCTTAAGATGCCTAGCCTTTTGGTGGAGACCTTCTGTGATGACCTGGAACGCAAGAAGAAAGCTGTCTCCTTCACCGAGGACGTCACTGTCTACCTCTTTGACCAGGTGATTTTGGCTAAGGTGGGGCTGCGAGTGGCGAGATCCAAATGATCAGAAGAGTTCTCGCCTAGGAGACAAAGAGACAGACATCGTAAAGGGATAGAAAGTCTCCCAAGAGTGGTTTCTTTTTCCTTGCTGTCCTTCACACAATCTCACCCCTGTCCCACAATATCTGTATGTGTTGCTCTTCTAGTTTTCAGTGGATTATGATGTAAAAACAATTTTATATATTTAAACCGGAAGCCTCCAGGTCCATCAACCATTGTCAAGTAGATAATCTATACCTTTGGAATTAATTAATACTGTACAGTTAAAGAAGCATATTACGGTGGTGCCTCACACAACGATGTTAATTGGTTCCAAAAAAATCAACGTTGTGTGAAACATCGTTCTGTGAAACACCATTTCTCATAGGAATGCATTGAAAACCGGTTAATCCGTTCCAATTGGAATGGATTGCCATCGTTCAGTGAAAATCCCCATAGGAAACATCGTTGAGTGAAACAATGTTTCCTATATTGGAATGTATTGAAGCCGACTCAATACATTTCAATGCCTTTGCGAAGTCCTTTTTCGCTCCTGTAAAAGTGTCTTACAATGTTTGGAAGCTGTTTTAAATGATTGCAATGGTTAGTCCACCTCCTGAAACCTATGCAAACTGATTTTGGTGTTGTTCTGACACTTCGTTAATTTATGATGATTTTTTGTTTTTTCCATTGGAAACCATTAGACAGACCATCCAATGGTTTCCAATGGAAAAAACAAAAAATCATCATAAATTAACGAAGTGTCAGAACAACACCAAAATCAGTTTGCATAGGTTTCAGGAGGTGGACTAACCACTGCAATCATTTAAAACAGCGTCCAAACATTGTAAGACACTTTTACAGGAGCGAAAAGGGAGATTGTTGTGTGAAAATCCCCCATAGGAAACATCGCTGTGTGAGGCAGCAAATTTAACAGAAAAAGGCATCGTTGTGTGAATTCATCGTTGTGTGAGGCACTCGTTGTGCGAGGCACCACTGTATTTATTTATTTATTTATCCATGCATCCATCCATTCGACTTGTATGCCACCCGAACTCTGCAAGAGTCTGTGGGTGGCAGTACACATGTCTCTGTCTACATTCTGAGCCCCGAATACACTTTCAGAACCAGAAGGGAATTAAACCCAGAGTCCTTTCACACAAAAGATAATCCACCCCCAAGCTGAATCCTCTGGACCCGGCTCTCGAGGAAGAGCCAGAAGCAGCTAAGAGCCAGCCAGTCCCCTGATTCCCACTTCTGAGAAGTGTGTCAAGGAGAATATCATGGCCAGAGGTATCAAAGGCAGCTGAGAGATCCAAGAGCACCAACAGGGTGGATCTCCCCCTCCCCCAATTGGCCTTCCTTAAAAGGTCGTTGTGCAGCACCACCAATGGTGCCTCAGTATCTGACCACGGCCTGAATCCAGACTGAAGTGGCTCAAGGCAATTGTCCTCTTCCAGGTACGTCTGGAGCTGCCCTGCCACCTCCAGCTCAATCACCTTGCCCACGAAGGGTGTATTGGTGATAGGACTAAAGTTGTTAAGATTATCCATAGCTAAAGGTGGTTGTTTCACAATGGGCCAGATGATCGCTTCCTTCACCCATGAGGGAAGGCACCTGTCCTTCAGCGAGGCACTCCTAATATTCATGGCCCAATTGACCACAGCCCCGTTGGCTGCTTTTATTAACCAAGCAAGGGGAGGTAGCAGGGCTGCAGCTAGCCAGCATCCTAGATCCCTCCTCCAATGTTATCGGGTCAGATTGAAACAATCAGGCAGAGGAAGAGGATGCAGCAGCAATCTCCATGTAATTGGCTAAGCTGCTGGCGGAGCCAAGATCAGTCTGGATAGCCTTAGTTTTAGATTTTAAAAAGGCTGCAGATTGGTCACTGGTGAAATCACCAGGACAAGGCCATCACTGACCAGAATTGGCAAGGTTCCACTTGTCAGTTCACAGCCTCACCAATGAATGACCTTGATATTAAAAGCCTGTATAGCTGATCTTAAGGCATTGGCAGACTTCCTAGTCAGAGTCTTAACTGCAGCCTAATTGTGATCTGAATGATACTTCCCCCAATTACTCTCCAGCTGTCTCCTAGCTGATTTCATAGCTTGGAGCTCCCCAGTGAGCAGGACGAGCTTGAAGCAGAGCGTGCATTTGGGAGCAATCATCTCAACTGCCCCCATACCACCTATCAACCTGGGCTTTGACAGGGGCTCCAGCCAGATCTGCCCAATACCCTCCCAAGGCCTCCCAAAACCCATCAGGGTGAAGAAGCCGCTGAGAGTGGACCATTTTATCAGCTTACCCCAACTTTTCTTCATTTCAGTAGCCTTACTTGGGTTAAAAAGAAAATAATTATTTTATTTTTGCTATTGATTAAAAAAATGGGATTCAGAAACCTTTGCAGATCTACTGTGAATCAGCAGGAGATCTACTAGAACTTTTTCCTGTCTATTTCTATAAACTGCATAATCACAAATGAACCCTAAGCCCCAGCGTCACATGTTTTAAATGCAGCTCTTAGCTAAGCCTGGGAGGGATCCCGAGGGTTTTTTTTTTTTTTTTTTTTTTTAGCATCTTGGCTAGAGAGAAGGGGTAACAGCAGAGGTAGGGAAGTGAGGGGCTTATTATGATCACAGCCTCTGGGAGAAGGAAGGTGCCAGGCAAAGAAGGGAGTGGTGGTGAGTTGGTGTGTGCCAGGAGAGTGACTTGCCTAGGCGTGGAGTGGCAGAGGGTCCTACAACGCAAGGTCATCATTGCAGCCATCCTTGTCCCTTGTGCACAGGAAAGTCCAACGAAGGAACTTGCCGAGCAGCCTTTCCCAGGAGTGACGGAGCCTCCTGCGGGAGTGCCAGCTCTGCAGAAGGACATCAGCGGTACCTCAGGCGCAGCGGAAAGGACAAGTGCACCCAGCAACAACAGCAACTCAGAAAGGAGCCTCTCTGACATGAGTAAGGGTAGGGATTCGGATGGGAAACCCAAAACGCTTTACCCTGTTTCTTGGCCCAGGACTGTATAAATGATGCAGTGGGGCTTCTAGTTCTAAATAGCAAAGGACAGAACTAAATTCAATTTGGTGAAGTTGCTGGGATGAGAACTCAGCCTTGCAACTTAAGGGCAATTAAGAAAGGAATTGATCATATAATGGAAGGTTGACTGCTATTTCTGTTACCACTCCCTTAGTTATACCTTTGTGGTATTAAATCTCTGAAGAATGTAAAGGCCTTTGCTGAATCAGATCAAGGGTCCTATCTGTGTCCAACCTGGTGCTCTCTCCAGAAGTTATGGGACACAACTTCATGATCGCCAGTGCTGTGCTGCCTGGGGATGTGATGATGACCGTGGGGATTTTTCATTCAGAAGAAACCCTGTAGGGTAGCACCCAATAACTTGGTTCCCCCCCCCATTCCCTAATGTTACTTAGAAGCAGAATGCACCTGTTTTCTTTTTTCTCGCTACCTGGAAGTACATACCATGTCTCTTTATCCTCGGGTCGTAGGCATGAGATTCCCTCCAGCTTCTATGAAGGGCTCCAAAAAAGCAGCTCACCTAAAGCTGTTGGCATTTAGGGGAAAATCATGTTCTGTCAAGTCATTTCTGACTTACAGTGATCCTTTTCAGGGCTTTCTAGGTAGAGAGTCATCAGTAATTCACCATTTCCTCCTTTTGCCGGATATCCTGGGACTGTGCAGCTTGCCCAAGACTTACATAGTTTGGCTCTTCTAGGAGGCATATTGCAGAACCAAACTCCCAACCTCTGGCTCTATAGATACCTAACCCTATTTTTGAACTCTTGGTGAAGTTAGAAAGGCAGTTCGTTTTAACTGATATTTTTTAGGGTTCAGTTGATGGGCTATGGAAGTCCTAGGGAAAGTTCGCATACTTTTCTGTTTCCAGTGATGAGGAATAAATGACAAGCCTCGGACTCTTTCTCTTATTTTGCTTTTCTGACCAATAAAGACATAAATGAGCAAAACCCAAACTGCATGTCTTTGGAAAATGCACACAAACATACTTTGGGTAGTGGGCAGAATGTATACAAAATGCATGCATCAAGAAAATGGTGTGGAAAAAGGTTGGCTTAGTGGGCATCAAGATGTGTGTGAATTTTGATGTGGAAAGAGACAGAAGTCTTGCAACTTGATATGAATAATGGATGGGGAGTAAAAATCAGGTGGGATTCTTACAAAGTGCCACAGATTTGACCCTGTGGTGCTCAAGGGCTCTGTTAGGCCATCAGCAGGAACTGAGACGCCAAACACGGGGTGTGATTCAGGCCTCACCCTCATCCTTTTGCCTTTCTTTTCCACACCAGGAGGTGGTTTCGAGTGGGAAGATGACTTCTCGCTTCTGCCAGTGAAGCCCACTGTCCTTTCGGCCCTGACTTCATCAGCACCTGAGCCTCCCCTCTCTGGACTGCCAGCTGCCCTCGTGCCAGCGCAGAAGCAAGTGCTGCCCATCCAGTTCTCGCGCTTCACCGTCTCTCCTGCCCCAGCCTCACGGTTCTCCATCACCCACGTCACCGACACGGATGTCCAATCTGTAGGAGGTAAGGCGAATTCGGAAAGCACAGGGGTCCCAATAGAGAGAGAGTAGTGACCCCAGAAGGGCTCAGAGGCATTCTGTTTTAGAGTCACAGGTAACTTAACAAATGTAACTTGACTCATGATGTGGCCTATATGCCACACAGATCCAGGGACACAGGAGTAATGCTGAAACAACATGGAAAGGAAAATAGTGGAGAGTTCCAGCTTCGGTGAGAGGGAGTGCCATAGTGCTGTGAGTTATGACAGAGGCATCAGACTTTAAGATAATTATGAATTCTGCTGTATTTTTGAGAAATTATTTCAGTGTAGCAAACGCACTTTTCAGAAACTTAAGTAGTGAACATAATGATTGAAAAGGTGGAAAAGAAATAGAAACCTCTTGAAAGAGGCTTGTATGCAGGGAATCTAGAAGCATTTGTTCACGGGAACACTGGAAGCAAGCAGAGGATCCTTGCTCCTCTTTTCTGTCCCCACAGATGAGTGTGCTTGCTTGCCGCGCCTGGAGGAATTGCAAAGCTATGTCTGGTTGATTTGCGTGAATTGCCTGGCAGGGCACTCCAGTTGTTAAAACGGATTGGAACTGGACTGCACAGCTTCCTGAATAGTTCCCAAACAAATGAAACAGCATCCTGGTGTTTGTGTGAAAACACATGAAAATTCCACTGTTTGCCCATTATGGTTTAGTGCACAGTCTGTGAAAAGAGAGTGAAGGATTCAAGAGAAGGTCATGAATTTATTTAGAAAACAATTTATGAGGAATTCCTCACAGTATCAGCTGTAAGGACAATCCTACACTTCAGCTTCCTTGTGGTGCTGGATGGGCAATTAACATTTGTGTAAAATGCTTCAGCTGTTTCAAAGAGCTTGAAGGTTTTAAGGTTACTCCTGAACAAACCTTGAAAACATTGTTTTGTTTTACTTTCTTTCAGACTACAACTCCCAGAATCTCCCGATAGCTCGTCATAGCTGCTGGTCATGCTGGCTGGGAGAGGGGGGCCCACCTTAGGAGACCAGACTAATGTTCTATGTGCTGAGTTGTAAAAAAAAATGATTTAATAGTTGGCTTTTCTGAGAACAAGTTTCCCCTTTCACATCCTTTCTTATTTTTGTGCCCCCCTGTTTTTTGGCTTCAGCTTGTATAGAAACCTAGATGGAATCCCTGAGATATTGACACATCAATCGTAAGTGGTGGCAACAGGGAGAAACTACAAGGTCTGCTCGCTGACTTACACAAGCTAGGGCAAAACCAGGAGAGGTACATTATATTTGTTAGCACAGTACTCTTCCTTGGTGATTTGACTTTCTTTGTATACATAGTTCCTTTAGATCTTAGTTCATTCTGAAAGCTCCTTACCCAACCACTCTGGTTTCTTTACATGCCTGCTTCTTTTCTTCCTTGTAGGAATTGTTTGCAATTGTGCCTTTAGTATCTCACCTTTATGAAACTCCCATCCTTTTCACTCAGTATTTTGTTAAGCTTACTGAGACGAACTTTCCTAACATTTGGAGTACATGTTATATTACTTTCAGTTTTCCCTTTCCTCAGTATAAGAAAGCACAATAGGGCACAATCACTTCCATCTTCCCATTATTTCTACTGTCCATTCATCCCTGCTGATAAGGTCAAGATCCAGAACAACCGATTGGCTTGTTGCTTCTTTTCATCTTCTGAAAGTTGACATTTTTTGTAAGGCAACTTGTGAGTTTGTTGAATCTTACAATTTTGACAAAGCTGGACTGCCAATAGATATCTAGGTAGCCAAAGTTTCTGATTAATACCATATTTCTCTACTCTGAATGTTTAGTAATCTGCTCTAGGACAGTGTCATCTGAACTTTCAGTCTGGCTAGGAGGTCTATGGTAGACTTGACACTGCTGTTTCTTTCTTTGCACTTTTACACATACTTTGCTTCTCCTCCACTCTTCCTGGTCTGTCTGTTCCTTTCCAATAAATTATACCTTTCATTCATCACATTTCAGTCATGTGTCTCATTCTACCATGTAATGATACCACAAGTCTCATCCTACTGTGTAATGTGTGGAACATAATATTTGTCTTCTTGTGTTAAAAGTTCATGCTCATCTTGTTTGTTTCCTATGTTCTGTGCATTAATTTGACATTTGAAATTACCAGTCATTCCCTCCAGCTGCTTTCTTTTTGTCTTTTCCCATCTATTGATGGTCCTTTCCAATATCCCGGTTTCTGGTTTATTGTAGACACTCCTGTCCCCAGTATTTGGTGTCACCCAGTCTTCCTCTACAGATATAAAGACTAGCAAACACATGCTTCCCAAATGCTCTAAGGTATAACCCATCATCTGCAAGAAATCCTCATTCATGGAAGCACAAATCATGGTCCAATAAGTCAAATGTTTCCAACAACACTATCTCCTCAACCAGTTATTTACTTCCATGATTCTTGCCAGGTCTTCCTAGATCATGATTAACAGGAAGGGGTGATTACTCAAACCACCTGTGCCCGAAGACCCTTCACCTTCTTATGCAGAACATCGTAGTCACTTGTAATATGTTGAAGACTAAATTTGCACCATCATTTTTTCCCATATGAATCGCACGGAAGGGATGATGGATGCTCAGTGGACTTGATGAATCTTAACAAGCTCTCCTTTCCTACATCTTTGCACCAGGGAAACAGCACACCTTCCACTTTACTTTGAAACAGGGCATATAAGATTATTGCTCTAAGGAATATTATAAGTTTCCTTTTGGGCAGACAGCTGACTTTACTTTAACATAACCTGGAAATTTAATATTTTCTACTACAACTTCTAGAAGGCCCAAGCCAGCAGGATCTTATTTGCTGAGATGGTCGGTTTCGGACAACAATTCCCAGATTCTCCCAGCCAGCATGGCGTACGTTTCCTCAGGCTTTGCCAGTCAGAGTCATGGTTGTTTAATTGCAGGCTAGAATTTTTTCTGCTTTCCTGTTAACAGTCTTTGCCGCCTTGTTTTTAATGATTTCCTGAACAGGGCTTTGCAGCTGAGGACCAGGCTGACCATTCAGGAAGATTATAAGAGGGGAAGGGATTGCAAGCTGTGTAGGCTGCCTGGCTCCTATTGCTAACTCCCTCTCTTCCATTTTCTAGGCAGCAGCGTAAATGGAGACAGAGAGTGAACTTGGCCACGGGCTTTCTTTCGGACTTCCCAACCTCTCTCTCCCCCACACAGCACTGGTGTCTGCACTGGGGCCAAGGAGAAAGGACCACGGCCCAGAACCTGCGTGGAGCAGAAGAACTCTGCAGGGCCTTTTGCTCTTATATTTTTTAAGAGCCAAGTTTTACTGGACCGATCTTGACAGCTGCTAGGCTGGAACCACCCCACAGGGAGGCGGCTTGGGGTGAGCATGTGTGAGAGGCGAAGGCGGTGTGTGCAGGAGCGTGTATGTGTGTGCGTGTGTGCGTGTGCGTGTGTGTACAGGTAGACCAATAGAGATAATAGAACCTATAACATTTAAAAGATAGATCTGTGATCTTGCTAACATTGCTGCCCCTCTACCCAAGCCATTTTGATATCTTTGTCTCCAGCTCATGCCTCTTGACGTTTTGACGCACGTTGGCTTCCCACATTGGGGCGTCGCCTTGAGACACACCACCTCCTGCCTGTTCTGTAAGCTTGCCATGGGTTCTTTCCAAACCCAGTGTGGGACCTGGGGAGAGAGCACACAGCCTTCACACCTTGTGCCATTCAGACATAATTTACTTGGGCCCCTCAAGGATTAGGATTTATTTCCTGCCTAGTGGCTGCAAGACCTTTTTGCCCCTCATTCAGCATACTGAGTCTGGAGACCTGGTGGAATGGAGGTACCAAACTGGGAAAGACGGGTGAAGGAACGCAAGGCCAGGGGCATGTAGGGGAGGTGCTCAGTGCTAGGTGGTATTGACCCCCCCCCCGTGGACTCAGTAGGCATTTCCCCTTTTCACTGTCTGGTTCCCCCCCATATAAACTTTGTTGGTACTGCCAGCCCGTTACTGTCTGCCCTGCTGAAACAATGTTGGATAAAATTGTTCCATTCATGTTGCAACCGTTGATCCAAGACCCTCCCTATCTTGTCCTAGTTACTGATCGGCAGTAAATGTCTCCACCTCCCATTAGGAAGGGGTCCAGTTTAGCAGCACAGGAAAAGCTGTGCCTTAATGGCATCAGGCACCCCATCTTTTTCTCTCCCCCAGCCCGTGGAGAAAGTAATGTTTTCTTCAAGTCTGCCTTTTCAGAGGTGGCCTGGTCAGAAAAGGAAGGGCAAGAAAAATATTCCAGGTAAGGTTGTTTAAATGGTTCACTGGCTGGGAGGGACTGTGTGGTGCTGAAATCTACCTGTGCCACTCCCCTTCCCTTCCTCTCCTCTTCATCACTCCCCCACCACGATATGGTTTAGGTGGAGCTTGTCCAGGATGTATACCATTTCCAGGAGCCAATGTGTAATTATACCAAAACCTTTACAAAATTCCTGCAGAAATGAAAAGAAATCCCAACACCCCTTTGCTGCTCCTGCAGGAATGAATAAATCTGTAGCAAAAGCAGGGCAGACTGCCCCCACCAGTATTTTTGTATAACAGTTTATCCACTGCTCTATCACTTGCCCTAACAGAGTGGCAGATATGTTACTGTTGCCAAAGAGATGCAAAGGGTTAACTTGTATCAAGATGTCCAGTGGGGCAGGGAAAAGATTAAGGATGGAGAGGAAGAAGACGATCCTATTGGTGTTTTTTTAAAAAACAAAATATTATTTTAAAGGCTGAGGATATTTGTGCAATTTGGACTGGGGGTGAAAAAGGAAGGAAGGAAGTCAGAGACATGTTGGACTCGGGGTGGTTGTGGCCATTTGGGGCTATAGACCAAATGCAGGCTTTGAAAATCAAAGAGCAGAGAGATTGGGATGCACGTGGCAGCAGCCAGCAAGGTACTGGAGCCATTCCATTATGCCATTAGAGGAGGACCTTAACAATACTAGCCTGAACAACTGTAAAACAGCTGGTTTTTATGGTGCATTCACTTCTGTGGCTTTTTATTGTGCATTCACTTTTATTCTTACCATCTCTTGGGATCTGATATTAGTACAAGGTTTGGCAATGAGGCTGATCACTTACTTAGTCTTGTCTCTTCTTGGGTTTTTTTTTTAAACCACAGGGTACATAATAATAATAATGCACTTTAATTTATATGTATACGCACACAGCACATGCAACTTGCCTATCATCTTAACTGGATGGTGCTCTTGGTCTCCAATAGCAATGGTGGCATTATGTCTCTCCTTCCTCTTGTCTCCTTCTGCTGTCACCTCCAATGCTAATTGTATCCAGTTCTTGGAGATCTGCTCAGTAAGCAAAGCAATTCGGAGCCTCAGTGGAATCAACTTTTGAGTAAATATGCTGAGAATGATGCCAGTGGTTCTTAACTCATTGGAGCCAGGATTTCTGGGAGTTGTAGTCCAAGAACATCTGGGGACCCAAAGCTGAGAACCACTGCTGTAGCCAAAATACTGTTGTGTGCATGACGTTCTTTGCTCAGCCTTCATGAGATCTCCTGTCACTTTGCTGAAAAAGTCATTGGACATAGGAAGTTAATTACACTGTGTTCACCGCTATCCTGTGTGTTGGGATTATACAAGCATTTAGTCCTTTCCTCTTTACTTCTAGTCAGGCATTACTGAAGTAGGTAGAGTGGCAAACATAGTCAGACGACTATGCTGTCCCCTGCCTCTGTTGCCCTCTACATACACATGGAGGGGCCTTTCAGTAAAAGGAGACCCGTTACACGTTTTATGGAAGCACTTGCTGTGCTTTTTAACCCTGGAAAAATCATAGTGCCAGAAAACTGGGGGGGGGAGCTTTCATGGCCAGAAAAACATTACTATCTGCCCCATGTAGAGGGCAATGGAAACAGCAACAGATTTAAAGAAAACATTTTAGTAGGGCTTCTCCCAAGAAGCATAATATGTTATACTTGTAATCTTGCTGATGCTGTTATACCTTTTAAATAATAATGGGCAGCAGAGGCTTTCCTTGGAGAGCAGTGTATTTGTTTGTGGGTGTGCAAGTCGTCCTGCTGCCAGTGGGAAGGCCACGGCGGTTGCCCCCACCTCCTCCCCCCGCACAGGTGTTCCCTGCTTCCACTTCTCCAGTGATGCCTGCGTGAAGAGGGGCTCGCTCAGAAAAAGACGTTTGGGCCTTGTTGAATCCTCTGCAAAGCAGCACACTTTTGCAAATCTCCAGGTAACATGCCACGTTTCTCACTCTGAAGGAGTCCATACAGAGACAGACTGAGCAAGCAGCAAAAGTAAACCTTTTCTTAAGGGGCTGCTGCGCGGTTTTAGTTCATCCATTTATCTCCCTTATGGGCCTAATTTGATGTGAATCATACAGGGGTCACTCTGACATGGTCTCATATGTGGGAACCCTGCTGGACATACCAGAGCAGAGGTGGAAACAAGTGCTATTTGTGTAAGAGAGTAGGAAGGACAGACGAATCATCATTAATTAGCCATTCATCTACGCTCGTTTCTGGCTCAGGGATTTTCCAGTGTGAAAATGAGCAGGCAAGCTGGAGACCATTTGGTATCTCCCCTGATTTGGATTGCCCAGGTGCACTCCAGGCATTAGCCCAAGCTAATGGTGCCAGCACAGTCATGCCAAGAAGACAGGTGTACCACCCTCTGTGCTGTTGATCTGTCAAGACATCAGGGATTTGCAGGGGAAGTAATGGCGCTTCTAGATCCACAGTAGAGTTCAGTGTAAATCTCCGACTGTTAGAAGGGAGGCATCTTGTCCAGCAGAAAAATACTCCTGCTAGAAGCGAGGTGATTTTGCAGTCCTTGCATGTCCCATGTAACTCAGCTTTGCAGGAGTGGGGACCAGCTGCCGTAGAAACAGGTGATAATCTGTGAAGCTGGCATTTTGGGTCTCCCTTCTGGGCAGCAGCAGTTGTTCCCAGTGGCAGAATAAAAGCTGGATGTTTAGTCCGGAATTGCCACTGTTTGCCCCTTCAGTTTTCATCCAAATGTTGTTTTCCTGCTTTGTTCCCCATTTTATTTCAGAGCCCACAAAATCAGACTTTTGTAGGGGGAAGGTACGGAACAGCAGCACATTGCTGTAGGTGTACTTTGGCGCTCTTCCCCCTTTTAAAAGGGAGAGGGGATTTCTAAAGAGGTATCCAGTGATATTTCAACTCTTCATTTTGGCACATTTCATTAACACTTTTCTTGCCAGTGTCACTTTTATCAGTGTGATTTTTAAAGGAGGCAATTACACTACAATATTAAAATACTGAGGACCATTGAACGCTGTTATGCAGTGGTTCAGACCATTGTTTGCCCCCTCAGTTCCCATGTTGTGTTTCCCCTTTCATCTTGCTTAGCAGGAACCTTACCTGGCCTTACCTCGATTCCCCAAGGATTGAACCTGGGTTCTTGTTTGTGCAAAGCAAAGGCTCTACCACTGACCTTTGGAGCAGCAGCACTTAGTGGAGACGGGAAGGTGGGCAACCCTTTTAGCCCCAAGTTTAAAAGCTTAAAACACACACACCCACCACCCCGGCCACTCCTTGTGACTGCAAGATTCTGTTACTTGTGTGATGGGCTTGGAGAACAAAGTAGGATCATATTGCCAAACACAAAATCCTCTCTAGCATCATGGGAAGAAAAGTGACACTACTAGCCATCTGTACTAGTGCACTTATTAAAATAACCCTCCCCAACCACTGATGAGTATTACCAGGGCTTTACATGTGTTGCCATTTCCTTGTGATGCAAACAGCCAACAGTAGGACACAGGCTGCAGAATACAGAGCCTTTGTATTTGAAAATAAGTGCTTTTTTCTAGTCCTTGTATTTTCAGGCTTATCCCTTTAAATAAGGACAATGCCTGGCAAAAATTTTGAAAGGAAAAGAGAGCCCCAGTTCTAAGATTTCCCGTATTTAAAAGGTAGGGTTTTAGTGTCCATTTTCTTGCCACGATGACTAATAGAAACAGAATAAGAGAACTCTTCAAAAATTGCTGTAAGTATTCAGGTATTCAGTATGTTTGCTCTAGTAAAAATGCAACAAGATTCACCTACCTTCAAAACATCTAAAACCCTGGTTATTTTTTTTTTCCAAAGTGGACAGATTCCATTTACAGAGGTGCTCTAAGCTTCCATTTCTTCACTTGCTTGTTTTTCCTCAGCCTACTGTTCCAATGTCAGAAACAGATGTTAGGGATAGATCATGATTGAAAGGGAGAAATCCTTAACTAACATAAGCATCTCAGTGTCACAGAAAGGGGGAGTGCCTCTGTGATTATGCTTATTAGCTTGTTGATGGCTTTTTAAAGATTTAGCCTTCAGAGGAATCCAGGGCTTGATTTCACAAACATGGAAAGAGTCATACCTCAGTTACCTTTTTGCGACATTAGTGTAGTTTCAACTGTAATTACAGCCTGTTTCTAAAGTCTCTTTCGGGCCTTAGCCTCAGTTTTTTATATCCATAAAATGGTATTCTGAAAGCCGGGTACAGCTGCACCTGGTGGCAAGCAAGGATTTTAAGGCATAGACTCCCAACTGTGCATAGAGTTGTCTCCCAGTGTTTGTAATTGATGAATTTTTTTCTTCCCACCAGGCAAAACTACTTCCTCACTCACTGAAAAATAGGACCCATACAAAGTAGTGAGGAACTCTTGCGTTTACCACTGCTCTGTCAAGGTATCATGTTTTCCATGTGGTCATCAAGGCTTCTGTGACCAAACTACTTTCTGCAATTAGCAGTAGCAGCAACAAAATAAATTATGCAGTATCTTTTATTTTATTTGCATGATTTATACATGATGTGGAAATTCCCTTGTCTTAGGGTCAAATTAATTTTTTTTGTTTCATTTTTTTCTAAAATGTATGCTATACACACTTCAGACAAAAATGAAAGGGGTATGCATGGTGTATTTATCTAAGTATAGCAAATTGAGCCTCCTTGAATTTTGAGCAGCTGACTCCCAATATGCATCCATCTAGCCTTCCTGTGCAGCAAACATGCCTCAGAATACATTTTTTTAACTGCAAGACACCTGTCCAGATCATTATACTTAAGTGCCTACAGAACAAGGAGATGAAGTCAGCTTTGAAGGAATTTGCCATCACTGTAACTGTAGAGCAAAAGCTCAGAAAAAGTTGGGTGGAAATCAAATGGGACTGGTGATAAAGCTGTGTACATATTCAATTCTGGGACAGATTAATCCAGATCCTATGTCAATGGAACAATTTATCTGTGGATATAAAAAGAAAAATGCATTTGCCCTAACAAATTTCTTTATCTGCAAATAACATGACATGTCTTTGGGGAAAGTGAGTGGTGTTCATTCCAGCAAGCCTGCGTTCACACATATTCTACCATCAAGAGCCATTTGGATATGAGAATCAGAGTTGCAGCAGACATGGGTAGAATCAGCAGTACTCCCAGCATGCTAATTAGTATAATATTCGAGGCAAAGTGCCAGGATATTTCATAGGAGGAAAGGGAAGTGTTGCACTGCTAAGCAGCATGTGCTGAGTTTTAGTCTCACTGAGCAAACACAACAGGCAATGGCTTTCCTCATGGATTCTATCGAGCTGTTCCCCCATCTCTCTGCCCTTCCGTCTTGACAACAGGGCATGATGTTTGGTAACTGGATGTGCAAGAGCAGTGGCATCATCATGGGTTGGTCAAATGCTACACACTGGCAGTGATGCATTCCCATTCTCCCATGTGAGATGGCATGAGAGTGCACCAGGTGGCCCCAGCTTGCCACTGCAGTCAGTTCCCTTGGGGAAAAGGCAGGGCTTCTGGGATTGGCTGTCGCTAAGTAGTTGCAGCTACTTGCATTCCTTTCAGTACAGTATTGCATTGGAGCAGGAAGTTCATTCAGATGCACGGTCTATAGCACCAAAGGGCTTCTAGCCCCCTAAGAGGCTGCATGAGGACAGCACTAGAGCTGTGCTTTGGTTTATGATTTTCTTTTGGAAGAATGAGAGAGAGAGAGAGAGAGAGAGAGATAGAGAGGCTATTTACAGTGTATATTTTATTGATACGGGTCATAATTGCTGTATTTTTTATCAGTGCTGATTTCCATACAGCTCCCAGCATGTGTGTCAGATACCATTGGTCCAATAATAACAATAAAAAATAAAACATTTTTAAAATAAGATTTTCTCTGCCTGTTCTCATTATACATCTTCATTTTGACACCAGCATATAAATTGAAAGTGTGGCGTATACAAATTGATCTAGGATTCTCAGTAGATTTGAGTGGGGGTGGGCTGACCTGGTGACAAAGCTACTTGTGGTTTAGAGTGGAGGCTGGATGCAAAACCAAAGGCAAACCAGAAGATGCAATAAATATGTACCTGAATTTGTGATGGGAACAAGGTGCCAGCTCCTCATAAGATGGTTGTTTACTTTCATCAGTTATACTGTGGGATTCAGCACAGAGGGGTTGGACTCGATGGCCTTGTTGGCCCCTTCCAAATCCATTATCATATGATTCTATATGTTTTTTGTGGATGATGAAGGAATTAAAATGAACTTCTTTTTCAGCGACAGTTAATGCACTAAAGTGTGCATGTTCAGCTTCAGAAACACATATACTTTCCAAGTAAGTCAATGAAGCTCTTCCTCAATACCATCTCGTTGGAGATGACTGAGGAGAAAGCAGACATGAGTCTTGAAGAAGAAGAAAAAACACCTTCCAAATTTGTGGCAAGCTTAAGGCTGTCATTGGAGCAGAAAGAGTGAGATGCTTGCCCTCCCCTGACCTGTTGCTGCTTGGAGGCTCCTCTGCCATTGCTGTGCCATTGCTTTCTCTCCAGAGTTAGGCAGGTCCCCAAAGACTAGCTCTGAGAGGGCACCTCTGGTGGATCATTTCTCAGGTGAAGGAGAGGGCAAGCGGTGGCAGTAGCAATGGTGGTTGGGCTGCCACTGAAGAGGCTGGTTAAAGTGGCAGTCCAAAAGCCACACCTGACATACTGCTCTCTACCAGGTAACATGCAATTCCTGTTGGTTCAGCTCCAGGGCCCTTGAAGACCCTAACTGGGATCATTATTAAGACTGAATGCAAAGGGCAGGTTTGAGTTAGGGGCTTGTTTTCAATTGTAGGCTCTTGCATTGGCTTGGAGACGTCTTCCTGTACCCCTCAATGGTGAAGAACTATCACAGTGTTCACAATTATGTCAGGCACTCTACATCTCTGTTGTTCATCTGCCTCTACTGTGGAATATAACCTCTTGAATAGTACTTTAATGTTCCCAAACAATGATTTTGTACCAGAAAAGATTAACGGTCCTTTTATTAATCTTCCTAGCGTGAATCCTTTTGTTATTAACTACCCTTTCTAAGGTATCCAACCGTTCTTTAAATGTCCTCTTAAGATCTAATAAAGGAATAAGTAAAAGCTTAAAACACACCCACACACACACCTACAGTATAGGTTCCATAATTCGGTCAAAGGTATGGTAGAACATCCATGATCTCTTCCCTGTCACAGACTAAATGTATTTGGAAGGTTGCAGCTTGTGTCCTCTGGGGCAATCAGTGGGTCCCATGCTAGTATTTCCTATAACACAAAGAACTGAGAACTGTTCCTAAGGACACCAAAAGCTAGAGCAGAACAGGCAAGCCTTGAAGAAGTTCTCAGTGTAGCTCAGCCATGTGTATGAACAGCAAGGTGCGGTGGCTTCTGCAGGCAGAAGAACAGTGAGTGCTAAAATATTAATTGGGGAAGTTACTAGCTGGGAAATCAGTTGCAGCCAACATAAAAACAGCAGGAACCCTGTGTAACTGTCAAGCAACAGCAAGAAGGGTGGGAGCGCACTAATCAAGTCAGGAAGTATTGTCTAAACCAGTGGTTCTTAACCTTTGTTACTCGGATGTTTCTGAACTGCAACTCCCAGAAACCCCAGTCAGGACAGCTGGTGGTGAAGGCTTCTGGGAGTTGCAGTCCAAAACTCCTGAGTAACCCAAGGTTAAGAACCAGTGGACAGCCCCTTGGACAAAGTTCCCAAGTTCGAGCATCCCACGTTCAGCAAGGAGCCAACAGACTCTTTTTTCCCTTCTAGTTGAATATGCTAGTTTTAAAATATAGTGATTACTTGTAGATTTTAAATAGTCCCATACACTCTCAGCCAAGGCAGAACAGAGCCTGGTAATATTATACAGTACATAAGGGTTTGTCCTGTTTCCCCCAAGTGTGTAATTATTCTAAGGAGGAGGAACATACAGCTGAGTGGGCAGGGAGGATAATGCTAAGACAGCTAGTGATATTTGAAGTGAATATTCACACACATTTGTACAATAAATTTTGAGAACTCCCTGCCCTTTGCCATTTGCTTCCGCCAAGTCCCACCTCCTTCCTAATATCAGACTTTAAAAATCCCACGAAGTTAGATGTTCAGTGGGGCTCCTTTCCCTGCATCACCACCTTCATGTTTGACAGGACACTGTGCATGATGGGTAAGGGCAGAAGAAGTCCGTTCTCACATAGGGGAGCTGTTGGGACCACATGTTACAGCATTCAACACCTATTTTAGAGTTCTTGTCTGAAGGCTCTCAAAACTCTGAATATAACGTGTCCTTATTCTGTCCTTGGGTTGGTTTGTTTTAAAACACTATATCCTTATTGTGAGGCTTACTCATATTGTGTAAATAATTACATGGTAGCAGTGATAGTGTGGAGATTTTGCCACAAAGGCTAGATATAGGAACGCGCAAATAATGAACTAACAATACCCGCAGCCCTTTCACAATCGCCACTGCCACTATCTGGCAGGCCTTCATCTGCCTCTTCATCAAAGAATTTGGTCTTTATGGATAGCATGATTTGCTGCCATTTCTGCAAAAAGAACCTGGCTGAGAAAAAAGGCTGAAAAGCATCACAGAAGCACGGACAGCATGCTTACCCCTTAAAGAAGACCCACAGAGTTCAAGGAGGTCTAGTACCATGCCCAGGACTACAGCGTTACTCATGGTGCACTTTTGCCAAAATGTTGCCACAAAGTAAGAGTCTACTTTGAGGATTATTAACAGCTTGTTTATGACTAAAATACATTTTGTTTCAACAAAAATACAGGTGTTAGAAATCTTGCATGAGCAGTAGTAGTAAAAATTGAAAGAATAATCTGTTTCCCTGTGTGACCTTACATCTATCTCTAGGCTATCAAAGGGGTTTGATCAAAGCAAGGCTGACATCATTTCTTCAGAATTTCATAAGGGCATGTAAGAATCATGATGAAGTTGTATGCCATTTTTATTGGAGGGTCAAATGGTATTTTCAAGTTCTTTTATTGATTGCTTTCTTTTTAAATGTGGTTGAGGCCGGGGAGCAAGGACCACCACCAGCATCTAGTGTGGTCCCCACTTTAAGTACAAGCTACGGTAACTGAATTACCCCTTTCATGAACAACAGGGATGAGGGACAGTTGCTTTTCTGAAGATGATCTAACTCAAAAATGCTTGTATCAGAGATGCAGTTTGCTGGTCTGGCCCTGCTACCCACTCATATGTGTACAGAATGGTCAAAATCCTGTTGTTTACTGTAGTAAGCTACATTGGAGTAGGCCCACTGAATCAATGGAACTTACAAAGAAGCTAACTTACCCAACCCCAATTGAATCACTGCTAAGCAATGGGATTTGGGCCAATAAGTTCTCTGGGTAACAACCTAATCCTAACAGAGGTCTTCCCAACGGCACTTAGACAATCCTCACTGCTACTGTCGTCTTCCTCTTCACATACAAGGCGAAACTGCAGATAGCGAAACAATACAAAACTCTAAATAACAGAATATCTGACCTACAGAACACTCCCCACCTCCACCCAATCCCATCTTGGCTGCTACAGCTTCTCAGAATTATTCATAGATAGTGTTGTGCCTATATTTACACAGTATAAAGATAGTTGCACGTGGCTGATTAAAGGAGGTTGGTCTCCAACTGGACAGCATATACTGTACATGAAAGCTTTTAATGAATGTTTAAGGCACGTGCAAGAGCACCTTAAAAGAAAAGCAGACTAAAAGACTGAAATGAAAAAAAATCAGAATACAGCTTTGTTTGGATCACTGACCCAAGACCTTACAAAGAGGCCTGACTTGCAGTACCTGGCTGTCTAAGCCAACCACTTTCTGGATCGCGAGGCACAAAAGCACTGCACCAGGCAGGATTGTCCTTTTAAGCAGAATGCCACTGCAACAAAAGCTTGACATGAGGTGAGGATTGTGGGGGAACCCTCTTAGCTTTGTAATTGTTGAGGTTCCTCAGTTGCTTAGTCCATTAGTGAGGTATCCTAGGAAAACAGGGCAGTTTCCCAAGCAACAAATTGTGCTTTCCTGGATCAGGGCAGGCCTTTTTCCCCATTTAAAACATCACAACAATTTTAAATAGTAAAAAATGTGTACACAATGATTAAGCCATCATCAGATATACGACAAAGTCCTCGCCGTGTTACCTCTGCCCCTGCTTCCTTCTCCTCCTTGATGACAGGCAGAATGTGTGTCTGTCAGACAGACTGAATCAGAATTTAATCAGAATTTTCCAAGTAAAATTGAAAAAAAAAAACACCACCATCTTTTGGACTCCAGCTTTCCCAAGGCTGAGCACCCAGGGCTTATCCAGTAAAGTCCAGCAAAAGACAAAAGGAAACTCATGAATTAGTGAGTGAAGTGAAAAGAGCCTTTTATCCTTATAATGTACTGCTCCAGGTGCAATTCTGTGCAGTACAGGTGTCAGGGTTTCACCAGAGATCCAGAGCTAGGAAGCATCACCATCTTGCAGCACTGGGCAGTGCCAGCGCTCTTCTAGACAATCACTTGAGTCCAAAAATGTAGTTTATTGAAAGACGTATGTTCGAAGTGTGCTGATAGAAGATATCCAGGGGAACTTATAAGTGGCACCCCGGGTGGTTTGCCATCTCTATAGTAGCCTTTCTTGGCTCATCATTATCCCACAGAGGTTCAGAACATAGTCTATAAAGAGTACAGTGCTCAGCTGAGCCTGGCTGCTAGTTCTATCTAGCACTCTATTCAAAAGACAGAGATTGCATAGTATTCAAGTTACTTCGTACTTGAAGGGCAAAATATCTCTTCTGTTTCTAAGGATCAAAAAAATAAAATAAGTGTGCCAACATCTGCTTTTCAAGCAGGAGGTGGCAATTCCATCTAACTACAAAAATATAATTGTAGGAAAGACATGCATATGGTAAAAGTACACCATGAAAATGCAACACAGATGAGACAGAAATAAAAGATGCGAGGTACCCGCCGTCGCTCAACATCCCTGGGATCAGCTGATGAGAGGAGCTGAACGGTCATTTGTCACTGTGGGTTTGAGCTGGACGTTGGCAAAAGGATTCCTGCAGGAAGAGAAAATGGCACAGAATTAATGGGAAGAACTTCAGGAAGTAGATGGCCTGCAGTGACAGGGACAATGGAAGAACAAGCGACCCACGGATGACAAAAATCTACCAAACTGCATGCTCACTATAGGCTTGGTTTTCCTTGCAACCAAGATGGCTTCAATTTGCACAAAACAATCACATTAAACAATGGTTTGGCTTGGAAGGTATTTTTAACTCCAGCATTTTAATGCCAAATTATTTGAGGAGTTGCCTTCATGATGGTTTCTACTCTTAATTTTAAATATGTGGAATGTCATTAGGAACAAGGACAGATGGCTGGACATTGCCTTGTCTCATGCAGAAAACAACACACACATCTGTCAAATGATGATGTATTTTCTTTCGGTTCCGGCAGTGAAGATGTCTCCCAACTGCTGGAGCACACACTATGGTTGCTATAGGAATTCCAGCAAAAATGGCCTCTCCCCTCATACACGCAAAGAAACAGACAGAAAGAAGGTTCTTCCCGAGATATATTGCACTGTCGGGAGATTTGTGTTGTGTTCCTCAAGAAAGAAGCTGGTGGAATGCCTTGTAGGTATATCGCATTCTTTTACAAGGACAGTTTCCTCTTTCATTCTATTTTTTTAAAACAATATGTTTCATGCCATATGAGGATCTGACCTTTTCACACACCCCAAAAAAGCATTTCCCAACTCCTTTGCTCCCCTTCTCTTTGTGTCAAGAGTTACTACTCATGTCTGCAAGAGTTATGACTTGCTATATCATAGAGAGACCTTCACCTTGCCAGCCTGTACAATCTTAGGGGCCAAGATATTATCAACTATATTGGCTCTAGTCTAGTTTGTCAGTGATGCTACAAGTTTTGGTTGGTAGAATTAGGTTTAAAGGGGCGGGGGAATGATGGAATTTCCATGGCAACCATTGCTAGCTCCAGATAGAGATACAGAGGGAGAAAAAACACAAGCCGTAAACTGTCTGTAGAATGAGGCAAACAAAGACAGGTAAGAAACTTGGCTATGCCTACCTTCAAGACTCCGGTATTAAAATCCCACTGATTAAAATACATAAATTAATTTTAGTTGTCTTTCTGTACAAATTCCTTCCCAGAGAATTAAAGAACTTTAAAATATTGGGGAAACGAACATAATTCTACCACAAATACTTGTGATGATCAGGCATGCCTGTATAGCCATAACGGTGTCTTCAATGCACAGGACAGAGATATCACCAAGTCCGGCAGACCCCCAAGGTCTTTAGAAGTGTAAACTGACCAGTGAGAAAAAATGAGGAATCGCACACACAACTGTGTGAGTACTGAGTGTGCTCTGTGATGTTTTCAGGGAGAAGTGCAGAAGGCAGCATCATGGAGGAAGCAATAGCTGATTGATGGGAACCCTGAACAGGAGGCATTGACTGCATCTGGCATAGAAAGCCAGATTAGTGTTTGAAGTGCTTTATTGCCCTTAATACCTGGGACCTGAAGGAATCGCATGGACTGTCTCCCTGCTTCTGAGCTGGGGTTAAGGTACTGGTACTTGATTACAAAACCGTAAAAATGTTGCTACACCTATTTGATGATTTAACAGCCCCTCCTTCCCACGTACCTGGTTCAGATGTTGTACACATTAGGAGATACCCCTCTGCTAGCATTTAAGATATTGCAGACCAGAGGGCATGACAGCTCAAAACACAGCCTTTACTATTTTAGTGCTCAGCCTCTAGAATTGCTATCTATATGAAATAGACAGGCAATGCTTCTGAGTTGCCATTACCTATTGAAAACTTACTTGCCCCCAAAAGCTCTCCTAGAACAGTGGCTTGTTTATACATCATTTGGAATTTTTTTATGTAAACCACTCATAAATATCAAGCAAGCGAGCCAAATATAGTCTTGGTGGCCCAATTTCTTCCATACATTTAAGCCCCCTACAAATTCAGCCCTGCAATGGGAAGCACACTTATAACGGCCATTCTATTAATTTTATGTCATTTGTTTCAGACAAGATTAGGCAACTTGTTTACTCTGGTGAATAAAACCAAAGCTTCTCATGCAGAGCCAACCTTCATGTAATAGAAGATGTTGCTGGGTGAGGAAGTGGGGTGCTGACCCAATGCACATTGCTACTTAAGGTGGTTAGCAAATGCCACATTGCCTCCAGCCTCTAACCTTCATGGTGGATGAGACCTAAGGGTAGCAAAGTTACTTTTCATACCTCTAGCAAAAAATCCTACCCGAGAGTTAAAACTCAATAGAAATAAATTCATTTTGTTTCCTTTTCATGCACAGGTGATGCTGATCAACACAGAAAAGTAGGGCCAGAACTGGCTTTAGGATTGCATAGTTACTTTCCAGGTCTCCTGAGTTGCTGGGATATGTTCAGAGTATGTTGCTCTTGTATCGCTTCCGCTTTGCCTGAAAAAGCTGTTTTATTTCTATTGACATTGCCTGTGCACATACCAATCACACAGCACTGCTTCCTCCAGAACCTATTTAATGAAAGCTGCTCCTCTCCAAATACTTATTGTGGACTGACTACACTTGCAGGTGTAGCTGGCTTTATCAGGGGGCCCAACTAAGGTAACAGGCTGGGCATGAGGGAGGCCCTTCCAATCGAGATCTCCCTGCACCCCTGCTTTTTCTTGGCACATAGGGTTTTGAGAGGGCCTTGCCTCAACGGCTCCTTGGCAAGCAACAGTTTGGAGAGTATGGCTCAGCAACGGAAAATGGTGCATGAAATCTGTCCAGACGTGCTGGGTTTAGGCCATGCAGAACAGATTTTAGAAATACAAAGCCTTCTTAAATATTTTAGAAACACAAAACTCTTCTTAAAGATAAAGTAGGCTGCTATTAAAACATAATCTATGCAGGACATAGCTAATGTGGATCTCTCTCTCGCCTCTCCGACACACACACACACACACACACAGCCAATCTGGCTCTTAAGCATTCACTCGAACATATGGCAAAAATCCTGTAACAGCATTTTTTTCTTTCTTCGTCCCTAACAAGCCACTTTGTATATGAAAACTTAATGCCCAGCTTGCCACCATTGTTCCCTTTCACAAGAAGCCAACCCTCTCAGATAACTCAAGCAAGGAAAATAGACCCGTTAGTCGAGCTTCTAGGTCCCAATTCTGCTGTCTGCCACTATCTCCATATTGGCGGCCAATGAAAAAAAGTTTCACTTCTTAAAAGACACCCTACCCCACTCCTGATGAAGCCACCATTAAGAGCTGGAAATAAGGCAACATCTCTGGTAGCTTGGGACCATATTTGTGAACAGTTTTGCCTGCTCCTCTTCCCTTTCCCCAAGGGGAAGGTACCTAGCAATGATGAGAGTCCTGAAGCACGTGTGGCTTGGCCAAAATGAGAGGGGATTGTGTGCAAGGCTTGAAGTGTGCAGACACCTGACCAATCTGAAAGCCGAAACCAGTGCACTCAATGAGAGAGAACCGTATGGGCCAGGAGCCAATACTGGAGCAGAGGTTGAAATTCATGCTTGGTCAGGAATGGTGTTGGGCAAAAGAATGAGTTCAGTTTCCTAAAAGAAAAAACAGTGGGCCCATCTCACAGTGTATGTATGGCTCACAGAAATATAATTTTATCCACTAACAATGTTCCACTGAGCAGCAGATATTTGTGCCTTGGTATAGTGTTTGAGCTTTCTTCAGCCCAGCCCCTCCCTGAGGTCCTGGACCACAATATTCGCCACTCTTGTTGACTTGACTTACTGAGAATGGTGAGAGTCGTAGGCCAACATACCTAGACTGGAGATGAAGTATTACTAGCACTGCATTGAAATTAGGTTTTGATACAGATGTAGCACTTGCTTGGCTGTGCTTGTACAAAGATCTCCAAATATTCAGCTGCATTTCCAAGCAGTGCTCAGGTGCCCTGGCTACTTCTGCTTAAGCAGCTGGTGGATGGAAAGTCTTAGAAACCAGAATGGCTGTCAGGAAGAACCCTCTCTTCAGAAGGAATTCCAGAGCAGGAAAGAGAAACCTTCATAGTGTCTTTTGGGCTTGAACACTAGAATAAAAACTCAAGAGGCTGCTTGATATTTTTGTACATCAGTATAATAATGAAGTATGAAACATGTGCCACATTCAATACGAAGTGCACACATACACAGACAACAACTGTACTTCATACATGTTATTTCCCTTGAAATAGATAACGTAATTCTTGGGGGTTCTCAAAAAAAAGAGGGACCCATGCTGACAAATGTATATATACTTTATTCTGATGCCACCCAGCTGTACTGAAATTACAGCAAGATACAAAAAAATCTTATATGAATTGTCCAAAACCCTATTCTAAGAAAAATGAGGGGCAAGCTCAGGCCGCTGTGTGGATATGGATGGCAACAGATGGATAGTGCTGCTCAGGTATGGACAGGTATGTTTTTTTTTTTTGAGTGCCTCTTCGAAGCCAATGATGATTACTTAAAAGGTCTGATCAGTTCACAGCAGCAAGATTAATTCTCCTATTTTTAAAGCACAGTCAATTAATATTCCCTACTTAATTAAAGCAGAGGCGAAGATCATTTTACTCCCGGGGTGGGGGAAATGCTAAAATAGATTCTTGACACTGGAAGAAACTTAAACAGGGAGGAAGTATTGAAAACTGTTCACACTGTGACTCATCAAGGAATAGTGTACTATTTTTATAAGGGCAAATGAGAGAGGGGTGGGTAACCTGAGAACCTAACAGGAACTCACCAGAGTCTCTCTCCTGCTTCTGAGCATTAACATAGAGCAGCGAGGGAGGCAGAGAGGGAACCCAATCTATTTTATTACCATAGCCCTTCAGCCCTGCACAGTCATTCTCTGTACTGTATTGCCCTTTTTGTTTAAGCAAAAGTAGATGCCTGGCCAATGCAACCAGGTTCAACGTATCAAACAATGCAGGCAAAAGTCAGATTGTGGAGAAGTTTAGAGACCATTTTTAAATGCACATAGAACCAAACAAACCTTTTCTTCTTATAGATCATATTTTCTTTCAACCGGAACATCCACAAATCCAACTCAGTTATTGAAGGGGTAGAGGTTCAGCTAGTGGAAATAACTCCAGAACAATGTTTTTGACACACATTTACTTTCTACCAAAGGTCTGTATATAGGTTGGCACAGCAATAACAGGAAAAACACCCTCAAAGATGACCAAAAGGATAAGCAGGTGCAAAAAAACCCCCCCAGTTGTTTATTCCTTCATCAGAATCATTCAGACTGGCCTTAGGAGTACAACCCTCCTTATGTTTTCAAGGATGTGCCAGCTGACTTGAGTGTTGAGGCAGCAAAGACCATATATCGTTCTGTACACACTACCCACCACATTTCAACACCTATTTCAATCAGGCATCTGCCAGGCTCTTCCTGCCCACTCCATTCATGTATAAACATGCATCAGTTTCAATTTGAGCACATGTGTTCCAGGGAAGAATCCTGGCATATAAGGCAAGAGTGGAAAGAGAAATAATCTGCCCCATTAAAGAAGAAGAAAAGGCAATGACCTGAAGCCCAGTAGATTTAGCAGAAGCTGTACCAAAGCTTCGAACCACCAGTCTGAAAACAAGAGAGCCTTTAGCTTGCCCAGCAGATCTGAAGAGCCCAATCAAAATGTAAAGTCTACATTGCAGACTCATGAGTTATGTAGCAAAAAAAAGGGGGGGCGGGGGAAGGAACTAAGTGGACAACGGAGACAGGGATTACGCCAGGAACTGCGTGGTTGTAATAGTGGAGGCAGAGTTGGAAGCATGGGGATCTATTCCAAAGATCAGCAGAGGGAAAGGAATCCAGTTTCCACCAGCCAGGAAACGGCAACGAGGTTCCAACCACGGGACTGAGCTGCAAGCAGGTGAGCTGAACTCTGAACGGACTGATCATCTGTGGAGCATGGAATTCACCAGCCGAGGGGTGTCCACAGCTGTTCATTAACTGTGTTTTTTCCCCCCCATAATCAATTACACCCTCCATCTCCATAAATCTGGTTTCAGATTCACCAGCATTGAAAGAGAGTCAGTCCAGAGCATTCTTAGGAGTGAGGTGTAAGGCAGGGAGAAAGGGGGGATGGCACATTAAAAAACAAAACAAAACAAAAGAATAGTGAACTTACAACTATACAGTCAGGGACACATCTCAAAACCTGGCCACTTCAACATCCGTGCTGTAATGGAAAAATAGAGAGGCTGTTTGTAGACCCGTACTTGGCATGTAGCCATACTCCGTCAGCAATCTGGGGGAACAGCAGTAACTGGCAGTAGGATGCCCACTCGATATATGACATTCAGAGGTTTCTTGACTGGGTTAGAGACGGTCCCAATCCAGGATGTAAGGAACCCAAGGAAGCTGCATTTGCTACCACTGCCATTTTCAGCTCACTGCCATCATTAAAAATAAAATGTTCATACTAGGAAAGGAGGCACTGAGGCTCCGGATTCTTTCTGGATTAATCCTCCAAGGTTCTGGATCTGGCCAGTGACCAAAAAGAGAATGCCACAACTGGACACCCTGGATCTTTAACTTGAAAGCCATTCTCTGAACACATCTTCTTACACAAAACTGGGACAATTTTTGTCAAAACAGTCATCTCCTTTTAATTAGCTTTTAATAACTTTCAAAACTCAGAAGTGTTTGGAAAAAAGAGGATGGATGCCTGAAGTCACGAACCATAAACACCATCACATGGTGATAGCTGCACAAAGACTCCACAGGCCAAAAGCTTAAGGCAACCAGTTTTTCACTGTGCTCATCACATCGGTAACATGCCACGGGGAAAACCAACTATATTTCTGGCTGAGTGTACTGCAGCTTTAATTTCCTCATTAAAGCTCAGGTATAATAACATCATACTAGGCAGGCAACAGTGAAGTCAGTCTGCTGGATATTGAAGGAGATGTCATGTGGTGAAATCATAAACTCTCATAATAATGGGCCAGCTGAATAAGCAAAAGTGAAATCGGTCCGTAACTTTTATAGTAGCAGGATAGGAGAAAGAAATCAAGTAACAAAGGTCTTTCAATATTAAACAATGGGGTTGTATCCAGTAACAAACACTTGGTGATGGCATGATCTGTCATGCGCGAGGCAGTTAGAAAACCTTGAAGAAAATCACCCAAGCCCAACTCAATGGAGGAAATCAAACTTTTATTCAAACATCTCAGTACAGGGCACATTTGCCTTAGGCTGTTTTTTGTTTTGTTTTGTTGCTGTTTAATCTCTCCTTTTTAAAAAAAGAAAGAGCACAACTCTGCAGCAGTTTTACAAACTTCACACAAATTCGGTGTAAGGTTTTGTTTTGCTTTGTTTTCTACATTCATCCTTTTAACCACAGAAAACCCTGGATGTAAAGATATTTTGAGCATAGTTATGACAGCAATGTAAGGAGGATACTTACATATATCTCAAGTATATTATATAAAACAAATAAAATCTTTGCTGTGTGTAGAGATAGAACTTTTATATACACCTTTGATCAAGATAATATTGCCAGCAGCCTCCTTACTCATGTCAAATATTTTACATTTTGTGTTTTTTTTAAAGGTCATGATAGGAATACAGTTTCACACTGCTAGATTTTCAGCTGGAACTGCGCAAGCGTTGAGTGGAGTGACTGACTTCTCAGAATGGAGTGACTAAAGAAGCAGTACCAGAAACCATTAATTCCAATCCTACTGTGTTTGCCACTGAAGTTAATTAAGACACACAAAGAAGACTGACAGCATTTTAGGAAATTAAGTCCTTGAATTCCAATGAAAATCTCCTGTCCACGCCCTCCCCCAACCCATAAAGACAGGCAGTACTGCTGCCCCTCTGCTTCTTCTGAAAAGGAAAAAAGGACCCCCTATCCCCAACCCCTCCAATGTTAGAAAGATAATACAGTAATGTCTTTGGATTGATTTGGCAAACTGCATAATTCACAAAATATTCACCCTTCCTAGCCCTCTTCTCCTTAGCGCCCAGAGTACTAACTGTGAGGTAACAATACCTTCTTACAATGTGCATAAATGTAACAAAACATTTTAGAAATGGATACTGGGTGAATATTCACTTTACCTGGCTGGGTTCCATTCAAGTGTCCAACACTCACAGAGAGGACCAGCCATGAATCTCTACCACCAGCCAACCCCCCCCCCAAAACCCGAACATTATCCACTTTCCTTCAAGTGTTCCCTGAAGTACAACCGAAGGTTGTCACACTCCCTAGCAAGTCTATGCACCTTCCCTTTTGACACGGAAAACTGGCATCATGGTAACATTCAAAGAAGGATAGTTGAAATAACAGTACGTGCACCATAGGCCATGCATATCTGTCTCTGGATTTTCGTTTTAAAGGAAAATTAAAAGTCTCCATTTATTTTGCTATTAATGTGCAACTCACATTAAAGCCTCAGAAAAGGGATAGTGCACTTTTTAAAAAAAAAACCATTTACAAAGTACAGCGAGAGAGAATGATGCAGGATCTCTGTCTGGTTTAGTTCAAATGTAAACTGCATCGAGGTGGCGGCAGCTGTGAGAACTCATGATCCTTGCTTGGATAACATTCTGCTTAAACAAGGATGTTTAACAAATGCTGGAGAGTGGGGACGTAGCAGCACCATGGGTTCGTTCATGAAAAATCGTAAGAGTTAGAAGTTGGAGGGATTTTTTTTTAAAGAAAGGGAAGGAAAATATGCAGAGAGAAAGAAGAAAGAGACAGAAGGGGGATAGAGAAGCAGAAAATTCTTCCGAACAGCAGCTGCCATTTCTAGTCAAGGTTCCTCCTTTCACACTGTAGATACCAAAGTGCCACTGCCACTGTGAAACAGAGAGAGAGAGAGAGAGAAAGAATAGAATATTGCCAGCCTGCACCTCAGCACAGAAAAAAGAGAAAAGGGAAAGCACTGATAGACAAGAGTAACACTTCTAAAAGGCAAAAGAGCCTTCCAACTCTTTGATTTGGAAGATGAGCAAGGGGTAGAGAAGGGCACAGGAAGAACAAGTAGAGGGAGAGGTTGCAAGAGCATCCTCTGTATTTTTGAACACAGGCACAGATCCCAAGGGCAGCTCCTCCTCCTCCACTACCACCACCAGCAGCAGCAGCAGCCACGCCACACAAAGTGGTCACAATACTGTGAGAAATGCAGAGTAACAACAGGTTACCCACCTGTAATTGTAGTTCTTCAAGTGGGCCTCTGTGATTCACACCCTGGGTGATTCGCACCTGCGTCAAGCCTCATCGGAAGATTCTAGAGCTTCTGTGGTAGCAATAAACACATTACAATATGCCCCTCCCCACCCGTATAAGTGCCTTGGCGCCAAGCATCCCCCCCTTTCAGTTATGTCAGCCACTGCTTAAGAGTAAGCAAACAATAGCGTGACAGAGGGGAGGATGGGCGGGATGTGTCAATCACAGAGGTCCACTCGAAGAACTAGAATTACAGGTGGGCCTGTCATTCTTCTTTGTGGCCTCTGTGAAAGCCTGGTAGACCGGCCCTACCAGGGGAAGCCCTCCCCTAGTAGAGCTCGTCTACCAGCCCTGGAAAGCCTGCGTCGGCGGCACGGAAACCCTGACCTGGCAGTGGATGGCGGTGGAGAAAGGCAGTGATTGGGGCAAGCCCCAGGAAAGCCTCTCATGGTGGCGGAGAAGCCACGCAGTGGAGGAGAAAGGTGGCGCTTGTGGTGAACCCTGGGAAAGCCTGAGGCAGTGGCGCTGGAAGGCTGAGCCCAGCTGGGATGGTCCGGCAGCTCGCCTCCAGCGGCAGTAGCAGCAGCGGTGCAAGTCCGAGAGGCTGAGCCTCCCTTTTCCTAACCGTTGGGGCAAAAGAGCTACAAAGAAGGAGCCTCTTCGCCACCAACGGTTTGAATTTCCCACCCTTTTTCCCTTGCCTTTTTCGTTCATATCTTGAAGCTCCAGCTGCAAGTAGAAGCAAAATTTTGCAGCTGGAGCTGTTTGTAAATTGGATCGTTCGTAGGCAGGGACGCTCTTAAGTAGAGGTTCCACTGTATATCGTCAGTTTCAGCATTAAAAAGACCTGCTCCATCGAAGGGGAGATCTTCGATACGTGCCCGAGCATCTTTGGCAAAGCGGGCCGTTCTGAGCCAGGAAAAATGGCAATGAACTTGGTTGTAGTGTCTACAGTGTGGCGGGTGGAAAGCATCTGTTGTTTAACAATGGAGAGACCTTCTTGTTGGAAGGTTGGAGCTAGTATCTTTTTATCCTCTGGCAGGGATTCAATAAAGGTGGACATGTTGTCCCAGAGGAAGCGCTGGTAAGTTCCCATGGCTCCTTGATAATTAGCGACTCGCATGGTGAAGGTTGCGGAAGAGTAAAGCCATTTACCCATGGAGTCTATTCGTCGACTGTCCTTATTTGGTGGTATGAGAGATTATCAATGTTGAGATCTCAATTGAGAGGCTTCGACAAATATAGAATTTAGAGCTTGTTGTTTTTGGAGGAAAATGGCTCCTGGGTCATGCATTCTATAGAGGTTATCAATCCACTGAGACATGGTATGGGAGGAAGCTGGTTTTGTCTAGGATCTCTGCGCAGTACTAAGGAGAGATGGCAACACTGATATGTGCACCGGAGTGGTTGTATTTTTAGAGATCGGATCATATAGATCACTGGTTCTTAACCTTGGCTTTCTCAGGAGTTTTGGACTGCAACTCCCAGAAGCCTTCACCACCAGCTGGGCTGACTGGGGTTTCTGGGAGTTGCAGTTCAAAAGCATCTGAGTAACAAAGGTTAAGAACCACTGATATAGATGATTGGCTGGTTCTGTCGATGGTCGGTGGACTTGCAGATCAAGGGATTTAGCCATGTGAAACATAAGTTGGGCATAGGTCTGGAAATCCTCTGCTGGTGATGGCGGGTCAGTATCTACAGTGTCCGACTCTGGAGAGGTAAGTAACACTGATGGAGTCTGTGGCCAAGATCCATGGTCAGAGCCATCAAGGTCGAATCTGGAGTCAACGGACTGTTGATCGACTTTGGTGTCGAGAGGCTGAGTTTCGTAGTATTGTCAGTTATGAGTCAGAAAAGATGGAGGCGGCATGTCCATGGACATCTGAGGATTGTCGACACTGAAAGATGGTGGTTGAGCATCGATGGACCTCGATTGGTAGGGATGGGCCTCAGTGTCAAGCTCAGTGTCATAACGATGCTGGGGTCGATGACTTGGATTTACCAGAAGACAAGAGCTGTGTTGATGTAATGGAATGGAACGTGTGTCCATGGACCAGGATGGATATCGAGGACCGTCGATATTGGATCCTGTGTCTCTGTGATGTCGAAACAGAGGTTGCTGATGTGATGGCATAGCAGCAGAATAAATGGACGCTGGCGATGCTGAGCATGAAGAGTGATTTCCGTCATCTATTGTAGTAGGAAAGTATTGGGAGGCTGGGGCTGCAAAAGCCACATGTGTGGATGAAATCTGCTCAACCGTCCAAGGGTTTTTTTTATAACTAAGAGGGGAGCAGGTTGAGGTATAGCCACCTCTCGGTGATGTGGCCACTTCGACACTGATGGTTGTCAAGAGGTAGGCTGACTACTAGATGGTATTATTGAACCGGGTAAAACACCTGGTCGACTAGTTAGTTTGTTGAGAAGAGCACTGGTCGGGGCAAATGGCAACCCAATCCACATGCTGAACATGGGTTTGAACCACGCATGATGAAGCGAGCTGTTGAGATTGTTGATATTGACAGTTCTGGTTAGGGATCCGAGGGCACTGAATATGGAACGGTGTCAAGCTGTTCGGGATGGGAATTCTCGGGCGATGGAATAACCGAAGGATTGCTGGAAGGAATGGAAGGTTGTGAACTGGGAGGAGAGGATGTTAGTCAGTTGACTCTGTCATCCCATTCTGGAGACTGAGAACAGGGCTAATGGGACGGAGGTCTGTCATCATCTGAGGGAGATCCAACTGAAATTGATTCAGAGAGTTGTGGTTGTAGTGGGATGTCTTTAGGCTTAGACTGTTTAGCTCGTTTAGGAGCAACAGGCTCTGGAGCTGGAGCAGCTTCAGTAGGTCTCTGACCTTTAGAGGTTGTTTTTGAAGTCGAGGACTTTGGTATGGAGAGTTTCAATTTGTGCATCTTCGAGGTCTCAGACGATGCAGATGGAGAATCAGAATGAGCTGGTGTAGCCAATAGACATTGTTTCTGTGATTCAGTAACGGTTTTTTCCATTACTTTGGTTTCGGAAGTGGCCCTACGGGGAGGTTGGGCCATTTGAACCGGTTGTAAGGATTGTTCCCAAAGTCAGAGTTTTAGCCTCGAGAGGCGAGATCGAAGTACTCTGCACTTAAATTTTTTGCAATGGTTACAGGAGGAAGTTTCATGTTGTTCTCCCAAACAGAAAAGGCACTTAGCGTGTCCGTCGGAAAGTGGGCTCTTATTATCATAGACCATGAAGTGCTTAAACGGGCCCAAAGGGGCCATGAATGGGGGGAAATAGGTGAGGAGAAAAACTGATTATTGAAAGGGGGGGTGCTGTGAGGGGAAAGGAAAAATTTCTGATGATAAAGAGTTTGATCTAATAGTTTAAAAGAAAAAAGATTGATAACAGGAAAGAATCGAGAATAAGTTCTCTTTCTCATTTACTCACAGAAGCAGAATTATGAGGATCTCAACGTGATGGTTGAAAGAAACTGAAAGGGGACGTTTGGCGCCAAGGTACTTATACGGGTGGGGAGGGGGCACATACTAATTCTTCCGATGAGGCTCTGTGCAGGCGCAAATCACCCAGGGTGGGATTCACAGAGGCCATGAAGAAGAACCCATCTGCCTTCAGTTCCCTGTTCTGTGACATTCTGGCTTGTTCTGATAAAAATAAACTGCTTATTCATGTATTGCTTTTATGATGTTCCTCTACTGGAAAGTTCCTGCCTTGAGAGCAGCATTTTCTGTATTAAGCCTGGGACTCAGATCGAGCCTTTCCCAGTCCACCAAACTACAACTGCAGTTCCATCCTCCCACTCTCTCCTTCTCTCACAGGCCTAAATGCTCCCCACAAACTAGGGAAGTTCTCAAAGCACTGTTTTTCCATGGGGAAAGTGTGGTTTAACAATCAGGGAAATTTCCTGTCACCAAATGTTGCAAGAGAAGGAAAGGAGGAGAGAGTGGGAAACGCTTGAAATCACCCCACAATTCCTGCTTCAACAATCCTAGTTTGCTGGACTGGGGAATGTCACACCTGAACCAAGGTCTAGGTCCTCTCGCTACAGAACTACAAGTGTGCCACAGAAGTCAAGCGCACTGCAAATGATCCTCAGGCATGTTCCTGGATGCGGTTCCATTCATTCAAAATCAATGGTCTGGGCAACCAGGTCTGTTTCACCCTACCACTGCCCTGAGTGAGCTGCGTGGCGCAATCTGTGGCACACCCAACATTTGCCTGTCACTAGACACTGCAGTTGAAATGACAAACTCTCATTCAGGGAAGCCTACGTACTAACTTCAGTGAGGAACATCTAAGCCAGGACAGGCAACCTAATGCCCTCTGGATATTTTGGAGCACAAGTTCCACAATTCCTTACTAGCAACCAACTTTTTTTGTGGCTGATGGAGACCTTAGCCTAAAGTATCTGGAAACCACCAGTATGTATGTGCTGGGCTGCACTTTATTACTTTAGCACGTTTTGTCCTTGTGAATGTTCTGGCTTAAGTCCACTGCATCAAGACAGAAATAATCTGCTCATGCTTCACATCAGAAGGCAGGGGGCTCTTTTTGAGTCCTAGAAAACAACTCCCAGTGTGCTTCAAAGACTGTATGGGCAGGAGTCAGTTGTGTGCCATCTCCTACCCAAAGATACTGCCACTTCTCTTCTAGATTCATATTTTTAATATTGACAATGGGTTTGAAAATGTAATTCCTTACCTGCTTGAGGGTCTTGCCCCATAGTCATCCAGTCCCTGTGGATGAGAAAGGGGGGGGGGAGCAAGGATGTCAGTGATCAGCAGACACTACATTTCCAAAAGATGATAATGCTATAAAATAACTGCATTAACTACAGCATGTTTCAGACTCATGGTTAAAGCATTTGGCCTCCAAAGGGATGAGCTACTGAAACTTTATGGGCATCAGTACATGGCAAAACATTTTATTCTCTTCACCCACGTGTAATTTTGGAGAACACAGATACAGAACCAGATCATAAAAACTGGGATCTGTCATTTGATTCTGCCTCGGGACAGAACATGTCTCAAACTTAAAGACAGACAGTGCAGGATGCTGAAAGGTTGCTGTATAAAATGCTAAACATGCTGCACAAATACCCTGTGGAAAAAAGCCACTTAAGCACATTGCAATTTATGCTGGAAGCACAGGCAGAACGTGCATCCTCCATCTCTTCTGAGCATTATTTTCTCTGCTAGGAAATAAGACGCCAAAGAGATGGCTCATAGCATCAGTGGAACAGATGAAGTGGGACCATCTGAGTAAAGAGAAAAGCACCTCGTCTGCTTTGTCTCCATGCTCTGAAGTCTATAGAGGAAGAAAGGAAAACTGCAAATGCTTATTTTTCCTGCCTGTATGGGTGAGTGGGTCAGTGAAGTCAACTCATAAGCTGGGCTGTGCATATTTCGAAGTTATACGATCAGGAACCAGGGAGCTGCCATCTTGGTGGTGGTCTTTGCTACAAGGAGGGAAAGGTTTCTTCCATTCTGAACAAACACACAGTCTTGCTCAGCTTCTGGAGAGGAAACTTTTTGGCACAGCTTGCTGTAGTAAAGCAGCCAGCCCAGAACTGTGAACAGATCCTGGAGCTATAATTTAATCACTCCCCCCTGACCCTTGCTAATAAATATAACTTATTCTAGACCAAAAATTACAAGGTTTCAGGAACTGCTTTTAAGCTGCTCAAGGCAGACCACCTAAAACATAAATACTGTGCCCATGGCCAACTACATTTAAACTTTATAGTCAGCTCTTAGCCTGAACCCCAAGTTTCACTAAGGATTAGTCAAGGAACCCATCTGCAATTTTAAGTGGCCCTCAAGTATATGTGACTAGGAAAAAAAAGCTTTCCAAGTTGAAGTGTAAGTCTTGTACCTTAGGTCCATTCATTTAAGATATCTAACACTTCATCTATGATTATTCTCTAAGTTCATCCATTCACAACAAACCTTCAGATAAACCTGTTAGTTCTGACACTAGCTGAGGAGTGAGTGGACTAAGGTGTTGCTCTGTTCTGGGCCCCTTAAACAGAGAAAGCCTCAAAAACTTTGGCTACCTTATAACCAAATATTGTCCTTCTATTCCAACCTTAAGATACTTTAGTCTTTCCCCAATTTCCCACATTTGATTCAGTATTTGTACATGATTATTCCAACAAAGTGGAGCGCAAAGTGGTGCACGACAGTCATAATGCCACTTACAGAGGGTTCTGCTGCACATGATGATCCTTAATAATATATTTATTTTACACTAATAATGTATACTCTCCAATATACAGTATATGCTGGGTTTCTTTTCTCTGCAGCCATCACCCCTTCAACATTTTACTAGTTTTAAACACCGGATCTAGCGTGTCGCTGGGGACACTCTTCCCAGTTCTTCAGTTCCCATTTCTGAGACCTATAAATCTAAGAGGGTGAAAAATAAGCTTTGTTGACCTGCAAGCAACTTCCTGGTGGAAGACACTCATAGAACAGCCCAATGTTACCAGTTGGGTATTTACACTGCTGTTTTACTGCCACTCTTTGTGCCTTACCCATCGCTCACTGGCCAATTGGTTGAAGGCTTTCCCCCCCTCCATTGTTGCTTTTGCCTCTCCTTCTGTCTTAATTTTTCTAAAGGAGCAATTCAACTCAGTGCCTCCTTTGGAAACAAGAAAATGAGAAGGAGAGAAGGGCAAGAGTCCATAGGTTGGATAAGCCTCAAAGATATCTTGGGCAGAAAACAGACTCCAGAAATCCCAATGGAAACATGGTGTTCTTGGGACTTACGGCTGTTGACCTAGGGTAAGGCTGGTAGGAGGCAGGGAGTGGTTGGCAGAGGCCGCTGGAATATTCATTAATTGCACAGCCGTAGGGCATAAGGTACTCCTATAAATAATGAACATAAGCACCTGTTGGCAAGTAAGCCTCACCTGCTTGTAAAAAGACCTATGTTAGAAAACAGACACTTGGAGAATGTTCACTTCAGCAGTGCCGCAACCAGGACGCCTTTTAGCAAAACGACCTCCCATTCACCCAAGGTGCAGACACAGCTCTGTGCTTTGGGCCCAGCTCTGCTTCTGCTCTTTGGCTACAGAAAACAAGCGCAACTTCATTTTCTGCAGGTGTGGCATATGCAAGAACCTAACAGCCTGCCACAAAAGGACGCTGGGGTAATTGCTACATCAAACGGATGCTTCACTGCTTTTCCCTTCCTTGTGTTCTACTTTGCAAAGACTTCTGAACAACTTCTATGCAATGGACAATCTCAGTTGCAGTAGTGTTGTCACCGACCAGCACGTTTGGGGGAAAACACAAGTGCACATACCCCCCCTGCCCACACACTCCCTACACCCTTGTGGCCCAGTAGTTAAACTGCGGTACTAGTGAAGACTCTGCTCATGGCCTGAGTTCAATCCCAGGCTCAGGTAGAACAGCTGAAGGTTGATTCAATCTTCCATCCTTCCATGCTCAGTAAATTGAGTACCCAGCTTGCTTGTGTGTGGGGGGAGGGGAGGGGGCAGCGATGTGTAGCCTATATAATTAAAAATTGTAAACCACTCAGAGATTCCTTTGAGCACTGTGAGGCTGGATATAAGCAGCACACTTTGCTTTGCTTTTGCTTTACCCCAAAGCTCAAGGAAGGCAGTGAAAGATCTCTCTGATGCTACAGTCAGCTCAACCTCCTTTCCTGGAAGGACTCAGAAATCTTGTTGCTTACAGCCCAGTGAACATTCCATAAACACAAAAATGATCTGCCTCCCAAGTCAGTAGATCCCACCCCAAAATACCCCACAGGAAAGAGTAACAAACTCCAGACAGATACTGCTATTGCTGCTTAACTGAAAAGAGAACCTGGCACTCTATTCGTCATGTTTTTACTGCCTGGGTGAGCCCATGTTCGGTGAGCCCAATGCGAGTCCCAGTCATAAAAATGCTTTGCAGGAGGAGATCATCCAGCTAGAAGCCTCTTGTGTAGGTTTACGGACCTCTTCTGCAGGTCTAGCCAGTAAGAACTCTGGAAAGTAAGTGCAAGGCCAGGTTGGTGCTCACACTTAACCCGGTGACAGTGGCCATGCTGAAACGGCTCTCAGTCCTCCCAGCCCATAGGCGAGCTTTGTTTAAACCCCCTGGCTTCTGCCAATACAGATTTTTTTGAAAAAAAAAAAAAATAAGCAACAACTCACCAGAAAGACAATATAAACCATCAGCAGCGGCACAACTGCTTTCCATCTTCTGAAAAGTTCATATTCAGTCACAGCCCTATTCAGATATTCCTATCAGGGAATATGCATGTTGTGTCCGGGAGGGCCCCAGCCTCACATTACTCATTCTCTGGTTTTGTTACTCAGAATGCACAGAGGGCAATGAGTCTGAACAGGAGGAACTCCATCAAGCAGGGTTCCAATTCATGGGGAGAGGCTTCGTGGATTGTGGAGGCTCTCCTGTTCAGACCTATCTCCCTTCATGAGTTTAGGGAAAGGGGAGTGACGACAGAGGAGGAGAGGTTAAAGAGGGGCCTCCCAAAAGACATGGTGAGTACTCTCTGATATGGACACCTGTATAGGGCAACAGCGTCAGGTAACCCCAGAATCTATGCCTGGCAGACACTCAATCACAGACAACTGAGATGGGCTTCAGTCACAGTGGAGAGCCTCTTACAGGACACAGCCAACAACATTCCTCACCTGGGCAAAAGCTGGCACTGCCACGCTGTATGGTCTCTGTTTGAAAGTGCTGACATTCTGTGACTGGAAAGCTCGAGACGACATGCTGTAATCTGGAGGAGGGATGTCGTCTTTGTCCAGCAGGTTACCTGTACTACTGCTTTTCCCTTGGCTAAATAAATAAGTACATAAATTCACTGAATTAGTATTCCCCCATCTTGCACCACTCCTACTCTGCCATTAAAGAACAAGGCCCTCACATCTGCAGCATGGAGTGTCTCAGTTCCTCCAAGGGAACTGGCCCAGATCTTCTTGTGCCCAGGATTTATAATTATGCAACACCCTGATGGGACCAACTTCCAAGAAACCTAACTCGAAATCATCTCACATGTCAAACAAAACTGACTTCTCATCTTCCAAATCAGGTCTTCTCTAAAAGAAAGTTGCCCTGCAATAAATCACTTTGTATCCTTTTTAATCCATCTTTTAAAACCAATTTATTAATTTCATAAATTAATGTTTAATTATTGTATTGGGAAATAAAATGTGAAATGAATTGCGTTGTAATTACTGTACTGTGAAACAAACCATGAAGTGAATTGTGTTATTAGAAAAATCAATACAAATGAATTTCTTTTTAAAAAAATCCTGAAAGAATTTATTCCATCAATAGTATTTAGCTTGGGTTGCACAGCCCCAAATATTTTACAATGAAGCCTGCAAGACTGGTTTGACAAACCTGAAGCAAGTACAGTAAGTTATTGACAAAAGATGAGCCAGAAGAGGGCAATGCAGAACTACTTCCGCCTTAGAGAAGTTGGGTCTCATCTCTATAAACAGATGGGTCATTAAAATATCACATATTTGTGACTAAACAACAAGAAATTTGTGTGGGAGCCAGCCTTCAATGTAACCTCACCTCATATGTAACCTGTCAGTCCCATCACTGTCCAGCACACGTGTGTAGGAGAAAGGAAACCAGCCTCTCCTACAAAAAAAAAAGATATTTTAAAAAGAGAAAACGTTTCAAGTTTTAGTCTCTTGGAAAAGACTTTGGTGAAGTGCTTTTAAACCTGTTAGAATTACAGCAATGGTTAACTCATCTCTCATTCCATTTTGCTCAAATTTCAGCTCATACTATTTTGCATATACTTCAAATTCTGAACTATATTATCAAAATGAATAATTTTTGTATATCGTCGCTCCATATTTTTTAGGATTTTCTTGGTCACTTATCTAAGTACAGTGGTGCCTCGCTTAACGAGAGCTCCGGTTAATGACGAAATCGCATAGTGATTTGTTTTTTGCGATCGCAAAAGCAATCGCATTGCAATGTTTTAAATGGGAAAAAATTGCTTTGCGATGATCAGTAAGCTGTTTTGCTTACAGATTTTTGCATAGCGATGTTTTACCAACAGCTGATCGGCGGTTCCAAAATGCCCGCCGGGTAAAAAACATGGCCGCCTGCTGTGTTTTGGGACGGATTCCTTGCATACCGGGCAGCGAAAAAGGCTGCCGTATGGAAGATTTTCACTTAAAGGTAAGGTTTTTTGCCCATAGGAACGTATTGAAGGGGTTTCGATGCATTCCTATGGGCTTTTAAAAATCGCTTAGCGATGTTTCCAGTTAGCGGCGATTTTTGCTGCACCAATTAACATCACTAAGCGAGGCACCACTGTATTTGAACATTCATAAAACACTGCCCATTCATTAACATTGTTACCACAGCCTCAAGAAACACAAGTGAGCTATCCTACTTCCATCCCAAACCCCTTTCCTACAATGAAAGCAAAGATTTAGGATGATAAAAAAATCTTCAACCAATCAAAACTTTGGATTGTCTTGGTTCAAATCCTAGGGAAATAAATGAAGTTTCCTAGTATTCTGCGTCAAAGCTGCCATCAGTGGCCAGTTCTTGAAGGAGGTTCAAAACCTGAACAGGTATACAGGCAGGATAAGGTATCATTCAGAAGCACTCATTTTATTAGAAATTTTCCTTTTCATACTCCAGTGCTTTTAAGTCTTCTAAAAATGAGACAGATATTCATCTGATAGCAATTTTTTATTTCTTAAGGCTACTGCTGTTACCATTTGCTTTCATATTGAAGAAAGGGAGTAGGGACAAATCAAAACAAATGCAGCCAGAATGCAGAAAGATTTATCATTCCAACATTTGAAAAAGGTATGATTCAGCTTTCATCTATGGAAATAAGGTTCACAAACTAGTAACTGGAATTGCTGGGTTTTACTTGTGTGAAAAGAAAAATGTCCAAAGTTGTTGTTATTCTAAGGTTACGACCCATAGTATGATAGCTGCAACCAACACTACGCTGCTTGCTCCCTGATGCTTTCCTTTACCTCTTAAATACTTGTGCAAATACTGTAGAGTTAAAGGCCCATTTCCTTTTTTACACAAGGTCAAAACTGGCCCTCCCCCCCTTTTTTTTAGCAGAACAGCTTTTCTCTTGATAGGGGGACAAACACTCGCACAGCTTCAACAATGTGCAGAAGATCATGCAACAATGGGACACATTTTACGTCAGGAAACTCTGGCCTAACTATAGCGTCAAATAAAACTGGGAAAATGTCACGGCCTCACTTGTCAATGAAATCCTGATGAGCAAGCTGCTGGGATCTGTAATGATTCCAATCAGGTCAGAGGCCGTATCACTGCCATCTGGAACTCTAGCGCTGGGAAACTGGCTGCAAGCACTTCCTGTGCTCCAGGCTCATGGCTGCAGAGCCCCTCTTTGGCATCCTGCTGCCACATTTCCCCCACTCCTTGCTCCTCCCCCCATTCCTGCAAAACATTTGGTTTCTGCTAAATAAGAGCAGAGCAGCAAAACAGGATCTTCCTTGTCCTGCTCTTTAACACCCGAGCCCAATCATTTTGATAATCAGGTCAGGTTATCTGTCAGTGGCAAGTGCCATACGGCATCTTGCCAGGCAACTGTAAGACATCTTGCTTGTCCAAAGAATAAATCAAGGGTAACAATGACACTTTACCTGGAAGAGGATAATTTCCAGATTTGGGACTGTGAGCCCTGAGATGCTGGTTACGATAGAGACAGGAGCTCACAGACAGTCAGCCATGGTGGTGAAACGTATCTACCCACAAATGTTGCCAAGCAACCAGCTTTCTTCTATGCCTTTGTAAACACACTGTGCAAAAGCCAACCTGATGTGGCAGTCTATGGAGGGGCGGGATTGGTTCCACGTTATGCCAGAGATACTCAGGGAATTCAGAGCCCTTTCTCTTTCTTCTTGGCCCTTCCTGGAGTGGGAGCTGTGGTACCCAGAGCGGAGCTGTTTATTGTACATTTCACCTCTCAGCACACCAAAAGGTACCCATGATGTATCACACTGACTACAAGAATAAAGGAAAACTCTGGAATGGTAGAAGGCAAGGTTCACTGGAAAGGTATGATATATTTTGAGTACAGGGAAAACTAAGTATGGTCAAGGAGAACTCTCTACATTTATTTATTTATTTAAAATAAAAATAAAATACATAAAACACACTGTGATTTCCCAATAAACAGTTTTGGAATACTGTATAGCTCTATTTTTGTGCAGAACTTAATGGTACTAATCTGTTAAGTAACAGCTGAATTCTGGACACTCACAGCTATAGTTCTGTTCCTTATAACCGATTTATATGTTTAAAAACTGTTTCTTTTCAATGCAAAAAAAACCAAACAAAAAACCAGCAGGTCCTCCAGCTCCAGGAAAAAGAAAAAATTTGCCACGTGAGGACTTGAATCCTGGAAGAACTTATCTACCAGAGAAAGACTGGGAGGGCACAGTCTCAAGACCCAGAAATCAGGAAAGGGCACTCACAGTTTTGTCTTCTCACTCTCTCCATAGTGCCACCCGTCTCTGGCCTCAGGCACCAGCAACGTAATGAGGTCTCCCTCCTTGAAGCTGAGAAGGGTGCTGTTATCCCCAGCCGCGTGAGAGAAGATGGCTCGTACCCTAGTCCTGCCATTCTTCTCCAGCCCTGCAGCCATGGAGCTGGAACGAGGCAGGGTCTTGTTCTCAGCTGACACAGGAAAAAGGAAGGAAGGATGTAAAAAGAAAGCACACACCCAAGTTATCAGGACTGTCTCTGACTCAGGAAGGTTTTCCTAAAACTTCAGCATGGTGGGTGGGAGGAGGGGGGAGAGACTCAAAGACTTACAAAAATTAAACTCATAGTTGCCCTTTCTTTTTACCTGTAAGTACAAACGATTAAGGGTGCTTCTCAACAGACAATTTCTAATGCTATCATTTAAGAATAGCATTATGCAGCTGTCTTTCCCTCCTTAAACACACACACACACAAAAAGAGAAATGGAGGCAGATGTGGTAGGGTTTCAATGTCTGGACCTTCATAAAATTCTTGTGTTTGAGGAATGGCAATGGCTCCCTCCTGCAACCAACCTTAAGCTTTCCTGCTGATACTGGTCTCACCGTTTCCCATTAACAAAGGTTCCTCCACCGTTATATTTTGTGTGCTCTGGAAGCCATTTTGCTAACAGGCTTGCTGTCTTATTAAATGCAGGCTACAGAGGGAATGAATATTCAGAAAAAAAGGTTAATTTTCCTCTTCCGTATTTGTTTCATGGAGTTTTAAACAAAAATCATTAATCTCCTCTGCTCAGTGTACTGCTCTTCCACCCATCAGGTTCCTGATTTTGTAGGCTCTGGGAAGCAGCTGTGGAGTGGGGGGGGGAGATCTCTATAGTGCCAGGACACAACTGCCGCTGACAGCCACCCTTCATCCAGTTACCAACTGCAACTCTACAGGGTCTCCCTGCAATTCCTCTCTGAGCTGAGCAGTTAGTGGGTAACAGAAGAAAGCCAGCTACAAGTCTGGGACCCGTACACATCGCAGTAGCATGCATGGAAGAAGCACTATTAGCCTGTACAGCAGATTAGGACAGCATTCCACATCTCGCCTCTGGCTTCTGGATTATGACAGCCAGCAGTGGCAGAGGGGGATACCTCTGCCTCTTTCCATCAATGGTGTTCCAGCAACCTGCCTGCATCCTCTCCACCCAGCTGATCACTAAAAGCACTGAATCTTATTTCTAACTCCTCAAATTTAGATTGTATGCCTGAGGCTCCTATGAAGGGACTTGGGGACTAGCAGTGTACTTCTCCAGGAAGCCACTCTAGGAACCTTTTAGACTAAAGGATGAGCCATGCATTTACTGGAAGAAAGCTATTTCAATGAAAAACTGTACCTCAGTAAAAGGACTGCTCTCTGTTAAGTGCACAGTAGCAGGAGTCTTGGGGAAGAGTGGGCTCACAAGACAAGCATCTCTTTGCAATCCTATTTATAGTGACTGGTACAACTGGGATCCAAATATTTACTAAGAGTGCTGCAGTTTAGGCAAGAGACGAGTGATCTTACTTTGCAACAGGAGGAAAAGGTTATGGCATTGGACTAGAGTGATGGGGTTCCTCTACCCTGTAATCAGCGCCTCACTTACAGGCCATGACATAAAGGCCAGCATCTCCAACAGCAATTGACGTTTGCTGTAAGATGAGACTTCGCAGTGCCCCACATCTGTATGGGCATTCTGCCTGGAAACTCACTCACTGTTTTCTTTCCCTGTTCTCTTTCATTGGCATTACCCACCAATTAGAAGCTATCAGACATGATGAATAAAACTTCAAATATGAGCATTACAAGGAGCATGTTTTGCACAACAGACGAAGCAACAGCATAGGAAAATACAATACCTCATAGTGAGGAAGGAACTATCAGGTCTAGTTCATTGCAACTTCATACCAGCTGAGATTACATGCTGATTATGCCAACAATTTCTTAGTTATCATAGTCTTAACTGTTTTATCATTTTTTTCTAACAGAAATTCCTCCTTCTGGCAATGCTATCATAAGGAGCAGTTATAAAAAGGTAAAGGTTCTCCTTTACAATTTTGTCCAGTCGTGTTTGACTCTAGGTGGCAGTGCTCATCTCCGTTTCCAAGCCATAGAGCCAGCGTTTGTCTGAAGACAATCCTCCGTGGTCATGTGGCCAGAGCGACTAGACACGGAACGCTGTTTTACCTTCCCACCAAGGTGGTCCCTATTTATCTACTTGCATTTTTGCATTTTGCATGCTTTTGGATCGCTAGGTTGGCGGGAGCTGAGACAAGCTGCAGGTCTTCTGACCTTGCAGCACAGCGGCTTCAGCGGTTTAACCCACAGCGCCACCACGTCCCTATGGGAGCAGTTATAGTTGCAAATGAATGAATGAATAAATGAATGAATGAACGAACGAATGAATGAACGAATACATATATAAAGTGGAAAATTTAAAAAATCCAGACAAAATTATTTCAATATTTTGCCCCACTATTGTTTTTAACAACAACAGCAATATTTACACCCCACCTTTCCACTAAAAGCTAGAGTTCAAAGTAGCTGAGAAACTTTTAAAAATAATTCAAAATGGATAAAACAAGCGGTAGCTAAAATCAATCAATCAATCAATCAATCAATCAATCAATCAATCAATCAATCAATCAACCAACCAACCAACCAACCAACCAACCAACCAACCAACCAACCAACCAACCAACCAACCAACCAATCAACCCACCAACCAACCCACCAACCAACCCACCAACCAACCAACCAATTTATGATCTCTCTCACACTTCAGCCTTTCAGTGCTGTGGTTGTTCCAGTGGCTACTGCAGCCAACATCAGAAACATGTCTCACTATAGAAAAAGGGGAAGTTTGTTAGAAGTTTGCTCTCATACCCACTTCTCTTCTGTAAGACAGACTTACTGGCTGCATAGCTGTTTTTCGGCATGACGCTTTTGCGCACAGGGAGGGTGTTGGAGTAAGAATCGCTCAACTGCTTCTGAGTTTGAGGTGGGGATAAGGATTTAGGTTGAGGAGGCTTCCTGTCAGACCAGTGGTTGTAGTCTTCACCTTCTGAGCCTGAGACACCATTCATCACAGGTATGGTCTCTTGGGCAGACATTCGCTGAAGGAGGGAGTGGGGACAGAAAGTGCAGTCAGATTAAAGAACAGAGGACAGACACTACCAACTGGGAAAAAGAGATGCCTATAAAGAGAGCCCCTGCTGGTTGAATCCAAAGGCTTCCCTAGCCCAATATTCTCTCACACAGAGGCACTCCAGTTGCCTAGGGGGAACCTGCCAGCAAGACAGGAGGGAACGGCACTACCTGCCTCATAGGCCCTAGCATTCTGATACAGAGAAGCAGACTCTCTCTAGTACTAGAAGTGATATATGATCAACCTCCATCCTAAACACTGATAGCCTCTGTAAATCTACTCAATCCCTGTTTAAATCTATTCCCGAGGATTATTTATTGGCAACCCTTTGCCTACAGTGATGAGAAACATCCATTTGCCCTATATTTCATCTGAGATGAAGCTCAACCCATCAAGCTGAAGCCGCTAGCTTGTAGTCTCCATTTTAGGACATTATTTTGACTCAGATCCTAACACTGCAATACATAGACAATATCTACTCAGGAAGCATTTGGGCTATTCTTTCCATCCCTCAGTCCTGCTAAATCTGAAAATGTGCATGTTTTTAATATTCTAGTAGTCCAATAAAAGTATTCCCTACCCTTGTTTGTGGAATTTATATTAAATTAAAGTTTGCTTCTTGCTAAAGTGTTGTATTTTGCAGGTGTGGGTAGAGATCTCTTATTTCAACCTCGTGTCCAGGTTAGCATACACAAAAGACCTCTATTATTTTAACATGCCCTCCTGCTACAACAGCTAACCAGCCTCCCCACAGCATTCTCAATAAAGTTTTAAAATCAGACTGAACTAAATGCACTTTGAATTTCAGCAATAAAGATGGTTGCTGTGAATACTAAATAGCCTGTAATTGTTTAAGGGCAAATTCAAATATTTTAGCATAAGTAGCTTAGGTTCTTTCAGTTACACAGCTTTATTTTCACATTTACTTCAGCTTTTAAAGGTTAGTTTCAGTTTGGAAGATAGTTACGTACAGACGCTTGCAATTTTATTAGCAATACATGAGCTTTTCATTTCGTCTTTGCCTTTGTTGAACACAATGTGCTACATTAAAAAAAAATAGCTTTTAAGAAATCTCAACCTTACATTATGAAAATATGTGCAGTCTATCTTCTGGCTTTAAAAAAAAACATTCCAAAATGAGAAACAGGCTTTTTGTGGCACTCCTAAATCATAAATCATCTTTAACTCAGCACAAGATAATTCTAGTCACAGAATTCCAGGAAGAAAGAGGAACCCCAGAACTCTACCATGACCTCATCCCGAAAGATATGCATATATGTAATACTCACTCCAACAAAAGGTGCCAGCTCTGGTGGGACAGGCAGTGGTTTGGCACCAGGGATGGGATCTGAGATGATGAGGTTTGATTTGGATGTAGAGAGAGGGCTGGGCATAATGGTCCCATTACTGCTGAGGGCCATCTGCTGCATGAGCTGGATAGCACGATCTGGGATCTTGTTGGGATCAGCACAAGACTGCTGCCACACGGGAAGCTTCTGTGTCAGGATGTCTTTTCCCTGGAGTTAGAGAGAGAGAGAGAGAGAGAGAGAGAGAGAGAGAGAGAGAGCAGGGAGTGAAAACACAAGGAGGCCCACAGATAATATTTCAGCCATAAAATATGTGAAAAATTATATGTTCATTTCAATGGAACCATCACACTATGTCAAATTGATGGGTATCTTCTGTGAATTTATGACAGTTCCCATTTTCAAGAGAAAGGAGATTTTTTAAACTATTATTTTTATATTTTTTTCAATTTTAATTCAAATATTGACAAAAATAAACATCTAACAAACATTCAGCCATATAACAAAGAAACTAAAAGAAAGAAAATTACATATGCCGTGTTTTCCCACCCTTCAGAACCATCTGGGAGTACCTGCTTAGACCATATACCCTTGTGGAGCCCTGACAGATGAGTGACTGATGTATTTTGGTTTGTTGGTAACTTCTCTTGGATGGCTGCTCATTCCAAGGAGACTTATCTTGATACACATACACACACACTCATACATAAATTGGAATGTGCTCTGAGGTAGAGCACAGTATAAATTTAGTGGCAGTAGTTTACCCACAAACATAAGAGTTTTATTGCTTAGGAAATAGGACAATAAATAAAATTTATGTGATCCTATATACTGTAAGCTTCAAACAATGTAGATACCTGATAAAAGACATCAATATGTAGATTACACAACAGCTGATAGGCCAACTAAAGCACATGAAAACATTTACAGAGAACAGAGAGGATGATCGACAGACAACCACCGCTAGTACATTTTGCAGCACTCTGTGAAGGATGTAGCTGAGCGATATGGCTAGAGTGGGGTCAGGTCTCATTTCAGGTTCTTCTTCCAAAGACAACAAGTACCAATTAATTCTGCTGTTGTTTTAAGCCTGCGATAGTAAAATTTAATTAGATTTCCACATGGAATGCATATTCATCTGTTGCAGTCGAAACAATGAAGTCTCGTGGTGCCCAAAAGCCTAGCAAGGTTCATTTGGCATAAAGTTCCGTGGATTATGGCACAATTTGCATCTGATGGAATGTGCTACGATCTTCAAAAACTTATGCAAATTTAAACCCATCTGTCTTTAAAGCATAATAGGATGCTTAATGTAATTTAAAGCAGTGAAAGTTCCAAAAAAATGAAAGAACAAGAGATGAAATTCTTAGAAGTGGGTGCACTGGGACCACGCAGCTTGCCCAAGGCCACACAGGCTGGTTCTTCTCCTGCAAGGCACAGTGGGAACCATACTCCCAGCCTCTGACTCTGAATTCAGGTGTGCTAACTGACTGAGCTATCCATTTTATATAAAATAAAAGAGGGAAAGGGAGGACGAGCAACTTGTGGCTGATCTGCTGGCATCAGAGGCCTTTCTTCCAATCCCTTATCTCACTGGACTGAGAAGGATTCTGTTTGGGGAGGTCTGACCTGAGTGGTCGTGGGACTGCCATCCTGCCCACCAACTAGTGTGCCCAGTGCTGGAGTTTTCTCTCCTGAAAGGAACACTGTCAGCACACCTTTAGTCCAGAGGAACAGGAGAGGGGGAGAAAGAGAGAGAAGCAGATGGAGGAATTCTCAGTACCCATTCCTCATGCCGAAGGGGGCAGTGGTGGGGGAATGTGGCATGCTGGCAGAGGCCTTCAGCCAGTGCTCAACTAATCTCAATTACGGAAGGACTGGTATTCTGAGACTCTGTAACTGCCCAGCATTGCTAAGTTTTAGGCTCTTACTTTTATTTCTGTAAGAAAAGAAGTAACTCTGGAATCCCTGCGGTAACTCAGAAATGTCGCAACAGGAAATGAAAAACTACTGCAGTGGGACTAATGGAATGACAAATTGCAGGCATGTCTCTAATGTTCCAGGTAAAGTGCAAATTGATGGCAAGGAGGGCATGAAGCTCATCTCTCTCGGGGAGCTAGTTTTTCAGCACAGATGAGGAGGAAAAGCTCCCACAAAAAAGTGTTCCACCTTTCCAGTTTTGCTAGCATCAAATATAACTATATGAGCATAAAAAGTATACCTTGCATTTCTGTGACTATTAGCAAAGAGCATATGGGTAGACATTCTGCAGTGCACCGATACATAAGACAGGAAGCTCAGAAAGGTAGGGAATTCACACAACGAGGCAAAGACGGAGAGAAAGCCAAGAGGCAGAAAGGGACCTTCTTGTGCGTTCACAGTAGAACTACGTGGAACTGATCTCCGGGATGAGTGTCTAATGTAATGTACAGATGATTCTCCAAAGATGAAAAATGGTACACGGAGAAGTGCCAATGATGGCTTGCACTCCTCCACCCCACCTGCCCTTCTGAGTGCAACCAGTTGATAATGCTTGGCAGGTTTATCGGCTGAGCACTGACTGGGGCAAATGATAGTGTTGAGCGTGGGTCGATGCCGCACGCAAAGATATATTGCCTGTCCCACATGGCTGGTGCCCTTGATGACGCGTTGGAGGCTGAGGTGGTAGGCCTGTTGGGACGGAGTAGGGCACAGTATCTGGTTGCGTTTCGACTCCTTGCATATCAGGCAAAGCAACCAAGGAGGGCTCTCTGGGAGAGCCAAATTGTTGAGAACTAGCCGGGGAGGATATAAGCTGCTCCACCTGCTCCTCCCATTCTGGTGAATGCACTAGATATGGTTGTTGAGATGAAAGTACTTCTTCATCCAAGGGTGAAACCACACATATTAGATCCCCCGATTTTGGGAGCTGTGGAGAAGTAACCCTTGAGGATTTCGCCTTCGGAGATTTAGGTTTCTTCAGTGGCAAGGGTTCTTGAACCGAAGGCGCATTGGTGGATGGCTTCTATTTGGTGGTTGTTTTTTTATGGTTTCGGCATGGAATGTTTGGCTTTGTGCCCCTTAGCGAACGATGTTGAAGGGGCATCAGAGCGCGATGGCGTGGCAGAAGGGTGCTGTTTCACCATCTCTGAAATGGCTTTACCCATGGGCTTAGCCTGTGAGGTGGACTTACAGGCAGGCTGAGCCATAGATTTTGTAAGCTGGAGGGATTGTTCCCAAAGCTGAAGCTTAAGTCTAGAAAGATGACTGCAGAGAACTCCGTGTTTGAAATTCTCAAGGAGGTTCCAAATGCGACGGCGGCAAAAAGGAACTGATGTGAACGGGCGGGGGGAGCATGCACGGTAGGGGACAACGTACTACTCATGTTTCTTATTTTAAGCTCCAGAATATTCTGAGGATCCAGCGCAATCACAGTTTAAACTGGTTGTGTGGATTCATAGAGGCCACGTAGAAGAACCATGAAACCCAATACCTGACCTGTAGCCTTTCTCATTCTCACTCTCACCGTTAAGTAGCTCACAAAGTTGTTCTGATAATAAAAGGAAGAAGAGCTCAGTGGAGGGAGGGCAGGAGGTACACGGAATAATAATAAAAGGAAAGGTCTCTGCTTAATGACTTCTGAGACTACCGTAGAGTCTTCCAGGCAGTTCCATGCTTATTGCGATATGTTACATGACCACTAGTCATAAGGAATGTACAAGAGCATGGCTGTGTTGGGACATACAGTGCATGAGTAAGAAAAGACTACAAGGCACAAGAAAATGTGAACACTGAACAAACTTCAGAATATGTATTTCTCCTACGCGCCCGCTCCCCTTTGTCCATTCATGAATTTATGTACCCCTGCAGTTCTGAACAACAGAAGATGAGCCATCATGAATCTGACAGGCAACATTTCCTGCAGAGATAGAGAATACTATTTGCCTGCCAGTTCCTTGAAAACAGCAGCTATTCACATTTCCAAGGTAGAATTATAGGCCAACATTTTCAATCCTGCACTACTGCACTAAAAGGAAATCACATGGTAAGTGATTCTCATCTATAAGGAATTTGAAAGCTGATTTTTAATGAGGCTGAACGAAATATGGACCTTATCCAGCTGTTTAACACCCATGTCCGAAAGGATGTCCACTGAACCTATTTTCCTGTGAGATGAATGGTCTGGCACAGCTCTGGGCTTACCTTGGAATGGTAGGCAAGGGCATTTTTGGCCACCGCACATTGCTTCTCCACCAAGAAACAGAACCGTCGCCTCTCTTCCGTGAGCGCTGTCTTGTAGCCGTCGGACACATAGTTCTCTAGCTCACCTTGCTTGTTGCTGATAGCTTCGATAAACTGGGAAGGGAAGAGAGAGCAGAGGTAAAACAATCTGAACCATGATTACAGAATCTTTCACCCAGAGTGGTCCCCTCACTTGCTCAGCTGTAGACACCACTGGTCTTGTCTCGCAACACATGAACTGCTGGGCAGCTGAGTGGTTTAGGTCTCTGCCTGTGGAGCCAGAGGTTGGGAGTTCAGTCTCCCACTGGGTCTCCTTGACAGGGAACGGACGCGATGCTCCATAGGGTTCCCTTCCAGCTCTGCAATTCTAAGATGATTATTATTACTACATGCATTTCTGTTCAGCCACTACAAGGAACATAATTCAAAGGCCCCCTCTGCCATGTACACAAGGTCCAAGATTTCAGTTCTTTTGTATAGCTCAGCTGAAGACTGGGCAGCAGGGGGCACTAGGCAACAGAGCATACAGAGACTCCACGGAGTATCTATCTGTTGCTCCCCCTCACCATGCATCCTTAGTCATCTGACCTCCCCCACACAAAAGCTCCTGACTCAGAACGTGGGCTTCAGATGTTGTGTGGGTGGCAGAAGAGCAAAGAGATTCTCTCAGCCTCCCTCCTACTTAGCCTGCACCTGGGTAGCGCTCGTTTTCTACTCCCAATTGTTGGAAACTGTCTCTGCTGTCTGCGCGAAGCTAAAGCACTTTAGCAGAGCTTTCACCCGGGTAAAGGAAGGGGGCTAGACACCATTGTCTCCTTAACAGGTGGCCCTGGACATGGGCTAGAATGAACTCTGTCATGCTCCTGGGGAAAACTAGGAGGGTTGTATGTGAACAAAAAGGGAGTTCTCCCCCCTACAGAACAATGAGCAAGGAATCTGTTCCTTACAATGTATTTTACCACCCACAAACTGCACCCCCCTCTTGTGGGAAAGGACAACAAGTAGCTGTCTGATGAAACTAGGGCCGTCCTACTTTGGGCCCATCATGAGAAGACAAGATTCTCTAAAAAAGGCAATAATGCTGGCCACAGGGTTCACTTTACAAGGGCTGAGCAGGGCTGTTGAGGACAAGGACATGTTGGGGATTGCTCATTCCTAGGGTCGCCATAAGTCAGAAGCAACTTGGAGACACATAACAACAGCCTGAAGACTTCCACAGAGCTCCATATACTTACTAGACCCACAAAGAAGACATCAAATTTTTATCCTCCAACCTCAGACTACAAACTATTATTTTCTGAGCGCTCACTCTCCCCATTGTGCCCCAAACCCCATACACATCCAACTCTTACAGCTCAAAGGACTGAAAGTGTTTCTTTCATTAATGGAAGTACTAATTAATTTATCTTTTTGAATTATGCAAAATGGACATTAGTTGCCTTGCCTATCTTCTAAGTAATGGTGAAGCAAGATAAACCTACTCCTGAGTAGGGGTGTGAATCTCACTGCCTCTTGGTCTCAGTGAGAAAAATATTCCATATTTCTTCTTGCAGAAACACTTCTCTGTCTGACCTTTTTTTTCCCTCTAAGAAATCTCACAGGATTTCTCAAACCTCAGGATTTTCCCCAGAAAAATACCTATTATTACCATTAGTGTGTACAATGGCTTTTCTTGTTCAGGATTCCTGAAAAAAGTACTGAATTGAACAGAATTTGTCTGATTCTGTCAACAAAGAAGGTCTAAGCAAGGAGTCTCAATGTACTGGGACTTGGAACATCTTTGAGAACATGGCCCTTTTCACGCATTATCTACGTACATTTCATGTCCTCTCTTGGTTTTACTCCTCATTTACTGCAGCTCTTCTTGATGTATCTCTCCCATATGCATGGCTTCTCCCATTTTGAAGAGACACTTGTTCAACAGGCTGAGGCAAAAAGGCAGTCCCGAAACCAGCAAAATCAGGGAGATTGTCTTCAGTGTGGAAGGGATTGTCACTCTTGAATTGGCCTTCTCAGCCACACTAGACGCTGTTCCATGTCCTCTATTCAGAGCATGTTACCATAGTCTCTCGAGACTGAAGGATGCTATTTGCATTGTTGATGTACATGGGGATCTAAGCCATGAGAACCATTTTCATTCCACAACGGACTGCAAGCTAAGCTACTGTTAATGGAAAATTTGCCTTTCACCAGTGTTGTGAAAAATACAGTCTTTTCCTTTGCAGTCTGGAATGAAAAAAACTCCACATATCTACTAGTGGCTGAACTCGGACAAGACAGAGGTCCTGAGGGTGGGTTTGGGGGGACTCCCTCTCATTTGGGGGGTGACCCTTGCCGCAAAGAGCGGGGTCCGCAGCCTGGGGATGCATCTGGACCCGGTGCTCACCATGGAGTGTCAGGTGGCATCGGTGGTCTGCACCGCCTTTTCCCACCTCTGGCGGATAGCCCTGCTGCGCCCCTATCTCGATGTGGGGGCGCTCACCACCTTGGTCCATGCGCTCGTAATCTCGAGACTAGACCGCTGTAACACGCTGTACGTGGGGCTACCTTTGAAGTTGACGCGGAAACTCCGAGTGGTGCAGAATGAGGTGGCCAGACTCCTTAGCGGAGTGAGAAAATTCAATCATATTTCTCCTATTTTGGCCGCACTGCATTGGCTGCCCATTCGGTTCCGCGTTGACTTTAAAATTCTGATGCTTATGTATAAAGCCCTAAACGGTTTAGGACCTCGATGCTTGGCGGAATGCTTACTCCCATCTAGTTCTACCCGTGTCACCCACGCGAGCCAGGAGGTGAGGCTGAGGAGCCTGACGCCGAGGGAGGCCCGGAAGGAAAGAACTAGAAACCGGGCCTTCTCGGCGGTGGCTCCTCACCTCTGGAATAACCTGCCTCCGGAGATTCGCGCTGCACCCTCGCTGGGTACTTTTAAGAACCAACTAAAAACATGGATGTTTAGGCAGGCCTTCCCTTCCAGTTAATTGCTGTCCTCTTTCCTTTCCCCCCCCCTCTTTATTTGATTTATTTTGTATTTTTCCCATCTTGCAGAATCATTTAATTAATTAATTGTTATAAATTTTTCTTAAACTTCTTATGTTTTATGTTGTAAGCCACCCAGAGTGGTCGAAATAACTAGATAGGCAGGGTATAAATACAATCAATCAATCAATCAATCAATCAATCAATCAATCAATCAATCAATCAATCAATCAATACCGTATAATACTTCATATAATCTACTGACTGTGGTTTCATGAATCTTTTGTTCTTTAGAATACCTCTTTGCTAGGGCTGCAATACTGAATTAATTAGCAAGAGTGATCAAAAACTTTTAATTCGTTAAAAAGGTTCCACATTGAAAGCGCACAGCAAAAGCAACAACAAACAAGGTGATATAAAGCAAGCTGCTAGCACCGTCTTAGAAGAAACACCACACTAATCTAGAGAATAGAGAATGCTTTTTCTAAAATGACGCCTGTATGTAAACCGTTGCATATGAATTTATTTTTATTTGTAAGCAGAACATGTGTAGGAACAATCCTGCAATGTAACTGATTAAAACTTTATATGACCGACAATTACAAATCCTTTAACTGGTGACAGCCAGTTTGTGGAGGCAACCAGGCATGAGCCTAAGAACAAAAACAGCTCCAGGCTTGCCTACTTTGACCACAAACACACCACAAATGCAATGTCAGATTCACTTCATAAAATCATGGAAGGCAATGACCTCCAGTGCCCCTTGCAGAAGCTGGAACACATATGGATTAGAAATAGGCAAATAATGGGCTTCCACTCTGCTTCCACACCTTATCATACCATATTGTCCAGAACATACACTCCCACCCAGGTGCTGTTATAATATGCTAACATTTTATTTTCTATCAAAGAAAAGAAAAACCTTCCTTACAATGGTAAAGAATACACCCATAGCCTTGAGCAAATCATTTATGGATTCTTCACACATGGGTAATTCAGTAAATTGTGTCCCCTGTTGCATTATGTGCATAGATTCATATTTATCGCCAATCTTTCCGACAACTGTCTTTTTCCCTCATTGTTCCACTGTCTGCTGTCAAGGGGAAGAAAAGGAAGCACATTTTTGGGTGGTGGTGGCCTAATGAAGGTACTGCCACTGTACGGGGAGATACTACAGACAATACAGTTACCTGACTTTTTTAATTGCACTGGAATTGTTAGTAAAGTGAACAATCTTCACCAATGTTTCCCAGTTTATTAGTAAACTTGTTTAAGATAATTTTAATTTGAGCTATAGAAGAACACAGAGCAAGATCAAGGTGTAGGTGCCCAAAGCTACACTTAATATTTACTGATGGGTTTCACAGCAGAACCCACATGCAGTTAAGCACTTTGAAATTCTATTCGTTTCACTGTCCCAGAAAGAAATAAAGTGAACTCCCCAATTACGTTACCTCAGGATAAATTAGCCAAGGCAGTTGCTTGTCCCATGAACTAATATACCTTTGTTTTGTATCATCAAGCTACTTCCAACTTATGCCTGCCCTAAGAATCAGTAACCCCTAAAAGGTTCTATCATTAACAGCCCTGCTAAAGTCTTGTAAGCTCAGCCTGTGGCTTTTTTTTAACGCACTGAAGTCCTGTTTACACAATTGAAGTCCTGTTTACACAAATGGCAAACCTTTGGAAGCAAATGGCCATATGTTAAGAAATCTCTGCAGACACTATGGGTTGCATACTAAATCACATTATCTGGCATGGAACAGATAATGCCAACAGAGATTTCTTAATTTATGGTCATTTGCATTTAAGAGTTACGTCATTTATGTAACTGCTCAAGAGGATTTCAGCCACTGAGTCAATCCATCTAATATTTGGTATTCCTTTTCCCTCTCTGGCCTTCAAATTTTCCCAACGTTATGTACTTTTCTGGTGACTTTGAAAACTTGTGATATGCTTGAAGAATAATAGCCTAAGGGTTGGATCAGAAAGAGAAACAGCTCACATTTGGGACTACTTCTGGCACAAGTTGTGATGTATGGAAGTGAGAGCTGGACCATAAAGAAAGCTGACCGCCGAAGAATTGATGCCTTTGAATTGTGGTGTTGGAGGAGGCTCTTGAAAGTCTCCTGGACTGCAAGGAGAACAAACCAATCCATTCTAAAGGAAATCAACCCTGAGTGCTCACTGGAAGGACAGATCCTGAAGCTGAGGATCCAATACTTTGGCCATCTCATGAGAAGAGAAGAGTCCTTGGAAAAGACCTTGATATTGGGAAAGTGTGAAGGCAGGAGGAGAAGGGGAAGACAGAGGATGAGATGGCTAGATAGCGTCTGCGAAGCAACCAACATGAATTTGACACAACTATGGGAGGCAGTGGAAGATAGGAGGGCCTGGCATGCTCTGGTTCATGGGGTCACGAAGAGTCAGACACGACTAAACGACAACGACGACGTGGCACAGTCAGGTGTGAGTCATATTTCAGTTCTTTTACAGGTGTCCTTCCAAGTCTCAACGTTCTTGTTGTTTTTGTTTTGTTTTGGCTGCAATCTCTAGGTAGGTAGTACTCGTATCCAACAGGAGATCTTTTCACGAGCAGGTGTCCCAGCTTCCCATTTGTCTCCTTACTCTCCTTTAATGCGGTTTTGTTGTATACACATATAACAACGAACTGTATTGATCTACTGGAACTGGTTTATTAATACATTTACAATCACTTTAGAGAAACAATATAAGTGTAAGAAAATGCCCAAGCTGCAATTCATTCATTCACTTCTAAAGATTTTCCAGAGTGCATTGGAAAATGGCATATCTTACTAATAAATAATGGAAATAGGAATGAAATCTAATTATTTATTAAAGCGCACGTCTCAGTTCTATCATATAATAATAAAGCTCAGCTCACTGATCTTCTAGTCTGTACCATAACATACCCATAGGCCAGACCTGGGCAAAGTGCGACCCGTGGGCCACATACGACCCACGAGCCACTCCTGTTCAGCCTGCCGGTCGTCGCTCCAGTCCTAAAAAAGTTTAGGGAGTTAACTATGTCAGCCTTGTAGTTCGTTCACCACAGGGCCTCACCCAAAGGGGTCCTATTACTACCCACAAATTTGGGGCCTATTACTACCCACTTAATGGAGGCCTATTTTTAAGTAAAGTTGGTTCAGCCCCTGAACACAGTTCAGATTTTTCATGTGCCCCTCTATAGAAATTAATTGCCCTCCCCCGCCATAGGAACTACTGCTCAGTGGTTTAGGCCTCTGGCTGTGGAGCTAGAGTTTGGGAGTTCAATTCCCCACTGTGCCTCCTTGACAAGGGCTGGACTTGATGATTCATAGGATCCCTTTCCAGCTCATAATTATGATGATGATACTTATGTGATTTTCACCATTTTATGTAAAACATCTACTGGTGTATCACTGTATACAAAATTTCAAAATGGTATTACAGTACACAACTTACACATAAGCAACCTGAGAATGACTACAGTTGCCATCAGTCTAATTGTTTTTTTTTACCAAATCCTGTTTAAGATCCTGAAAGAAACAAAGGAGAAAGTCTCCTTCCATCAAATACTGCATTTAACTAAGACATGTTAGAATAAAAATAATTTTAAAAAGATAGCGTTGTGGCCCTCTGACAGCATATGCATCTTTCTTCCAGAATGGGAGTGACTCAAGATAGCAAATACGTAGTCATACTCTCTCTCATCTATCAAATACTGTAGCCTCTTAAAGCTGTCAGTACATCCACACTGGTATGAAGAGAATGAAACACAGTCATCTACTACTATCTGCTTTGAAGAAACAAGCCAGACTGTGCTTTCTAGCATAGGAGAAAATGCTGAAAAATGAGATGGAATAGAAGCAACGTGTCCACCCCACTTACTAATCTACATCAGAAATTGTAGAGGTTTCCCAAACTATGACTGAAATCCAGTAGCATAATTTAACAGCCAAAAATTATCATCAGTCACAATGTTTTTTTTGGAAATTACAAATTCCCAACCTCCCACTCAAAAGTCCAAAAGCCCACTGAGAGCTGCAGGATAGAGTTGTGATAGTCTTTAATTTCCAGAAATCACCACTGCCAGTAAAGTTATTAAACGTCTGTGGCAGAAATTTAAAGCAACTGGAGTTCAGCCAATCAGTACATCTGGGTGTCACTTCCCATGGAAGAGAAGAACACAACAAACATCTCTGAAGCGTGCCAACATTAGCTAACCTTTATATTGTGAGGGTGGCATAATGCTATGGTTACTAATATGACCTGTGAACTAGGAAACCCTCAATTCAGCCCTCACAAGTTTTGATGATTTGGGAAACACTATTATAAATACTAAAATATTATTACCTGTTCTATCACAGCTAGTACTGTATACTATTATCGGGCTACTTGCATAAGTAAATGCAGTAACAGTTGAGTTTTTACATAAAGTTCTGAGCAACTGTTGCTCTATACTTAGTTTAACAAATAAAATATGGCGCCCATTCCTCATTTTACTATGTCCATCACCCACCATAACTGACTTGCTTGTCACTCTTGTTATTCCATCAAGCACATATTCTATTCTACAGAAACATATCAAATAGCTAAATGTATGGTTAGGACTAGGCAGCCGAATGTTCATTCCAGTGGGACTGTGAATTTTTAATTTAAAAAATGCAGTACACATATTTTTTGCTTCGTGCAATAATATAAGTGACCCCCTCTCCTTTAAAGACTTCAACATTATTTAAGTTTGGATTTCTGCATTAACAAGCAGAAACTACAAAGCCCACATAGAAATGTAGTTTTGTTTCTTCAGCCTCATTACCGTCAAGAAGATTCTCAGTCACAAACCGTAATCCCCAAGCAGCACAACAGTGACACAAGGGGATATCATTTAAATCCATGTGCCGTAGTAGATCTTTTTTCTATGACAACCAAGCAGGGAAAAATGGTTTTGTTTGCACAGAGACCATTTATGGCTGTTGACAAAGAAAGACCAAAAACTCAGGTGTGTCATTTTGTTTCATGGAACATATCTTGTGTACCGTCTTCTACGGGGACAAGTGAGAGCTAGTGCAGCATAATGAATAGTGTATCAGACGAAGGCTTAAGAAACCTGGGCTATGGAAACCCCACTTGGCCACTTGGGGGGGGGGGCAGCAATGGTAAACATCCCACATACCTTGAGAACCTTATTAGGTTTTCCCCTACCCAGGCCACAAAGCCAGATCAAAAGAAGTCATACTGCCTTTGATCAGGATCTATCCATAGTAACCAATAACCCTTTGCCTCCTTTGCTAGGAAAACTCATTAATATTTGAATCCATAGCTCTCTCATTAAACCAGTGGGAGAGGTCTATAAGTGACCGTGTGAGTGTGAGGCATGTGCAGTGGGTGTGGACTGCCAGTAACTGCCTTGGGTGTGGTGTTCCATCAAGTTGATCCAGACTTCTGGAAACCCTCTTAGGGTTTGCAATGTAGGTGAGAAACTTAAGAGCAGTTTAACCAGTCGCCTCCCCGAGCCAGTGAATTCCCATGGCTGAGCAAAGATTTGAACCCATGTCTCCTGAATCTCAGTCCAACACTCTATCCACTTCACTGGCTTGGTGATTCTCAAACATTTAGAACCAGAAATGTAAGTGAAGATTCACCAGTTCCTCTCTCTCCTATACAAAATGGCAGCTAGGTCCTGGTGACTAGCAATGCCAACCCACATGGAATGCTCCAGTCAAGGCACATTATACAAATCCTTTTGCATGTTATATTCCTGAAAGCAGCTGCTGGCACCCAAAGTCATACAAATTGAAATACCTGGGGTGATCCAGGTGAACTAAGGTACCACTATTTTTTAATGCAACCAACAGAGTTAATATTGTATTAGTTCTATGATGTCAGAAAAAAACTGTTCCCAAAGTGACCCAGTGTGGTGGAGCTAACTCAAGTGCTGGACTTGGGAAATCCAGATTCAATAATGATTTAAATCAAACTGATTTTAAAAACGAATTGATTTTTATCCATCCTGAACTGAGTTATAGTGACCTCTTCCTGTTTTTTTTTTTTTTTTTTTTTTTGGTATAGAGTACTCAGAAGCAGTTTATGATTCCTTTCTTCTGGGGGGGGGGGCACTTTGTGTTTATACAACATGCCCAAGGCTACACAGGCTTAGTCTTTCTTCCAGAAGCCACCCTGGTTAATCAGAATCCCAACCTCTGAGTCCACAGCCAGGTATCCAAGTCACTGAGCTCTTTAGTCAGCTGAGTGGAATTGATAAATAATAAATAACCTTGCCTCTCTATTTTCATTTGCAAATTTATGTATGTTTTTACTGTCCTAAAAGCTTGTACCCTGAAGGGAATTGCTCAGTATCTCACTAGATTATTCCAACACTCCTTACAAAATGCATTAAAGCACAACTTTGGCTTGCTAGATAATTCATTTCGGCATCTTTAAAAATCCACTTTGGGGTTTTTTAGGTTGGAAAGCCTCTAAATAAATTCACCTCCTCACCCAAAAAAGCACTTGCTTAGAAATTCACCCACAGCAAACGTGTGCTCCAATTAACTATGTCAATGAAAACTTTAAAATAAGGCTGTGATCCTGTGTAAAATGTGCTGAAAGTACCTTCTAAAAGAAATCAGTGGGACACAAGGTGACAAGTACTGTAGAAGGTTTGGGAGTAGAACACAAAGAAGCTGTAGATTTCAGAGTGGGGGGGGGGATTGGAAGTCACATGTAGCTTTTCATTTAGAAAAGGAATCAATGTCTTATAGTGACTCTGAGCTATCACAAGCTGAAGCCTATCCAATAGTAAAGAAAAGATGATCTGGAGATGGTGAAAAGGTGAGGGAAAGAAGGGGAATAATTAAGACAGCCACAAAAAAAAGGGGGGGGAGGCTTTGGGCACTATTATGAATCTTCAGAGAAAGGGAAAAAAAACGGCATGTTATCTCTTGAAGCTAGTGAGTAATCAGGAATGAGAAACTGCTGCTGCCTTAGCTTATCTTCAGGGCTCTACTGCATTCTAATCTGTCTTCATTGTTCTGTTATGCGTGCGGGGGTGAAAAAAGGTAGGGGAAGAAAACAGAGAGGAGGAGGAGAATGGTGCTGTTCACATACCTATTGGGAAAAGTGAAAGCTATCATCTATACCTCAGTAGCCAGCTGCTCTTAAGTAGAGACTTCCACCCCACAGATTGTGCATCATATAACAGCCTCCACGGTGGCCTTTGTGGCTGCAAGGAAGTACGCAATAGCATCCTACTGGTTACCTCAAAATACTACAAACTGGGAAGGCAGTTCAAGAGCCAATATGCAAACACACTGCCTAATCTAACGCTGTCTCCATAATGCCGCTGTGTATTAATTTATTTCCTTTGTTCAGAGTGAAATTTCTTACATGAGCCGGGAGAATTAAAAGGAAACGGTTACGTAAGTGCTCAGAGCATTTACACCCAGTGTCACAGAAAGGCTGTTCTTCGATCTGAATTGAATTTGAAAGCGTTATCTGAAGAGTTGGCTGCCTACATTTGGCAAATGAAATTCAAAAGGTATATGTTCAATTGGGTTATCTTCAGCTGAGACCATGCCTGCCTGCCTGCCTGCCTCCAACATTCCACTTAATTATGCAGAGGAAATGTATTTTACCACTTGTGTGGATTCAGAGTTTGCTGTTTGTTACTCACATGTTTAGCAGCATGATGCAACTTGTTTATATAACTAACTTATGCCTGGTTGCCTTGCCTGCATGCCACGTGCTACTGTGCTGTGGAAACACAGAAAGCAGCTTCTCAGAATGTGAGGAAATAAATTAGCCCAACCAAAGAAATCAAAAGCAACAGAGAAGTCTAAATTCTTGTCAGGCACGTACGTTTGGGTAACTATCACTGAGATGACCTGACTCTGAGTTTCAGGCTTCATGTCTACCAACAGATAAATCTGAGGAATGGATTGGGATGTCTTGTAGCCAGCTCCAGGGAAACCACGTGACATATACTGTTGTTTACCTTCTCAGCAGTGGAATGCCCATGTGTAGTCTGTGAAATATCCTACAATTATATGGCTGCTACTTTACTGTGAGCTATTTCCAATACCCAATAACCCAGGATATTAAGACTTTGTGATCTACTTGGTTTTTCAAGAGCCAAAGAAACAGAATCGAAGAAGACTGAGACCAGGAATGTCTTCTTTCTACCAGCATGCATGGAACTCAACAGTCCTCCTGCTGCTTCCTCCTTTCTTCATTTCTGCAACGCAATTTAGGATGGGGGAGGTGGACATGCACTCTGTTGCCACTACCGCTAAACAACTGTGAAACAGCAGATATAACTGCAAATCTACTGAAAATCTCCCTGAGATCTACTGGTAGATCTGTACCTCCCTTCTACCCAACTCAGGAGCAAATCATGGACGAACATATTTTTAATGGTCACATGAAGAGATCTCTTGAATATTTCTAGCTTTATTGTTCCAGAGATTTTAAAATGTCATCAATAGACCTGAGAATACCATGTTTCCCCGAAAAAGCGCATTAGGGCTTATTTTCAGGGGATTCCCCCCTCCATGTACATCAATCTACATTTATTCAAATACAGTCATGTCATCTTGACATGTTGGTCAAGATGGCGGCGCAAGTATTTGCAGCGGCTAGGCATTCCAGAGATTGGTCCTTATTATGGACTCTACGTGCTCAGGCACAAGTAACTTACAGTCGACAAGAATTATTATCTATTGGTAGAAACAGTTGCAACTTTGAATCGAGGGTCTCAACTTACAACATCCCAGCTGAGCTTTTAAGACGGCCTGCTCTCCCTGTCAGGAAGAAAAGAACACGGAGAAAACGCAAGCAGAAAAGAGGTTGCAGGGCTGGTCTACGAGTGAGGTTAGGCAAAAATCCTCACAAGCCTGCATTGCCAAGTCTTTTTGTCTCAAATGTTAGATCTCTACCCAACAAGATTGAGGAGTTGGAACTTACTATCTCCCTACAGAAAAATATTCGAGACTGTTGCGTTATGATCTTTACAGAGACATGGCTTGATTCTTCCATCCCAGGGGAGGTAATTGAACTACAAGGACGCAGAGTACATCGAGCAGACAGGTCTATTGAATCTGGGAAGAGCAGAGGTGGAGGGGTTTGTGTTTACACAAACGATAATTGGAGCACAGATGTTAAAATAATGGACATTCACTGTTCTCCTGATTTGGAGTATTTGGCAGTGAAATGCCGCCCCTTTTACCTGCCTCGTGAGTTTAATGTTGTTATAATAACAGCAATATATATACCTCCTGATGCTAACACAACCACAGCTTTGAGTTGTTTGTTAACTGCTATCAGCAAACAGCAGCAGGCCTACCCAGATGGAGTGCTGGTGGTAGCAGGTGATTTCAATCAAGCCAATTTAAAGACCGTCCTCCCTAACTTTTATCAGTATGTGGACTGTCCCACTAGAGGGGAAAATACCTTGGATCAGGTATATTGTAACATCATGCATGGATATAAGACGAAGCCATTGCCTAGCTTGGGACAGTCAGATCATATATCTCTTTTTTTGATTCCATCGTACAGACCCCTTGTTAAAAGAATCAGACCATCAATTAGAGAAATACAAGTGTGGCCAGTGGATGCAACTGAGCAACTTCAAGATTGCTTTAGGAGCACTGATTGGACACTGTTTGAGGAGGACAATGTTGATACTTATGCCTGTTTTATATCAAAAGCTGCATCGATGTTATTGCTACTACAAGACAAGTACGAGTGTTTTCTAACAACAAGCCTTGGCTAAATAGAGAAGTGCGCCTTTTATTAAAAGCCAGAAATGCTGCTTTTCATTCTGGTGATGAACTACAGTATAGCGAGGCCAGAGCTAAACTGAAAAGGGGCATTAGGGATGCCAAAGCTATGTACAGCCAGAGAATTGAACAACACCTTGAAAGTTCTGACACTCGCCGAGTGTGGCACGGCCTACGACAAATCACTGGTCAGAGTAACAAAAACAGTCTGTGTAGCAGCAGTGATTTTTTGGCTGAGCAGTTAAATCAATTTTTCAGCCGTTTTGAGGTGGAAACAGGAACAACCATTATTCCAGCACCTACTGTCCATAATACATCACTAGAATCTACCATCGACAGACAACCACTAGTACTGCAGATTTCAGATGTGAGACGCGCTTTCCAGAATATTAATATTCGAAAGGCAGCTGGACCAGATGGAATCATGGGACGAGTTGTTAGGGGCTGTGCTGCAGAATTAGCTGGCGTTTTTACGGATATTTTCAATCTATCCTTGTTGCAGTGTTCTGTCCCCACTTGCCTGAAGACATCTATTATAGTGCCAGTCCCGAAGCAGTCAGCTGTGGTATCTCCCAATGATTATAGACCAGTAGCTTTAACATCTGTTATTATGAAATGTTTTGAGAGATTGGTGCTGGATTACATTAAGGCTAGTCTTCCACCTTCTTTGGATCCATGGCAATTTGCATACAGGAGAAATAGATCTACTGATGATGCTGTGTCCATCGTACTCCATACTGTATTGAGCCACTTAGAACAACAGGGAACTTATGCGAGGCTGTTGTTTGTGGATTATAGCTCTGCTTTTAACACCATTCTACCAAATAGGTTGTTTTTAAAAATGATCAACCTGGGATTACCTCAGGAGATCTGCATGTGGATAAAGGATTTTCTGACAGATAGGCCACAGTCAGTAAGGATGGGATCCCACCATTCTTCTACCCTGGTACTAAGTACAGGAGCTCCCCAGGGCTGCGTGCTGAGTCCCTTCCTCTATTCCCTGTACACACATGATTGCACCCCACTATATAACACCAATGCAATTATTAAATTTGCGGATGATACGACAGTGGTGGGACTCATAAATAAGAACAATGAGTCTGCTTATAGAAAGGAAGTACAAAGATTGATACTATGGTGTAAAGAAAATCATCTCACACTTAACATCAAAAAAACTAAAGAACTCATAATTGATTTTAGGAGGAAGAGAAATGTACATTTACCACTGTACATAAACGGTGAGGAAGTGGAGAGAGTTGGTAGTTTTAAATTTCTGGGTACTTACATCTCAGAGGACCTCTCATGGACTATAAATGCCAACATGCTAATAAAGAAGGCACAGAAGAGGCTGTATTTCCTGAGAATGCTCGGGAAGTTAAATTTATCACAGCATTTACTTCTGTCCTACTACCGTAGCACCATTGAGAGTGTCCTAACTTATGGCATTCTGGCATGGTTTGGGAGTAGCTCTGTAGCGGACAAAAAAGCTCTACAGAGAACCATTAAAATTGCCCAGAATATCATCGGGCTCCAGCTACCAACCCTGGATGACATCTTCACATCCCGCTGTCTGAGGAAGTCACACAGCATCCTGAGAGACTCTTCCCATCCTGCTTATAACTTTTTTGAACTGTTACCGTCTGGCAGAAGATATAGAACAATTAAGACTCGGACCACACGTTTTCTAAATAGTTTTTATCCTAGAGCTATAATTGCAATTAATAATGAGCTTAAAGACCACCAGTAGTGAATAATTAGTTGGACTGTGTTACTTGGCCTGAGGTGTAGATGTTTGTATTTTTAGTGGGGGACTTCTAGTGGGTGGGGAGTGTTTGGGGAATGTTATGTGTGTGCATGTGTCTGGTCTCTGGGTGTCTGTGAATTTCGTTGTATGGTATACTGTGTATATACTTACAATGACAATAAATTATATTATATTATATTATATTATATTATATTATATTATATTATATTATATTATATTATATTATATTATATTATATTATATTATCTTGTTCTGGTTGCTGCATAATACTGCACAATGGTGGAGGGCAGGGTTTCATTTAACTGGGGCTTATTTTTGGGGTAGGGCTTACCGTATATTACTACTATCCTGAAAAATCATACAAGGGCTGTCGTTGTTCACATCAGAACCGAGTATTTGCATTTGATACCAATACTGTATTTTTTTTATCCCTCTGTATATTTGTATATTTCAATGTTTTATTTGTGGCTGGTCGTTGACTGTAATAAAGTTTTATCTGTTTATCATAGTAAAGGTTCCCCTTGACAATTTTTTGTCCAGTCGTGTTCAACTCTAGGGGGCGGTGCTCATCCCCGTTTCCAAGCAATAGAGCCAGCGTTTCGTCCGAAGACAATCTTCCGTGGTCACATGGCCAGTGCGACTTAGACACAGAACGCTGTTACCTTCCCACCGAGGTGGTCCCTATTGATCTACTTGCATTTGAATGCTTTCGAACCGCTAGGTTGGCGGGAGCTGGGACAAGCGACGGGAGCTCACTCTGTCGCGTGGATTCGATCTTACGACTGCTGGTCTTCTGACCCTGCAGCACAGGCTTCTGCGATTTAGCCCACAGCGCCACCACGTCCCCTCTATCTATCATACTAGGGCTTATTTTCAGGTTAGGTCTTATTTTCGGGAAAACAGGGTATGCACCTGCAGAGAAAAGCTAAAATGATACCAAAGCTAGAGTGTTGTCTTTCGATGTGTGAAGCTCAGGTTCGAATCCCTGTTTAGAAATTAATCCTGCTGGGTGACTTGGGGGAAAAACTGTTGGTGTTTTAGCTTGCCTCCACAAGGTTGCTGCAGGATGCTAATGGTATTGATAAGGACCCATTTAAGGAAACATTTAACAGCAGAAGACTATATCTGGCAGCTGTGAAAATCAATGTCCTTGTATTCAAAGTTGATGCCAGATAGTCAGATTTTCATCCCCATTTTATTTCTCTGTGGGGTGATCACTGTGGCATTGTTTTCTTGTCAGGACAGCAACATGTGAATAATTCACACTGACCTATCAATTAGTAGTCATTTTCACAAGTCAATTATACAATAATAGCAATCATAACAGTAATTCTGGACATTTAAGACTCTTTAACATTCTGTGGGAACTTTTTCTTTTCCAATTTTCTTTTCTTAAAAATTCCAATTTTCTTCCAGAATTTCCCCATCATCTCTCCCTGTTTTAGGCGTCTTAACCATAATGAAAACTAAAGAAGCACTAGTTCTGGCAAGCCAAAAACTGGGATTGCTGGTATCAATGGACTGCTTACCCCACCAAAAAAAAATCCAGCAGGAAAAACCACTTGTAAACCAAGTAACAAGTTTTCTAGTTGGACTCTGATCAGTAAGGTGGCAGTAGGAACAAGCCATACTGGCGAGTAAGGACAAAAATCCTGTTTTTGCTGAACACAGATTGAGAGGATAGTTTTAGCATGTAGACATTTTAAAAATGGGTGGAAATGGGAGTGAAGTAACAATCAAAACAAGCACATATTTCAGGTCAACAGAGAAGTAAATGTTGATATTTGAAAGAAAGAAATTAATATAGGTTAAGGACAAGAACATCCAAATATCTACACATGGCAGAATTTCACTTCCTGAGAATTTTAGCTCCCATTTAATAAAATAAATGGTCAAAATCCTTTCATTTAGCATAGTAAATCATTAGAGTATGCCCACTGAATAAATGGGCTTGCTCTAGTATGAGTTACTATGGTGTGACTGCTCAGCTGTAAGTTCCATTGATTGAAATTAAATTTCAGTACTCTAACAGAAACTTACTTTAGCTTATTTAGTCACTGTTAGAGCAGGCCCATTTGAATCCATGGAACCAAGGGAGGAGTTAATTCACTGAATCCACATTGATTCAATGGGCCTACTCTAGTACGATTTATTACACTAGGTAAGAGGATTTTGGTCACTGTTTGTTGCTTTCCGAGCAGTAAAGAGGACTCCGCAGTGAAATCTCAGAACCAGAGAGTAAGACAGATGCACTGGATGACTAGGGATTGAGTGAATGAGTACATGTGCATGGTTGTTCTGGGTTTTTCGGGTTCTTTGGCCGTGTTCTGAAGGTTGTTCTTCCTAACGTTTCGCCAGTCTATGTGGCCGGCTTCTTCAGAAGATTCCGGCCACAGAGACTGGCGAAACATATGGAAGAACAACCTTCAGAACACGGCCAAAGAACCTGAAAAACCCAGAACAACCATTAGATCCTGGCCGTGAAAGCCTTCGCGAGTACATGTGCACTTTGGCTAGCAGTGGTTGGGTGAGGGGCGTACTGTTTCAATGCTCTGCTTACCTTTTTTACTTCTCCTCTTGAACAGCAAAAGCAAAATCAAGCAAAGCAAATGGCAACACACTAACACAGCTCACTTCACATCTCCCATCAGGGTCAGAACATTCGGTTTCCCTTACTAAAGAACTCTAATTACACACAGCACTAGGGCATAATATAAAAAAATGATAGGCTAGATCTAAGAAAGGGGGAAATGTTTAGTGACTCAGCAAGAGCAACTCTCTGACAGAAAGAGATCCTTCACAGAACAGCCTCCAAAGGGAACACCTAGTAGTTATGCCACTGGCCAGTTTTACACAACGAACAAAACTCAAAAAGGTAATCTGTCAATCAACAGAATGTCTTCCCTAGTTGAAAGAGAGCAAGGGAGGGGGGGTTAGCTATCAAACACACACAGAGGCCAACTGTTGCTTATAATGAATACATGAAAAGCCCCTTCAGTTTCAGAAGATCAAGAAACTGCCAGGCTATTTCTTGCAGTGTCTGAATCTGTAGAAAGTTACTGAAGAGTGAGGCAAGGCAGCCCACACCCAATTGCCACCACCAAGAAAAATAGCACGGACATGTAGCAATACCAGCCGTGTAAAGAGATTTCCACCCTCCTCGGCAATGGGTGGAGGAAGAGATGACTGAAAGGCAACATGATATGCCACTGTTAAAATAAAGCACAGCTGATTCAAACACTTGGCAGGCTGACAGATGCATGTCTTTCACTATCATTACTTAAAACAGACTTGCTACTCAGAGCTCCAAACGAAGTGAAACTAGAAGGAATCGGGGAAAGAAGGGTGGAATTGAACACACATACCGGCATGGCTAGCAAAATAACAACTTCTGTGCAATCTGCTACCATTACAGGAAAAATAAAATAGGCAACAAAACACTCAAATCAAATACATTTATTGTCATTGTATACCCAAACAATGAAATTCACCTTGCAAGTAGGCAAATCATTTGTGATAAGGATCACATTAGCTAGAAAACAAGTACAAGAGCCAAAGAACTAGTCTCGAAATGAGAGTGTGCAAGAATAATCAAAACTGTGGTAGCAGAAACTTAGTATAATTCCCCCAGAATCTGAAGCCAGAGCTGAAAGGAGGTCTGAATGCAAGTTTTGCACACCCATTCAATTTAAGACAACATGCAGTTCAGCGAGTTCAAGAACAAGCTGGGACATGATAAAGCAGTACAAAGAGGTGTTTGTTTTATGGCAAAAAGGGTGATTTGAATGTGTGATTAAAATCTGCTACCAAACAATGTGTATAATTATCACCTCCTTGGATCTCTCTGGACTGACCCATGTTCACACAGAATCTTTAGTAATAATATTTTTGCATAGACTCACAGGAGTCAATGCAAATCATGTCTGCAAAATTATTTAGCAAATAGCTGTAACATACCAGGATCGGTACTCTTGGATCTGACATGGATGTCAGACAAAAGTGTACATGTTTACTCTGGCTGAAGCCAAGAGGAAACAGGTGTAGAGGAATTAACCACATTGTCAACACATTATTTCCCTGTTTAGTATGCAGTTCTTGATCTATCCAATAATGGCAACAAGGAAGGCTGAGACAGTGTTCTAGACTTGAACTACTTCTGGCTTGATCAAGTATGGCCAACCACATGCCATTTAATGTGTAATGTACTTCAATGTAAAGGGCAAATTGTAGACAACTGGTTGCAACCCTGAAATTGATTTTTTCCACCCATTCAGAAAGAGGAGAAAAAAGCCTTTACAGAATGTGACATGAAGATATCAAGCTGAACGGGAGCAGGGGGAAAGCATGATTAAGATGAGCCAAGATTGACAGTTCTCATATCACTGGAAGCTAAGAAAACCTCCTTTTCTCCTGAATGAGATTATTATTCTGCAGGCATTTATATCCAAGGATTTACAAAATGTAAAAGCCAGTTGAAGCTCCATACTCTCTTATCCACCACATCCAAAACTGCAAGTGGATGGTTCTGTGAGCTTACCCTGGGGATAAGAGTACATGAGAGAAATCCTCATATTGCGAAGAAGCTACATTCTGGAGGATAATACAAGCAGTGTAGTTCATGGCTCAGGAATTACAGGAGCAAACCTGTTAGTGATGATCACACTAATCATTTAGCTTTGATACAGCTCAATAATCTGGAGGGTGGAAGCAGAACACCACTTTAATAAACAAGACCAGTTCCTCATGTACTGTTTTATAAGCATCACACAACCCCAGATGGCACATGATGGAAACTGACAGACACAGAAGGAAGCCCTGGGTACACACTGCAGTATCACTCACACTGCAGTAGACCCTCAAATCACAGACCCTCGGGATGCAATCAAATGGTAGAACAGGTGCACTGGAAAGGGTCATTTTGCAGGGAATGATCTACCCTAAAGTGGCCCTTCGGCCTGTTAGGGAATCACTCCCATTTCGTCTCCAAAACTAGTAGCCCTACAGCTGGACAAAAAAAAAGGTCCAGCTTGAGTCGAGATTGGGGTAGGGCTGGAGCGCAATTCCTTATAACATCACGTGATAGCTAAGAAACAGATCACACCAGACCACTCCACAAGCAGTCCAAATTGTGATCACAGGTGATCTCCATGTGATCACATCCTCTTCAGTCCATGGTCCATGCAACATGCTGACTCAGTAAGCAATCAACCCGGTAAGGAACCAACTCCATTGCTTTAAAAAAAAACCTCTGAAGAATTAATGCCAAAACCAACCCTAGTTTAGTGCTTTCCAACCTTGGGTCGCCAGATGTTCTTGGACTACAAGTCCCAGAAATCTTGGCCAACACAGCTACTGGTGAAGTCTTCTGGGAGTTTTAGTCCAAGAACAGCTGGGGACAGAAGGCTGGGAACTACAGGTCAAAACTACAGAACTAAACACAGAAATAGGAACAGCTAAATAGTGCCCACCACTGCCACCTAGTTTCTACCAACAACATATATAAATATAAAATGGGGTATAAAGCTATTTTCCTGCCCCTCTCCAAGACTACATGCTAATCTCTCTAAGGTAATTCTCCTTCCTTAAGCCACTGATATTTGTCCTAGAAGTAATCCCAGTGCTAAATCCCCTCTACCCTTTTTTGTCTCCCGACCATACATTATCACAACAGCACTGCCATACCCAACCCCATCTTTTTTTGTTCTGGTTATTTTAAACAATTGGTAACGTCACATAATGCCTTGGACTAAAAATTGAGATAGATCAAGTTCTCTGCAATGGAATGTTTTAGTTATACACCAAGAGATATTAGACCTAACTATGACATGTAAAATGACACACATGAACATTATTAGGATTCAAGCCCTGCTCATAATTCCTCTTTATTGCTTCCCCTATTACACAATGCTGCCCTCCCTTTTTATTGCTTCCTATATTACACAAGGAACAATGAAAAGACAGAACCCACTTCTGTACTGTCCGCAAAGTGCCATACATATACGACATAATAAAAACATAAAGGATTATAAGCCCTTCTTTTGCTGAGAGTGTGTGTGTTTCATTATCACCAAGCATATCTCCCCTCCAGAGAGAGATCATCTGGGATCAATCTTCATGACATGTATAGTACAGAGGAATTTTCCAGCAGAAAACATTTTAAAAATTAGTTCAATTCTGAAAATGTATTCTAGCAGAAAATGTAGAAAACCCTAGGGTGAAGATTAGTATAGTTTTGTAAATTTCAGTAATGGCTGCTAAAGACATGAGCTCTAAAGACAAATAAAAAGACAGAAGTAAACACTTAATTGGCTCCACTTGACTTAAGATATATAACCAATATTATCCTTTTTTATTCTGTTGAAAACATATCTCCTATCAACAACGAAGCCATTTAACTAAGTACTGTAACTGTCTTATAAGGTAAGATTTGCAACAGAATGTTGCAGCATAGTCTCAACAGGGAACTGGCCATACCTTCCCCTGTGAAACTATATTTAATTCACACATAGAAACACATGCACTGAGCTTTTCCATTATCCTTCTCTCACCATTCAACATTCCCCAAAGAGAGGGCCTGCCACTTGAGAAGCTAAGCTTGGCTAAAGAACAGACACTGAAAGGTGGCATACAGAAAGATTTGTTAAGAAACAAGATTCTTTGCAATTTTTTTTCCATTTTGGGTCAATTTGTTAAGGGAGTAAAAAAACCCACATCTTTCTGTATTGGTGTATGATGTTCAAACCTGCGTGCTATGTTATTTAACTGTATTTTAAAAATAATTAGTTTTAATTGTTTTAATACATTTCACTTTTAATGGGTTTTACAGTGGAATTGGTTTTACTTCATTTTATGATTTTACAGCTATATTTCATTTTACTTATTTTTTATTTTATTTTATGATAGTTGTAAGGCGCCTTGAAACCTACTTTCTAGTACTGGAAAGGCAGGGCATAAACATAATTTGTTATCGTTCTCATCGTCACTATTACTATTGCTACTATTTGGAAGAAGCTTGATATTTACATATACAATGGTGCCCCGCATAGCGATGTTAATCCGTTCCGGATTAATCATTGCGATCTGAAAACATCGCTAAACGGAACAGAAAAACCCATAGGAACGCATTAAACTTAGTTTAATGCGTTCCTATGGGGCCCAAACTCACCGTTCAGCGAAGATCCTCCATAGCGCCACCATTTTCGCGCCCTTGGTAAGCGAGGAAACCGCGCGAAAATGGTTGCAGCGGCCATTTTGGGCACCCGGTGGCCATTTTGGAACCACCAATCAGCTGTTTAAAAAACATCGCAATGCGAAGATCGGTAAGCGAAACGCTTACCGATCATCGCAATGCGATGTTTTGCCCATTAAAACATCGCAATGCGATCGCATTAGCGATCTAAAAAAATAGATCGCTATGCGGATTCGTCGTTAAACGGTGTGCTCGTTATGCGAGGCACCACTGTATCTGTATTCATAATCTTCCCACATTTAAAACTTTCTCTTACTTATTTTAGAGTAGTGTCTTTTTGTTGCTGTATTCTGACAATACTGAAACACAGCCAGAAAAAATACCCCAGGAAAACAGACTTGTACTATCTTACTTCCATAAAACAGTACCTTCTTGCCATTCAAATCAATACCAAAGATTCAGCCTGTTTTAAATATTTGTAGTGTTGTATCCTGTCCTTTACCAGACACCAAGTGGGGTTCTAGCACCATATGGATGCAAAACAAACTGTCTTCCAGCAAAATGTCATTTGTTTAAAGGAAGAAAAAGCTTCCTGCTTCTCAGTGTATGGTAACAGCTTCGGAACTAGTAACTGGTTTGAAGACAAACCGAACCCACAGGGGCTAAGGATCAGATCCATAGTAGAGCAAGGAGAGACCTCTTGGGAAGCAGAATTTTGTTGTCTTTGGTTTGAATTGGAACAAAACAAAAAAACAGAGAAGAAAAGTCAAATCTGATACAATCCCACACAGAAACCCAAAAATGCATTGGCAGACGCACTGAACTTATTACTTAGGCCCTATTTATAGGGCCCAAGAGTACACTGATAAACAGTGAAAGCACAGTCTTGGATAAGGCCTATGATCTGGATCCAACAATGGATGTATAAACTTATGGAATGAATAATTTACTGAATCAAATGAAGGAAATCTTTGACCTCTTTCATAAAAGGCATGACTGACCAACTCCTGTTGTTGGGAATCAGTGCACAAAATTTCTTTGAGCCTAGGCGTTTGGACTGTGGAATGAGTAAAATTAAAGATAATGTGGTTGCTGTGGTGAGCAAGTCCTTGGACCAGATGAATGACAATGAAACAGCATGGACAATCTACAGAGCTGATACTTTCAGTGGCTCTGTGTCCAGAGTATATCATGATAAGAGACTACAATCATATCATTTGAGTCAAGACCAAAGCATACTTTACCTTCTAAACACTAAAGAAAGGTGGTACAAAATGTACTTCTCCTGACTTGCCATCTACCAGTACAGTACTGGATTTAATTGATGAGGGGAAAGACACCAATCAGAATGCAAAAAGATTAAGGTATCAGAGGAACAAAAAGCAATGACTCTTCGGTAAAGAGGCATACACTTTTTCAGCTTATTTTTCTCATATAATTTTTGCATTTTGTATATCTTTACTATTCCAGACCCTTGGGACCTTATACTTTTCGCTTTAACTTTGAGAATGTTCAGCATTTTACAATGGATCAGATTATTTCTTTTGTGAGATTCTATATCTCTTTAGACAGAATTTTTCATTGAGGCCTCTCCAGGGCTAAATTTTGCCTTTGTTTCCTTTCTTTTAGTTTTATTTCTCCCACCATCAGCACCACCAACACAGACATACTTGGTGGCTCAGACTCCACTACTTTATTTTACATTTTTCCTTCTCATTTTCCCATGCCAATGTTCCTAGGCCATGTTTCCTCCACATTCTCCTGAATCTTCAGGCAGCTGTTTGTCTTTTTTTTGTTTTTGTTTTTAATCATTAGCTCGAAGATTGCTAAATGACTTGGAATACTGTAAGCTTTAATTAGGGGGCTGATTAAAAAGCAAATGCAGAATTTCATAAAGGTTTAAGCATGACAAATTTCATACATGATAATGTCATCTGATGCCTTAATACAAGGTATTCTATATTATAGGTAAAAGTAAAGGTTCCCCTTGACATTTAGTCCAGTCGTGTCCGACTCTAGGGCGCGGTGCTCATCCCCGTCTCCAAGCCGTAGAGCCAGCGTTTGTCCATAGTTTCCATGGTCACGCGGCCAGCGCGACTAGACACGGAATGCTGTTACCTTCCCACCGTGGTGGTCCCTATTTATCAACTCACATTTTTACATGCTTTTGAACTGCTAGGTCAGCATGAACTGGGACAAGCGACGGCAGCACACTCCATCGTGTGGATTTGATCTTACGACTGCTAGTCTTCTGATCTTGCAGCACAGAGGCTTCTGCTGTTTAACCTGCAGCGCCACCACGTCCCAATTCTATATTATACTTTTCATTTAATCATTGCACAGTATTTTGTCTGTATGCACTGATTTTCCTCTGATTTCTTAATTGCTCTACTTTCATTCCACTTTCATTCCATGTTCTTATTTATTTTCTGTGATTTGAATAAATCTTCAAATTCATTGCTTCTGTAAAGAGCCTCAGTGCATCTCTGGTTCGACCCTGCGGCCAACTGAGGCAAATGCTCAAATACAGTATATTGTCATAACTCAGGATGCAATCATATGATGGGAAAAGCACACACCCAATTGCATCAGAAAGGGTCACTTTGGAAGCAATTTCCCTTACAACGACCCTTTAGTATATCACAGCATTGCTCCAGCCCTATCCAAAAATAGTAACATTATGCCTGGATCAAAGAAGTCCAGCCTTGGCCCAGATCAGGGCCAAGTTGGAATGCACTGGACTGCTCAACAAGTGGTCCAAAATGCAATATTCTCCCCATATGATCACACTCTCAATTACAGGTGGGCATGAACCAGAAAAAAATGGTGAATCAGGGTGGTTCGTGGCTACCTCATGAACCCTCCACAAACCCTGGAAAAAACGAACTGGTTCATGATTCGTTTTTTCAGGTTTTTGCTGGGGGTTTAATGGAACGTAATGCCCATGCTCCCTGCTCCTATCACCTCCTCCTCTTCTCCTGCCACCATCTTCAGAGACAGTGGCTCGGAAGTGACACTGGGCTGCTATCTTTGCACATGTGCCAACCTATAGGGTAATAGGCTGGCACATGCTCAATGCCAGCAGCTGATGTTCTGGGAGTCAGGAGCGCTGTCTCTGTTCATGCGCTGGCCAATCCGGAAGAGAAGCCAGGCCACTGTCTCTGAAGATGGTGGCAATGGAGGAAGAGGAGGAGAAGGAGGCAGGAGCAGGTAAGGGAGGTGATGGGGGCAAGAGGGAAGGGGTGGCCTGAAACAAAACGAAGTGCCTGGTGAAAACAAGGTCAGCAAAATGGAATCCACAAACCAAATCCGGGTCACAGTTTGGTTTGTGCCCAATTCGATTCTCAATTTCTAAGTAATATACTAATAATGTACACAGAAAAGTCTCCTTTGAAAGTTGAATACCCAAATAATCTTTAAATAATCTCATAAGTGAAATGTATCATTCACTACTAAATATTAAAGACTCTTTTCTTTTAAAAACATGGGAAAGAATGGAATGGACATGGAATCTGATACTTGAATTATACACTAAGAAATATGGTAAGTGCTAGCCTAAAATACTGAAACAACAGAGATTAGAAATGATATTTAACTCCACACAGGTTAAATACAACTATTTATGAAAACATACTTGACGTGTTGGAGAATTCCCTTTCTTGTGTATCAAAGGTGATTGCAAATTGTGGACTTGATCACACAGGCATTTGTCCTGCTGTCTGGTTGCTAAGCGGGCAGTTTGGTTCACTCTTTTTTCCAGTGATTACATGACAGAATTGTTGGAGTGAACCAAATTGTCCTCAGAGGAGTTCTACCTGTACATTTTTTAGCCTCTGTCACGGGCTTCTACATTTTTGATGTGGGGAGAACTGCTCTGATTTAGTCTATTTCCAGCATGTGTGATCATTGGAAACAGACCAAAAATGAGCCTTTCAAGCTGTCACAGCTCTTTCTGGTTTGAATTTCCAATATTGTGAAGTGACTTAATAAGCAAGCCACTTCAGGATACTGGGAAACTGAATGTTTTCTCTGTGGAGGTTAATTTTTTAAGCCCTCTTATAGACCATTCCTAAAATATGTTTCTTTTAAATGACTGGATTTGTCTATAAGTTTCTTGATTGCCCCTCTAGACAAACCAAAGAAAATATTACTTTTCTTCTTTTAAGTGGTTCAGTGTCTCAGCGATAGTCTACCAGTCTATTTTTTTTAATTCACTTCCAGTGTTCAGTTCACTAGTATCCTGAAGTGGTTCACTTATTAAACCTCTTCATGATATCAGAAGGAGCTTGGCCATATAGCATCATTTGAGCTCCAATAGGCCATTGGATTGGGGGTCGCACCAAACAGCATTTTGCACCACCACCTGATCCCAAGCAACCCTACTTAGCCCACACTAGCCCGCTCCAAAAGAGCTAGTGTAGATATGCCTTGTGACAGGCTACTAAGGCAAAAACATCAGTGAGCCCAACCTGAAACATTTATCTGGAATTTATTCTCACCAATGTTCCATTCAACTGAGCAAACAACTTTGTGCTGTAACACTTTATAAGACAGATGTTCTTCATAGTAGCTTTACTAACAGAAACACTTTAACACCAATGAAATCTAGAAATTTTGGACAATTTGGCAGGACAGAAATATGGGACTTACTTCTCACTAGAAATGGAATTCAAGAACAGAGTAATGCAAAATTCCATGCAATACAATTCTAAAACCTATGTGGAAGCTTATCTTGATGTTCTTCTGTTGCACAGTGCTCCACATTTTCGGACATTCCATAAATTTAAAAAAACTTCTGGACAAGATGCAAATACTGTTATACAGGCTGTGTTCTTACTCTATTTATTTATTTATTTATTTATTTATTTGATTTATATCCCGCCCATCTGGTAAGTCGGTACCACTCTGAGCGGCTAAGTGAAGATTTGCCACATGCTAAATCAGCCAACATTAGCTTCCATAGCACAAGAACTTACGCAACCAAATCAAGTTTAGTAGATGAAATAAGGCCAGTGATGAATCCTCAAATCTAGCACTAAAAGTCTATTAATTGGGCTACCTTTCACTCCTTGCTCCCTAGTGAATGAGTTCTTTCAGAACTGATATTCTTTAAACTTAAGTACCAAGCTTTTTACATAATTTTTCCTAATGTCTCTCTTACATAAAACACATATGGCCTGGTTCAAGCCCAACTCCTCATTTATTAGAGTTCCCTGACCTATAACTAAAATTATTTCTCCTTCTGGGAATATCAAAATGAGACTTCAATTATGGAAATTTTATTAGAACCCTAGGCTGTTTAACCAAATAGTGCTGAAGCATTAGAAAGTATTCAGAGAAAAGGAGAGTGTTTTCATTCCTCTTGGAAGACACCTGAAGACAGCTCTGAGATCAACTCCGCTCGCCCACATAATAACCTGTAGAAATATCATGTTTTCTATTTTCCTACCTCAGCATGCAACACAGAAGTACTAGCATGAAATCTAGAAGATCATAAGAGTGGACAGTCAAATATTATCTCTGTGCAACTGAACAACAGAAATGAATGATGATGCTGTTACAGTCTTTTGACTGGATCTTCACCCTAAAGGACATAAAGTAAAATGCTCCAATCTTTTCTTCCATACCAGTGTAAGCTACTGCTGCAGTACTTGGAAACAACATGGGTACAGAGGAATTAATGATTGCTATCCTGTCAGTGTAAGGGATGGGGTGCATCACAGGGTCCCACCACCTGCTCTTCTACAGGTGCCTCAGTGCAGTGGTCCACATGAACACATTATTCCTTTAGTAATCAGGTGCCAGGGCTATTAAACCTCAGCCACTTTTGTGGCACAGTGAAACAGCACTGGTACAGTGGCACTAATGGCTGCTATACATTGTTATGGTCAAGGCTACTTAGGGGAGCCCGTCCTTGCTTCTTACAAGGCTGTCTCAGCACAATGGCTCATGGACTGGAGTGTACCATTTAGGTACCAAATGGCAGGTTTATCATACAGTACTTAAAACTGGATGGGTAACAAAACACACAGAAGCTTTAAAAAGTTTTGGCCTTTAACTTTTAAGTCTAGCTAGGGCACCAAGGAGATCTGCAAGTGTGCTTTCTTTAACATGAATAAGCATCTGTTTGTTGCTTTTCCATGCTGTTGGGCCCTTTTACATTCTACCTCCCCAACCTACTGATACCAAAGAATATGAACAATACCCATTATTCAGCGCTAAGGAAGCAAACCTCACAACTGTGAGTGTTCAATCTACTTTCATTCAGATATGATGATGCAATGGTGTAGAAGGCCCCTGAAGGGAGAATGGCAGGCAAAATGAATGTTTAATCTGGCAGAGACAAAAAGTCAAGGTTCCAAAGCTAGTGCATATA